>NC_058136.1:23063157-23066133 GCF_016433145.1 Gracilinanus agilis | reverse complement strand
TGAGAGAGAGAGAGAGGGAGGGAGGGAGAAAGGAGAAAGAGAAGCAGTGGGGGAGAAAAGGGTTTAGGTAGGGAGAGAGAGGATGAGAGCGAAAGATGGGAGAGGGATAAAGGGGGCAGAGAGACGGAGACAGGGAAAAAGGAGAGTGGGACAGAGAAAGAGAGAAATAATCCATAGAGGGAAAAATAATTCAATAGCATTTTATCTCTAAGGGCAAAAAAACGTAATCAGTCAAATTGCAAACCCATAATATCCAAAGAGCAACTAAGACGAAGATGCTTAAAGCAATTTAGCATTTTGAGGCACTGGGCAAACATCTAGGAAGGAGGACAGCCGTTTGAAGAAGCTAGAGGCACATGCTCTATCTGAACTGAGATGCTGGGCATCCAGAAAACTGCTCAAATCCCTCCCTTCACCTTCTCACCCCCTTTGTCTCGGTTTCCTATAGGTTTGGTAAGGAATCTACAAAAGACGACTGGGGCCCCTCTTCAGCTGGGTCTTTTCTCTGCAGCCCAATAGAAACCAGAAACTTCACACATTTCAGCTCCAGTAGCTTTTTCCACGATGGTCCAACTTGGGATTTGTAGGGGTGGGTGGGGGAGGGCCAGTGAATCTCTTGTACAAACCCGAGTCATTTGAAACCTATAGGATTAGTTAATTGGTGAGTGCCCTGCACTGGGGCCTTTTTGGACAAACTGAGTTTACGTTGGTACCATTGGTTTTTTTTTTGTTGGTTTTCCCCCCTTCCCCCTCTCTCCTTATAGGAAATGAACAGCTGAAATTGAAAAGCAAGCAAGAAACTCCATGGTTTATAGAAATAGGTGTTGTTAAGAGCCGTGGCTGTCTAATTTTCTTCCTATTGCAGGGCAGGCTTCTATTGTCTGTCCTTTAGAGCTAATTTCTTTTCTGATCAAAAGGCCCCCATCGTTGAAAAGGTAGTAATGACTATTCATTTGGCTGAAGCCTCCATTCTCCGAGCTGTGAGCTTTATTTAGAAATTGCTACTTCTTTCTAAAAGGAAAAGCTCATTTATGTCCTCTATAATGTCAATTAAAGGAGAATATATTTTAATTATTTATCCTGTAGGGAACCCTTTTTAGGAACTCAATTTCCCGGGCTCCGGCTGCCTCCCCGGCGCTGACTTTGCAGCCACACGGCCAGCTCAATGATATCCATGCCGCCGCTGCCGCCCCCACAGACTCAGTAAGCCTGTGCCACCAAGGAAGAGTTTATTTGCAACTAATTAACAAGCTAAATCGCTACAATTAGGGTAGGATTTCGGTAATACTAGAACTCCAGCGGGGGCTGGGAGCCCAGGTTGGGCCGGGCCTTTCGGGAAACGGGCTGCCGCCCGAGGTATACAGATTTGGTTGGTTATTTGGACGGAGGATTAGAGAGGCACAGATGCTTTTGCCCTTGGCTCTGGCCAGCGAAGCGAGCCCGGGCTCTCCAAGGCAAGGGCGCGGACGAACCTTGAGAAGCGAGGGCACCCGTGCTACGCGCTTGGCTGCAAAGCCTTGGAGGCTGGCGATTAGGAGAACCCCTTCCTCCCTATCCCTCCCCCCTCCCAAAAAAATCTCGGCATCCCTCCCGGCCCCGGGAGGCGCCAGAAAGACAGAGGCTAATCGGGTTCATAGGCCCGGGAGGGGAGCGTTGGACTGCGTCGTGTCGGGCACCAAAGCCAGCCTTGTAGCGGTTCTGGGAGTTCAGCCCGCCCACCGGCCAGTCAGTCCGGGAAAGGGAGCAACGAGCATCAGGGTAGTGAAGCCCAGGGCAGCAGCCTCTTCGGAGGTGTGATTAGCTCTGAGCCTCGGCTCGGCCTCGCACCCCGGCTCCCAGCCGCTGCCGAGCCACCTCCCGTTCCCCCCTCCACCTGCCATCTCGCCGCTGCCTATCGGCCCTTGGTAGCCTCTAGGTCTCTGGACCTTAGATAATTCCAGGCTATCCAAGGCCCGCTTGTGCCAAGCACCGAGACAAAGCGCCCACTTCAGCAGCGCACCTACCCGTGCCAACCGCACTCCTCATTCCCCAGCCCCGGGAATCCTGGAGGGCTGGAGGGAAGCGGGAGTGTGGAGGAAGAGAAAGTTCTTACACTGCCCGCCCGGGAGAGAGTGAAGGTGCTTCCCCGGCCCCGGGCCAAATCTGCCACGGCTGCCCCGTATCCCGAGAGACCCAAGAGAACCGCCCCTCGCTTTACTTTAAAATAGTAGAAAATAAGGACCACATTGATATAGAAACCTACGGATTCACAGTCACTGTCTCAGTTTCTCACAAACCTGGGGGGGGGAGGGGGCCGGATCGTGCAAAAGTTCTCTTTCCCATTTTACAGGTGAGAAAACCAAGGCCCAGAGATGGGAAGTGACTTGCTCACGGTTACCCAGTTAAGTCAAGGTCTGCTGACCTTCTGCTGCACACCCCTCACCCTGGGTCTCCGACATCAAATTCGGGGTTACTTCCAAGAACGCAAGAGAAAACAAACTTGGGGACTGGTCGCAGAGGACTTAGTCTACACGAATCCTGTGACCCTCCTTCTGTAGTGATGAGTTATGGGGGTTCTCCCACCAGTTGGGGGGGGGGGAGTAAATGCGGGATGGGGTGGAAGGCATGGAAAGTAAGAGGGGGAAAGTGTCGCCACATCTTCCCTCTTCTCTTTCACAAAACAAAAACGTACCAATCACATAAATCCCTTCTCCCCTCACCCGGTCATTTTATTATCAGAGGTGCCTTTCCGCTAGGTTCTGGGGATCAGTCCCTTCAGGTCCGGTGAAGTATGGGCAGCCAACAGATGAGAGACTGGAATGAGGGGCGATATTTCATGGGCCCCTTTCTCCCCTCGTCCCCACCCCACCCCACCCGCCCCACGCCGGTGGTCCTCCTCTGGGCAACTAGGTTAATTAGTACCTCGGAATAAAAAAGAGAGAGATAGGAGAAAGAAAGAGAGAGAGAGAGAGAGAGAGAGAGAGAGAGAGAGAGAGA
>NC_058136.1:23005057-23053179 GCF_016433145.1 Gracilinanus agilis | reverse complement strand
AGAGAGAGAGAGAGAGAGAGAGAGAGAGAGAGAGAGAGAGAGAGAGAGAGAGAGAGATTCTCTGCACTTGCTGTAGTGGTCTGGGGCAAATTTATGTCTTAGTTGGGAGCTCAGGTAGGCAGGCACCCCTTTAGCTTCACAAGGAGAGTCTTAAAAGAAACGCCAGGGTCTGGGGCTTTTTTGTTTCCTCTTGGGGGGGGGGGTGCTAGGTCTTGAGACTTTACCCCCTCCCTTTTGTTTCCTCCAGAGAGGTTAGCAAGAGTGTTTGAGACACAGAAGGCCTCAGACACTCCTCATTGGATTTCTTTCAAGTTGCTTCTGGTGTGAGGAAAAAGTTTGGGGTGAAATGATTCCAGGCAAGGAAGAAGCCAACTAATGTTGCCTCAAGGAAGTGTGTACAGGGTGCAGTTGTAGCTACAGATGTGGTATTAAAAACAAAATCAAAAGGAAGCAGGTGGGGGAGATTTAGAGTGTCCTAAGCATCTACTGGCTGAGACTAAAAAGCCGTGGCTCACCCTTTCACAAGCTAACCATGCACACTCCTGAGCAGGCAAAAGGTTAGTCAATTGTACTTGCCAATTGCTTTCAACATAAAACCAAACTTGGAAATGTATTGGAAGGGTTCCAGAACCAATGAAAGGTAGATGCACACACCTTAGGAGAGGGGTTCTAGTGTTCTGCTCCAGGGAAGGGGAAGGGGAACACCACTGGATTTGGAGTCAGAAGACCTAAATTCAAATGTGTCCTCTGTTATTTACTATTTGTGTGACCTTAGACAGCTAACTCACTTCCCTTCCTCTGGCCCTCAGTTTCCTCTTCTGTCAAATGAGGTGGTTGGATGGGATAAGTGAGGTCTCTCCCAGCCTTAAATCTATAATCCTGCTGTTATCTGTATACATGGATCTCTTTGTCTCTTGGCAGTTTAGGAAGGAGAGATGTCAGGCAGTGTGGTGAGAAGTATAAAGGATTTTGATTTCAAGTCCCGCTCCGTACAGCGCCTTAATTACAAAAGGGGTGTTTTTTTCTTCTAGAAAAACAGTTAACTCGTGCTATAGGGACATATAATCTTTGATGCTTGAATAATAGGAAGGAACTGATGTGAGAACTGCCGATTCTTCAGGGGAAAAAGGGAACTAACAGGCTCAGAGGCGGAGATGTGCCTTTCAGCTAAGACACTTCCCAAACAGAATGGTGTCATGCCTCTCCACAAAAACGGTTCCAACCCCAACAAAAATCCAGAAAAAACATCCCCTTGTTATCCCGGGGAAAGGAAAATACAACACAAGGAAAGTTTTCAAATGGTTAAGAAATACAGGAACAAATGACCTTGTGAGCTCACCTGAGAAAGCCCCTCAGCTTTTCTTCCAAGATGGGTGCAGGAGAGGAAGTGATAATTAACCTTCCCATTTCCTCCTCATAGAAACGAGGCACCGAGTATTGGCTGGGTAAAGAATACTCCCCCTGGCCCATGACTGGGAAGCAGGGGCTGAATGATATGGGGAAATGGCAATGTTTCAACACTGGAGTGGATGACATGAATAAGATGTCCTTCAGAGCCAAACTGAAGAGAACATCAGAGGAATCCACATGGCACTGTGTGTCCCTCACGAGAATGCTATTGGCACTGAGAAGGCAGAAGGGAGGGCCAGAAACACTGGAGAGCTGAGCACCTGGCAGTGGCAAATTGGCAGGATGCTAAGTAGCTAGTTCATGGCCAAATACTTGTGGCTTTGGATATCCTTTGAATACTGGAATCCTCCTACTGGAGGAAAGAAGTTTCTCATCATGCCATAGTTGGTCAGAGGGGACATCCCATATTGTTATTGATAGCAATAACTGGCCTGTAGGTGCTGCTTCCTAAAGGCCTTCGCCTACATTATTTCACTTGAACCCAACTCTCCCTCTGTGAGGTAAGTAAGTACTACAGGCCTCATTATCATTTGCAGATGAGGAAACTAAGGCTCAGAGAGGGTAAATAAGTATGGGAGGCGTGACTGCAAGCCAAGTGTTCATGGTTCCAAGTCTTAGCACTCATATCCACTATGCTGTGAGCTCTTTCGTGTATTTAATATGGAAATGAAATCATGAGCCACAGATGCAAGGGGAAGTTTGTGCTAGGGGCCAAGGCACCTGATGGTCTTTCACAGCTCCTGCTGCAATATCAGAAGGAAGTAGAAAATGAGTTTTCCCTGCCAAACCCTGCAGTTCCCACTACAGTGTGACTTCCCTGACCTCTTGGACAAGAGCGAGACTTCCTAGAGAAGACACAGCTAGTTAAGTAAGGCATCGCTTGTCAGGTGGTTTTTTTTAAAACACATTTTTTTCATGCAAACTTTGGTTATAAGAATCCTGTTGGGGTAGCCTTCCTGATACCTAGGAGCCCAGTAGAAAGCTCCCTCATCCACCATCAGGATACTAAGTAGAGCCCTAAGCCTACTATTTAGAGGCAATCAAATGGTGGGGAGGGAGCTTGCCTCTAAGTCAAGAAAACCTGAGTTTAAGTGTTGCCCCCCACATCCCAAAGGAGGGGGACCCTGGGCAAGGCATCTCTCTAGGGCTAAATTGCTGAGAAGGTGTCAAGCTCCAGTGGAACCAGGAGCTCCCTTCACTGAAGGATGAAACGACAGATAAAAGATAGCATTTATCAATGTAGAGATGCCTCTGCCCAAAAGTAAGCTCCTTATTTTTCTCTCCACCCCACCCCCTCCCTTGGCCCCAGGTAGAGAGAAAATGCTACTAGAGAAACTGAAGTCCCCAATGAAATGTCTGTCTTATCTGAGCTGTAGCAGCTGGACTGAAGAGATTGTTTCAGAAGGCAGAACTAGTGTTTGAAGGAATAACACCTCTGAGTTAAGGAAAAAAGGCTCTGGGGACCAAGTGGTTAAATTCTCCGACCCCCTTATCTCTGCAAAGTTCAATAGAGGCTTCAATTACCTTCTCTCTCAGTCATTCAATTTTATTGGGAACTGAGAAATCTGCATTTCAATGTAAGAATGCCAGGAAATCCCTAGTAAGACAAAAATAAACACCAACATCAGTCATCGTTGTAGAGCTGGAAGGGACCTTCGAAATCATTCAGGTCTCCTCCCTCTTTGAAGTGAAAGACCAGAGGAGGGGAAGTGACTGGCCCAAGGTCATACAATGAGGGCCACACTTAAATGGCACCCAAGTTAGAACAGAGTTCTCACCCCTTGGCTTCCTAGCTCCCATTGAAATGAAATATTCATTAACAACATCAAGGGCTAATTAAAAGCGGTAGCGATCCTGTAAAAAACTAACACTGGTTCCTAAAGCAGTCAAAATCGAGAAAGGCCCTTTTCTGCCTCACTTCTCACTTTCCTTGCCCCCCCCCCTCTAAAACTACATTACACTTAATTACAAACACTCAGCGGCACACTAACGGGACTGCCAGAAGAAAATCTTGAGCTCTCTTTATTGTTCTTCCGAACTCTCAGGAATGGCATGGGCCAACACTGCCCGGGGGTGGGAGGGGGGGGGAGGCCACAGTACCCTCTGAGATGACCTCTAAGGTCCCTCCCCAGCTGAAGACTCTGAAGGCGCTTCTAAATGCCCAGTGCCTGGCTATCTCTAATGTGACAAGCCCCAAGGAGTCTGGTTAACAAGCTTTGTAAAACTGGAATGGCAACAAGTTACAAGGGAGCTTGGGTACCAACCCCAGGGGAAGGGTCAGCGCTGTTAACACCTCCAGTGGCAGAGAGGAGATAGCCGCCTTCCAGGCTGTCCACAGGCTCTGTTTACATTCTGCAGGTTAGCTGCAAGCAGGGACCCCTAGGCAGGACCATCTGCCTCTCATTGTTCCAGCAGGTCTCCTCCTAGCAATTTCTATTGGGACTGTTGCATATATCATGCAAAGGGGTTCACATGTTCAGGTCACAATTCGGGGCTCTAGTGAAGTCACCTTTAATTGGGGGGGGGGGGGGAGACAGCTGCAAGTCTGCTAAGCCCTGATGCCACCCGAGCAGGAGAAGGTTCCAAAGGTGGGTGGGGGTCGGGGGGCTTGTGGGAGGGCTGAGAAGACCCCCTGACTTAGGGAGCCCGGAGTGGAATCTCCCCGGCAGCGCCGCTCACTTTATGTTGGTGGGATGATGGATGAGGGTTTCGGCGAGTCCCTGGGCCCCAGCATTGGACCTAATCAATTAAATCTTGTTTGAAGATGAGGGGAAAAGGCCGTTAACAAGGCCCCAATGAACTTGGGGATGGGCCGCTGATTTCCTTTTCAGCTTGCATGAAAATCGAAAGAGCTACGGATGCCTAGTGTGGGTTTAGCTGGCTGCCCGGTGGGGGGTGGGAGGTGGGGAACGATTTTATGCAGGCATTTCCAAAGCAGGAAGGCTGACCCTTTGCCTACCTGAGAGAAGCCCAGGGCCTCTGGTTTTTCAAAGCTATCTGGGAGCCGGATGGGACCTTAGAAGTCATTTAATCCACCCCACCCCCAACACACACCCTCCTTTTACTGAGGGGGAAACTGAGCCCCAGACTTGTCCAAGGTCACACGTAGAGGAGGCAATGGCGAGCCCTCCAGCCTCTCAGTTCGGAGTTTCTGGCCCCAAGCAGCCACCCTGGGGGCAGGGATGTGAATTGCCACCCAAATGGTCAAGATGAGGGAAAGGAGAGAAATCTGTAAACTGAAGGAAGTGGCCTTTTTCTTGCTGCTCCCCTGCTGAATACCTCCTTAACATACCAAAAGAGCTCTCAGTTTGGGAGATAACAGGAACCTGCAGCAGGTGCCGCCTGAGTAGCTACAGCAGCCATAGCAATTCCTGTGACAGTTGGGACATGAAATCGCCGGGTCCAGGAATCTGTTGGGAGGTGCTGAGAAGGAACATGTTGCAGGGGCAGAGCTGGAGAAGAGGCAGCTAGGTGCTGCAGCAGATAGAGTGCCAGGCCTGGAGTCAGGAAGACTCGACTTCCCGAGTTCAAATCCCGACTCAGACACTTACTCACTGGGTGTGACCTTGGGCCAGTCACTTAACCACGTATGCCTCAGTTCCCTCCCCTGTCAAATGAGCCAGAGAAGGATCTGGCAAACCACTCTGGTATCTTTGCCAAGAAAACCCCAAATGGGGTCACGAAGAGTTGGACACGGCTGAAAAATGACTCAGCATCAACAATAGAGCTGGAGAAAAGGCAGTGATTGTAGCTAGCTGGGATTAACTAATGAACCTTGGTCCAAGGGCCAAGGAGAAAACCAGGCACTGAACAGCCACTCCCGTACCTTCTCAGCTCCCCTACGATGCACTTGTAGGCTGTTTTGGGAGAGAGCCTAATCAGGGATCTCCATCAGCCTAGGGAACTCCCTCTTCTCAGGCAGACCTGCACCTTCATAGCTACTGAGACTGCTAGAGAGTTGCATGGAGGCACTAAGAGTTTAAGTGACTTGACCAGGGTCACACAGCCAGGATGAGTAGCAGAGTCGGGTAATCCTGACACTACAGTGCCCTTGAACATGACCCTTAAGCATTATTACTGACAACCCAAACCATTAAGGAGAAGAGTTAAAGGATACAAATTAGAAAGCTTAGTAACTCTTTTGAGTCCTCAATAGGACAATTATCTGCCCCAGCCATTCCCATAGCCAAGGGACCCTCCCTTATCTCCAGATCAATGTGGAGGATCTCTTTGGTACAATGTAATAATAATTGCTAAAGTTTACTTAGCTCAGGATTTAGGTCCATTATCTCATTTGTTATAGAAAGAGCCCGGGGATTTAGGCACTATTCTCTTGTAGATGACAAAACTAAGGCGCTTCCCTAGACTATTGGGGCCCGGAAGACTTTTTACATCTATTTAAATACATTCGCCGTAGAGGAAGAGCGGGAGAAGAAACTGGCCCCGGGAAGCGCTGAGACTACTGGGAATTTGGGGTTGGGCCGGGAAGGAGAAGGTTTTGTTCCCTCCAAGCCGAGAAAGAGAGGCGTCCATCCGCCCGGCAATCAGGCTGGGAGTGGAAGGAATATCTCCGTCAGGGGGGAGCCGAGTCTGTTTCCTGGGCTGGGAGACCTCCTTGGGCCAATACCACCACACTTGCTCCCACTCACAAATATCCTTCATCTGGCCCAGCTGAGGGCTGGCTGGCCTTACTGCCTTCCTTTGATTCACTTTTTCGTGCTTCAAAGCTGATGGCCAGCAATTCAACCAGCATTTGTTTGGCATGGAATGGCAGAAACTGAGGGTGCCAAGCTCTGGGGAGAGCAAGATGCGGAACAAAATCAAAATAAACAAAACCAGAACAGTTCCAGCCTCCTCACAGAGCTTAGATTCGAATCGGCAGATGTGACCAGCAAATAGTTAAGTAAGAATATAAAGTAGTCGGGGCAGCTGGGTGGTTCAGTGGATTGAGAGCCAGGCCTAGAGACAGGAGGTCCTAGATTCAAATCTGATCTCAGGCACTTCCCAGTTGTGTGACCCTGAGCAAGTCACTTAACCCCCAGCCCAGCCCTTATCACTCTTCTGGCTAGGAGCCAATACACAGCATTGACCCCCAGACGGAAGGTAAGGGTTAAAAAAAAGAATATCAAGTAGTAAGGTTGAATACCCCACCCCACCCCAGCCTATGTGAGATCCAAAATCTTCGGAGAAGGGTGCAGCTGGGTAGCTCTGTGTATTGAGAGCCAGACTCAGAGATAGGAAGTCCTGGGTTCAAGTCTGGCCTCAGACACTTCCCAGCAGTGACCCTGGGCAAATCACTTGACCCTCCTTGCCTAGCCCTTATCACTCTTCTGCCTTGGAGCCAATACACAGTATTGACTCCAAAATGGAAGGTGAGGGGTTAAAAAAAATCTGGGGAGAAAAAGCACCAAGATTTGGGGGGGGGACTTTGCAGAGGAAGTAGCATCCAAGCTAGGCTTTGAAGCAAGAGAATTCAGAAAGTTCTAGAGACAAGAGTACATTTAAGGCAAAGTGAAAGCCCGTGTGAATGAACAGAGACAGGAAACAGTGGGGTGGGTCTCAGCCACAGAGAATAAATACATAGTTCAGTTTGGGGGGAACCCAGAGTTCTAAAAGGAAAGTAGTCATGTATAGCAATAATAATAATGACAGTAATGTGTAATAAGCCTGGAAAGATAAGCTGAAGCCATATGTGGAGAGCCTTCTATGTTCCACTGTAGGTTTGTGAGCTGCCAGGGTGAGCCGTGTGCATTAGGAAGATTAATTTTGGCAGCTGTGTGAAGAAGATGAAGAGAGGGAAGAATAGAAGACGAGAGAGAAAGCGAAAGCAGGACAGGTGGCTGTGAGTGGAGAAAAGGGGGCAGATGTTGAGAAATAGTGTAGAGGCAGAACCTGGAAAATAACTGGCTGAGAAAAGGGAAGAATCTAAGATATCCTTGAGGCAAGGAAGCAGGGGAGACAGTGGTGCCATCAGCAGAAATAAGAACCAGGGAGCACTTTCCTCTTTAGAGAGGACACATCGAGTTTACGGGACATCCGGGAAGCTGGCTATAGATGAAGGGCTTCTATTCATAGAGGAGAAAACCAAAGTTGGAGGAGCAGATGACATCACTAATGGCGAACAGGAAGAAAAAAGAGAAAAGATGACCCAGAGTAGAAGTAGCTGGCCATCGATTTGGGAATCACTGGGAGCGAATCAAACCTAAAGGAGCAGATATCATCACTAAAGAAGAAAGTAGAGAAAAAAGCTAGTCTAGTCCAGAGACTTAGAGGACATACACAAGGAGCAAGAGAAATTAGCTGTCACTCTTATTGGGAAGGTTGATTGGATCAATCCAGAGAAGCCAAGGCAGAATGCTAATGTAGGTAAAGCAGTGTTGCTACTGGCTGAGGCTAGGGAATCATCTGAGCTCAGTAGTTCTGGGCTACAGAAGGGGTAAGTCAACTGAGTAGCTGCACTATGACTAACACCAGTACAGAATGCCTGGGAACAGGGGGCCACTAAGCTGTGTAGGGAAGGGTCAGCTAAGGTTGGAACTAGAGCTTCCATTTGATCATCATTGGGATCTGAGTGCCTGTTTGGGTGAAATAGACAGAGAAACCCAGTCTCAAAAACAAAACAGTATCTTACTTGCTAAGTACCTCTTTACCTTGTAGGCCCCTAATCTCCAAAACTGTCCCATCCACACCAACTCAAGTATACCCTTCTAAAACAATGTGGGCTCCGCAGACATAGAGTTACAGCAGTCCCTCACTATATTGTGGTTCACTTATCACGGCTTCACGTGGGTTTAAAAAAATCTAATTGTGTATCGTGGAATTTTCACTACATTGTGGGATTTTGTAGATGAATGCTGTACTGTACACAACAGAAATGCAGTACACCACTACCACTTGTGAAAGTTTGCCAACGTGAGATTGTACACGGCACACTATTGGCTGCCTGTATCCTGGGCGCTGATTGGCTCAGTGACTATAGCATCGGTCTGTTTGCTCCCCCACACTGTGCCCATATGTTGGGAAAGTGTTTAAGAGCATATGAAGTGTTTATAAGAGTATGGGAAAGGTTTATAGGAGAGTGGGAAGGGTTTATAAAGCCTTAAAATATATATAAATAATAAAATGAATATAACACTGCTACTTTGCGGATTTTCACCTATCATGGAGGGTCTCTGGAACTTAACTCCCATGATAGGTGAGGGGCCACTATATTTATATTCTGTACCACATCTGATTTCAAGGACCTGCTGTAAGTATCAAAATCCTTGGGTCTACTGAAGATCAGCATCTACAGAGGAGACTTTGAGAGACAATAATGGCATGAGGAGAACCCAAACAACCCACTTTGACATGTCTCCATCACAGTAAAGTTTTCTCTTATCAAAATCTTCCAAGTAACCATTAGAATGAAAAAACCAAGACTGATTAATATCACATCAAAGTGAAAACAGCTACTTGTAGTCTACTTTTCCCCTCTTGTCCTACCCATAATTTGGACTCATTCTAGAGGTCTTGAAAGCCCTTGTGAAAAAAATGCCCTGACTATGGCTTTACTTTGAAATTTTAATTTCTCTCCATAAAGAACTGTTGCATACAGCTAATATTATTCGAAAGGCTTAGAGTGAGAAAGAGACCTAAGAAGTCATCTAGTCAAGGGATCATAGATCTAGAACTGGAAGAGACTTCAGAGGCCATTTGATGCAACCTCTTCATTTTACAGATGATAAAACGGAGACTCAAGGAGTTTAAGGGCCGTACCCAAGGTACTAGGCATCTAGGTGGTATAGTGGATAGAGGGCCTGCTTGAAGACTGATCTTTCTGAGTTCAAATCTGACCTCAGACACTTTCTGCAAGTCACTTCATAATGTATGCCTCAGTTTCCTTATCTGTAAAATGAGTTGGAGAAGGGCATGCAACCACTCTAGTATCTTTGCCAAGAAAACTCTAAATAGAGTCACAAAGACTAGACATGGCTGAAAACGACTGAACAACAAAACCCAAGATTATGGAGGTAGGAAGAATCAGACAAGATTGGAACTTGGGATCTCTGACCGCTGAACCACTTGCTCTTTCCACTATACCTGTACTTGTATATACGCTGTACCTATATTTAAGGATCCTCTTATATAATATATTCCATAAGTCATTAATCTTTTGCTGAAACTTCAGTGAAGTCTCCTTCCATAAGCACTAAATTCATTCCACTATCATATAGCTCTAATTGTTAGGAGGTTTTTCCATACATCAAACTTCAGCTCTGTAGCTCTACAACTTCCATACCCACACCCCCTAATTTCTGCCCTCTGGGTCCAAACAGAGCAAATCTAATCTCTCATTTACCAGAAAAGACTAATGAAGGCGGTGAGACATCAATCTACCTTAGTCTCCCTCCTAAGTCTTCTTTTCCAAATTAAATATGCTCAGTTTCTTGTAACCAATTCTCATATGGCATGACCTAGAGGTCCTACATCGTTCTTGTTGCTCTCCTCTGAACACCCTCCAGCTTATCAATATACTTCCTCAACTGTGGCATCAGGAAGCATCACATAAAATGATGATCTACTGGGAAAGACATGGCTACTCTGATCAATACCATGATTCAATACAATTCCAAAGGACTCAAGATGAAAAGGGCCGTCCACCTCCAGAGACAGAAATGATAGAGTCTGAATGCAGACTGAAGCAGACGTTTTTCCATTTACTTTATATTTTTTTTTCAACATGGCCAATATGGAAACATGTTTACATGACTTCACATGTGCAACTGATATCAGATTGCTTGCCTTCTCAATGGGTAGGAAAGGAAGGGAGGTAGAGAAATGGGAACTCAAGATTTTAAAAAGTGAATGTTAAAATAAACACATAAAGTATAATTAAAAAAAAAAAAACAGAAAAACCACATGTGATCTCCCTGTGGCAAAGAACAAAGGTACTATGGCCACCCTAATCCTAGTCCAAGCCTGAATCAATCAATCAGTCACTCAATCAATTGATTAGATTAGAATTCAAGTACTGATTATATTAGTCAATAAGCATTTATTAATCATTAATTATGTGCTAGAATACACAAAAAAAATTAAAAATTATCCCTGATCTCAAAGAGTTTATAGTCCAATGAGAGAGAACACACATATAAATGAGAACAAAAGCAGAGATAATCGAGTAGAGGGAAAGTGAGATGAGGGAAGTAGGAGAGGGGACAGGAAAGGTCTCCTAGAAAAAACTGGGATTGAGCTGAGTCATAAAGGAAACCAAAGATTCCAAGAGTTTGAGGTTAGGAGGAGAGCATTCCAGGCATGGGAAACAGCAAAAACAGGGAGATTAGACCACATGATTTAAGAATGAGGCAAACTGAGAATCTAGGGGATGGGTACCACATTCAACTACTTTCCTTCTGTAAGTCTTGAGTAAATTAAGAACAAGTGCAGAAGCCTAGAAAAACTGGGAAGGAGGGAAGAGTTGGGGGCAGGAGAAGGAGGATTCATCCCCCAACTCCCCAGAAAGATGTGCACTCCTCTGGAAATAGTACTAGATTTGCAGAAATAAGATTCTCAATCCAGGATTCCTGGGACTTGAGAGCCATCTAACTCCACCCCCTCGTTTTAGGAAGGAGAAAAGGAGTTTCTGGGTGTGAAAGGAATGGTCCAAGGCCATACACAGGTTGTGAGCCTCAGGCATGATTTGAAATCAGAGCTTTGGGCTCCTGGGCCAGGCCTTTTTTTCTGTTCCCTGAGGCCCACAACCACTTGTGATACTTCAAGTTATTTGACCACTTTATGCCTTAGTTACAAATGGAACTAATAGTCCTTGCATCTTCAGCTTCACAAGGTTTTAGTGAGGAAAGCACCTCAGAAATTATATCTATAGATAGAAATTATATATATAGAAATTATGTATATAAATTATATATTGAGAGAAATTATATATAGAGAAAGTATGTATAGAAATTATATAGAGAGAAATTATGTATATAAGTTATATATAGAAATTATGTATATAAATTATATACATAGAAATTATGTATATAAATTATACATATATAAATTATGTATATAAATTATACATATATAAATTATGTATATAAATTATATATAGAGAAATTATATATATAGAAATTATGTATAAAAATTATATATAGAGAAATTATATATAGAAATTATGTATGGAAATTATATACATAGAAATTATGTATATAAATTATATATAGAGAAATTATGTATATAAATTATATAGAGAAATTATATATATAGAAATTATGTATAGAAATTATATATATAGAAACTATGTATATAAATTATATATAGAGAGAAATTATGTCTATAAATTATATGCATATAAATTAAATATAGAAATTATATATAGAAATTATATATAAATTATATACATAGAAATTATATATATAGAAATTATGTATATAAATTATATACATAGAAATTAAATATAGAAATTATGTATAGAAATTATATATATAGAAATTATACATATAAATTATATATATAGAGAAATTATGTACAGAAATTTTATGTGTGTGTATATATATATATACTCACATTTTTCTTCCCAGGATAACCAGCAACTCGTGGAATGAGTCTCTTCATCTGGGCATCGTGGATAGTCTTTGGCTTTGCCTAGCACTAGCTGCTCTGTTCCACAGCAAACTAGTCACAGGAAGTCTAATGTAGGAGTCTAATGTACAAATTATAAACAGCTAAATCTGTTCAAGAGAGTAGAAGAATACTGAGCAGTTTGCCTGGCAAACCCAGAGGGCTAAGATGAGCAAAGATAATTCAGCTTTGCCCAATGTGAATTTCTAACTAGGGTAGCCAGCTTGTAGGACTATGGTTAGGAAGTCAGGAATAATCTATTAGTGGCTTTCTCTACAGTTTCTAAGTTTAAAAAAAATAGAGATGATTCTTTCTACTGCCTAGGACTATGGTCCTAGGCATATATGTGTGGCATCTCTTTAACTTCATTTTTCCTTTTAGTAAAATCTGAAAGAAACACAGGTATCCCTTCCACATCTTGGGGTTAGAGGCATGATGTCCCTGTGATCCAGAAAATCCAAGTAAAAATGTTTGGCCTTCTCTGTACTAGAGGAGAAGTCTAAATTTTTTCTTTTTCTTTTATGGGGTGTTTATAGTACCTTATTATAAAATTTGTGTTAAGTATCCGATCATAGGCTATATGTAGGTCAATGTTAAGATAGCTCTACATCTCTAACTTTATCTCTTAATACCATAGATAGAAATAATTTCTTTTTTAAAGTTTGCGAAAATTCAAAAGCCAGTGGATGACACACATCTTTAACCTTTGTACCTTGTGTGTCATCCACTGGCTTTTGAATTTTCGCAAACTTTAAAAAAGAAGTTATTTCTATCTATGGTATTAAGAGATAAATACACTAATATTATATAATACTATACATATATTTGATGCATTTCTTAGTTTCTAAACCTTTTCTGTATTTTCTGCTGGCCTTCATGTATTACGTTGTCTGTGGCATCTGCAAAACTCCTTCAAAATTTCCATTTAGTTTCTTATGCTGACCTGTGATACATTGAAACGGAGATGGGGAGAGTTGAGATGTGCAAGGGATACCTGTACTTTAAAAGACTGAAATACAAGAAGAGGAGATAGAAGTAATCAAATGACCCAGCTATATTTCACAGAAAGTGATTTTAAGATCTGTCAATCAACATTCAGATCTGAGAATTTATAATTTCATTCTACTGCTTCAGTTCAAAAGAGAGGGGCAGCTTGGTTCAATGGCAAGGGTGCTCAATTTGAAAACAGAAGAGCTGAGTTTGAATCCCATTCAGAAGCTTACTATCCTATGACCCTTTAATGGACCTCAGTTTCTTCTTATGTAAATTTAGAGACTTCAGCTAGTTGACCTTCTAAAGTCCTTTTCAGCTAGAAATCCATGATCTTAGTCACTCAGTAAACCCTTATTAAGCACATACTATGTTCTTCCAGGGATATTAAAAAGAGGCAAAAGACAGGACCTGCCCTCATGGATCCCATAATCTAATGGGGGAAGCCATGAGCAAGTATGCTATATATAGGATACACAGTAAATAATTAAAAGAGGAGTACAGAAATAAGTATAGTAAAAGGAAAATAGAAGAGGTTTATGTCACATGTTTCTGAAGAGAGGACCATAAATGCCAGTGGAGATATTTCACCCAGACCTTTAGTGGAAAGAGCATTAAATAAAAAGTCTGGGTGTGAATTCTGGCCCTGCCATTTACTGGTGGTGTGACCATGGACAACTCAGTGAACTTCTCTTAGACTGGATCCTGAATCTCCTTCCAGGTCTAAATCTATGCTCTGTAAATCTTTAGTGTGATCAAGAATTCCAGTGCTCTTCAGTCTCTCATACAAGTAGTAGTAAAAATGGAGGCGCATTGCTATATTCCTTACTTTCAGATATTCAGTGACTCTGCTTCTTCATGATTCGCTGGCCAAGTAATTGATTGCCCATGGCATTTATCCTGTTTTTTACAAATCATAACTGAACATATAGGACAGAATATTTCCTCAGCACTGTTGTCGGCGGTAACACTCTCTAGATGTTCACACATCCTGAACCAAAAGTGTACTTAGCCCGTAAGTTCATATTTTTCGAAAATAGGAGTAATGCATCTTCTCGTATAAATGCAAACTATATCTCACACTGATTTCTAGCACAAAACCATAAGAACCTAAAAATTGGGGAGTGGAAAGGGGCCTTAGCAATCATATAGCTCATATTAGATATTCAAAGTAAAAACAAAAAAACCAAAACCCCCAAAAAACCAAACCAACTCTCAGAGAAGGGAAGTCAAATGAAGCTTTGATCCAATAAAAAGTGATTGATTAGGGAGTAGGTTCAAATTCAGGCTCCTCTACTTCCAACTTGGGCAAATCAATTCTGTTCACTGGGTGGGCCTCATGCTTTTTGTGAGAAGGTTGTTCTAGATAAGCTCTAAGTTGCCATCACTAAAACCAGGATTCTAAAAAAATGATTTTGCTTTAAAGTCATGCCCAGAGTAAGCAAGCAGAGCCCCAGTGGGACCTGCGAACTTAACATGAATTCTTCACATCTTCCCATCACTTTTTTGTATTAGTGACTTTATATAGTAATTAAAAACTTGCAGTGTTCACTAAATCATCAAATGCCCCTGCACAAGCCTCCCATTTGTGAATCAAAGGGAATACAAGAAAGACGAATATGTTTCCAATTGGTTCTCTAATTAGTGTTCAGGGGAAATCCCTGGGGGAGGAAAAATGCTTTCTCCTACTGCTGTATTTCTCACTGTCAATGACTGAAGGCTTTTTTTTTTTTTAAACCAAAGTAACTCCCCCTTCTGATAATCTTTCTTTTGTTCACTTTGGCATTACTGGCCTGAGTGATGATGTGATTGGGCATGAGTGTCTGGGAAAGCTCAGCTACTATGGGAAAACATTAAGGTGAAAAACTCCAGGGCTCTGCCCTAGGCTCTCTCCTTTTTTTCTCTCTTTACTCTTCTACTTGGTGACCTCATTAGCTCCCTTGGGTTGAATGCTCATCTCTATGCAGATGACTCCCAGATCTCCATGTCTCTATCATTAATTAGTCTCTAGTTTCCATCATGAACTCTAGTTCTGCATCACCAGTGGAAGCTGGACATCTCCTGGAGGTCCAGGCAGCATCTGAAACTCAAGATACTCCTAAATGGATAGCAAAAAAGAACACTGATTTGGAGTCAGAGGACCTGGGTTTGAATCTGCTTTGCCACTCACTGGTAGTGTAACCCTGAGCACAGCTTCCTCATCTATAAAACGAGGGAGCTGGAATAAATGACCTTTGAGATCCCTAAATCTAGAATCGAATTTCCCAATATGACTCATCATTTTCCCCAGCCCCCAAACCTGCACCTCCTACAAACATCTCAGTTCCAAATGAGGGCATAGCCATTTTTACAGGCACCTACGTCAGTAAACTCAGACATCCTAGATTCTCCCTTCTCCCTCACCCTTCCATTTCCAATCATTTCTCACATTCTGTCCTGCTCCCTCCAAGAGGCCTCCTTATAACCATCCCCTACTCTGAACTCACACAACCACTAACTTAGTTCAAAGCCTTCAACTCTCCTCTGAACTACAACAAAAGCCTAATCAATTTAGGTCTCTGAGCTTCTGATCTTTTTTCTCACCAGTACGATCCTCAAGAGACTGGAAATGTCATAGCTGCCAAAGTAATCTTCCTAAAACACAGGTCTAACCATATTATTCCCTGATCAAAAAGCTTCACTGGCCCTTATTGTTCCTAAGAAAAAAGATAAACTCCCTGGCCAGGCATTTAAGGCTCTCCATGATTTGGGTCCAACTTATCTTTCTAATTTTATTTCCTATTCCATTGATATACTCTTCATATTCCATATTCTGTCTCTAGACTCTCTCATGTCCCTTCTACTCTTTCTCTTAAAAATCCTTGACTTCCTTGAAGATCATCTCATGCCCTTTGAGAATCCTTTACTGATACCTCAGTTATTAAATTTCCTTGTGTTTATTTCTTTGTGCATCTTCCCAAAGTGCACCCCACCCAACTCCTGGTTCTAGAATGTAAACTCCTTGAGGGCAGGTACCATTTAAAAATTGTTTTTGTTTCTGTCTTTGTATTCCCAGTAATAATACAAATTACAAGTGAGTTGCTAAAGGCATCAGTGAAGAGAACGCCCCACACCAATGAAATCATAGATCTTTTTTTTTTTAAACCCTCACCTTCCGTCTGGGAGTCAATACTGTGTATTGGCTCTGAGGCAGAAGAGTGATAAGGGCTATGTAATGGGGGTCAAATGACTTGCCCAGGGTCACATGGCTGGGAAGTGTCTGAGGTCAGATTTGAATCTAGGACCTCCTGTCTATGGCCTGACTCTCAATCCACTGCGCTACCCAGCTGCCCCAGAAATCATAGATCTTATCATAGGTCATCTCTTCAGCTCTAAATCTTTACGAAGATTATCATTTAGGACTTGTTCCATGGGTAGCATAAAAGTGCTATTTCATTTACTGGGCTTAGAATATCTCTGGCAATCCCAGTTAGCCTTGCTTTTCAGTTAAAAAATTACCAGGTAGGGGCAGCTGGGTAGCTCAGTGGACTGAGTCAGGCCTAGAGATAGGAGGTCCTAGGTTCAAATATGGCTTCCAGCTGTGTGACCCTGGGCAAGTCACTTGACCCCCATTGTCCACCCTTACCAATCTTCCACCTAGGAGCCAATATACAGAAGTTAAGACTTTAAAAAAAACAAACAAAAAATTACCAGGTAACTCAAATTGTCTAGACATTTCCCAGGCCTGCCTCTTCCTCCCATGTAATGAATAATAAGAATTTGCCATATTTAACTTCTCAGAGGCACCCCTCCAACTCATTCAAGCTCTTCAATACTTAGGGACCCATTCAATGAAATTCAGGGTATGATATTCCCCGGGAGAATCTTTGTTTTGGATCCATTTAAATTTTGGTTCTTGGGCAGCTGGGTAGCTCAGTGGAGTGAGAGTCAGGCCTAGAGACAGGAGGTCCTAGGTTCAAACCAGGCCTCAGCCACTTCCCAGCTGTGTGACCCTGGGCAAGTCACTTGACCCCCTTTGCCCACCCTTACCAATCTTCCACCTATGAGACAATACACTGAAGTACAAGGGTTTAAAAAAAAATTTGGTTCTTACCTGGTGCTGGTGTTCATTGCCATTAGAATGAAGCTGCAATAGATAGGGTGGAAAAAAAGGCTTGAGTTCAGGTTCTGGCTCCAATATTTCCAAGCTATGTGACCCTTGGCCAGTTCATTAATTTCTCTAGGCCTCAGTTCCATTCTCTGTAAAAAAAGAAAATAAGAAATGAAAAAAAAATACACACTCTTGCCTTCTCTGTAGTGGGAGGGGGCTCTGGCTGTGGAACACTGCAGGTACTGTCAGACTCCATTTATATGCTGGGGAGTTTTGCTGACTTCCTTTCTTCTTTGTTTTTTGATTTATTAGTATTAAGCCTAACAAGTAAGTAGCCACCATTGAAATGTTTTTTTTAAAGAACAAAGAGGAGGGGAAAACAGATGATTTACCATATGGTTACAAATAGAGGCCATACTATTACCTTCCTTCCCCACAATGAGGTCACCAATTTTCTGACCTTCTCTCTGGCTCTCAGTGTCTCATTCTGTAAAATCAGAGGGTAGTGATGACAAGGTTCCTTCCTGCTCAAAATACTATTGCCCTAAGTCCCCAGAGAGCTTACAAAATATGGTAACAACGTTATGCTCCTAAGCCACGAGAGATGGAGGAGCATAGATGAAGTATTGTGATAACCCATGAAACTGTGCACCATACTAGCCCAAATGATGTATATCTACAGAGATGTTAGTTGTGTGTATGCCTCAGTCCTTGGTAGAATAAGCAATGACTCATGACTGGGAAGAAAGGAAGGAAATAAGCATTTATTAAGCACCTACTTTGTGCTAGACACTGTGCTAAGTGCTTCACAAATATCCCCTTGAATCTTTATATGGATCTTAGGGGACAGGTGCTATCATTAGCCTAATTTTGCAGTTGAAGAAACAAGCATGGTGTTCGTGAATAATGCCAGTAAATAGGAAAACCTCCAGAGCTGGCCAGCTTCTCAAATGTGCTGTGTCATGTTGTAAGTCGAGCCCCCAAAAGACCCAGAGTCGCTATTCTTTGTCTGGAGAGAAGTAAATTACAACAGGTTAAGTTCTCTATGAGTGTGCATCGTATCTGTTTTTCTTGAATCCTATAGGCCGGTGATGGCAAACCTATGACACACATATCACCACTGGCACGCAGAGCCATTTTTGATGACACGCAACCGCATACAGAGAAGTCTGGGGCCGCATGCGGAGGATGAAGCATTTGCTGTAGTATAGTGTAGACACTCTGTGCACTATAGATAACAATTCTACCTATATTAACCTACCTGTTTTGGTTTATTAAATACAGTTATATATTATAATGATACATTTTTGTTATTTAAACTATAAATATTGTGAAATTATGGTTTTTTCTCAAAGTGACACATCAGCCGAGTGATGCTTGTTCTTTTTGGTGAACTTTGACACACCGAGCTCAAAAGGTTGCCCATCACTGCTCTAGGCTAAGACAAGGCACATAAGAAGATAAGTCTAGAGAACTCAAGTACATAAACATCAAAGAAACCTGGGCTTAAGATGGCCCAATTGGGAAAGCAATGGGAGAATGATTTTTAAGATAGCTCAAAAAGGGAAACTCAATTCAATCCCATAAGTATTGATTAAGTGCCTACTATGTGCCAGGCACTTGAAACACAACCTGCCCTGATAGGGCCTGTACACTATTAGAGGGAAGATACCAAATGACCTAGGAAGGGAAAAAAATCACAGACAGTATTATTATATGCTCAATTCAATCCAATTCCATTAGTTTTTATTATGAGCCTACTCTTTGCAGGCACTCTTAGTAACTGATGAGAAGGGTGGTAAACTATGAGGGTCAGGAAGGCATGTGGGGAGAGGAGGTGAGCAGAGCTTTGAAGGGAGCTGGGGATTCCAAGAGGCAAATGGGAAGAAGGGGAAATGCCCCAGGAATAGACAACAGAGTTTTGTATGGGTGTATGTGTGTGTGCATAGAGGGAGGGATGGTAACTGACACACGGTAGGCCAGTTTGATTAGAATGGAGAGAATGTGAAGGAAAATACTATGAAATTAGTCTGGAAAGACAGGCTGGAGGAAAATAGGGAGAATAATGAAACAGCAGTAGAATAGGAGAAAAGGGGTTATAAGGAGGGCAAAGGAAAGGAAGAGAACTGCCTCTGGACTCCTGGAGTCCCAGAGACTCAAATGGGATCTCAGCTCTGGGACCTTGGACAAGTTTCCTCATCTGTGAAATCAAGAGAATAATAGCACCTACCTCCCAGGATTGTGAGGATGAAATGAGTTATTTGTTAGAGCTTTTTGCAAACTTTAGAATACTATAGAAATGCCAACTCTTATTGTTATTGTTATTATTAAGAGAATCAAGAGTTTGGGTATGGTCCTGTTGACGTGGAATCTAGAAGCCCCCAAACTTGTAGCCTAGGAAGTTTTAATGAACCCCAGTTTACTTAGCTAGAAGATGAAGGCCCCAGCTTTGACCTTGTCTAGTGGGGTTTCTTTCCTGAGGGAGAGTCCAAGTTCACTTGTCTCAGACTAATAGACCTTATTTTTTTGAGCTTGAGTGGGGATGATCAGGGCCAAGCCCAAGCCCAGTGACTCTTCTTGTCTCCAGAATCCTCTCCCAGTATATCTATACCCTCCTTCCAAGAATCGAGAATCAAACTTGGGGCCTTCAGTTTACGAGACTGCCGTGCTGCCTACTGAGCTATACTATGGCTCACTCAGAGTTCCTTTAGGCTACAGGTCAAATTCTCTCCTTCCTGCCTTCTCATAGTGCTTACTGCAGGGCCTGTTTTTCCCCCTTTTTTGTATCCTCATTCCTTAGGATCATGCCTGGCACACAGTCAGCACTTGCTGCCTTGACTATATACAATGTATATTGTATCCTTGAATTGTTTAATATATGTACCACTCATTACTCCTCCTAGTTTGTAAACTCCTCGTGGGAAGAGATCATGTCATAGACTCTTCTTCCCTACAGGCTTTTTTTTAAACCCTCACCTTCAGCCTTAGAATCAATACTGTGTATGGGTTCCAAGGCAGAAGAGTAGTAAGGGCTAGGCAATGGGGGTTAAGGGACTTGCCCAGGGTCACATTGCTAGAAAGGGCCTGAGGCTAGATTTGAACCCAGGACCTCCCATCTCTGGGCCTGGCTCTCAATCCACTAAATTACCCAGCTGCCCCCTTCCCTACAGTCTTGAGTACTGGGACACAGAGATAAAGGTTTTTCAATAAAAACTCAGTGAACTGACTTTGGCCTTGTTTGCAGAGCTAAGAGACTCATACAAGAATCTTCAAAGCTAGAGAAAGCTATCAAGAGGCTCCAGATTCAAATCTTAGGAAGCAGAGTGTTTCACTGGGAAGATCTTTGTTTCTGGAATTCCCTTCCCATCTTGCCCCAGCAAAACTCTAATTTTCTGATATCTATCAAAAACCTCTTATAATTCAATTTAGGGATGGGGGCCGGAGCGCATCTCTGAAGCGCCCAGCTAGATTCCAGGAAATATAGAGCCTAGAAGTTTGGGGCATGTAAACTAATCAATGGCCTTCTGGCAGAAGCAATTTTACCTCAGAAAATCCACAAGCAATTATTTGAATTATTTTATCTTTTATCAACAACAACCACTCAGCTCAAATAGCCTCGATACTTCAGAAGGTGTACTGACCTTTGAGCAATGAGTCTTTCATGGGGGTGGGGAAGGGAGGGGAGGGGAGAAATTGGGTGCCAGAGTCAGGGGAACCAATTTGCACTTCAGAGATAATGAGATAACATCAGTGAACCTGAACTCAGTGGAGTTCCAGGACCTCTGAATCATGCTTCTCTTCCCCCTCCTTCCTCTACCTGGCCCCCCCTCAGGGGCTGTAAATTGCAAAGGATATAGACCAGGAAACAAAATAATCCACGTAGGAAAGAATTTGTGAAAAGTCCCAGCTGAAGCCCAGCCATTTTCTGTAGAGAAGAAAACAGGCTGGGTCTCCTTCCGCTAGGAAAAAAAAAAAAAAAAAGAGCTTGATGGGATCTCGGAGATTTCCAAATGCCCCATTTCTCCACCCTTTTCATTTCATTCATTGGTCTGTAATCCGAGATATTGAAATGCAAAATAATAAGGAAAGGTTGTTTTTTTAATTGTCCTCCTTTTCTTGGCTTCTTTTTAATCCCTCCCAAAATTCCTACACCTGTGAAGGAAGCACTTGGAGCCACAGGAAGAGTGCTTGAGACCTTGCCAGAGACACTGCAGCTAAAACTAGAATCAACTTTGTTCCTGGGTCTAGCCTTCTGGCCACCATAGGGGGTAGTTTTGAAAGTGTGAATAATATCTTTCTGGATACTTCCACCCTTCCCTCCAATACGCTGAACTCAACTGCTATTAGATGCCGAAATGGCCACTGGGAACCCGGCTATGAAGTTGGATGGGAAGAAGCCAGTCATTCACTTTGACAACAAACTCCAAGCTGCCGGTGGTCTTCTCCTTCTCCCTCTTTAACCCAACAATGGGATGTGCTGAGATGCACACAGGGGTTTCAGAGGTCATCTAGTCCACCCCTTATCCAAACTGGCACTATCTATAATAAAAGTAGTCCTAACGTTTGATGCTCTAAAGCAGTGATTCCCAAGGTGGGCACCACCGCCCCTAGTGGGTGCTGCAGCGATCCAGGGAGAGCGGTGATGGCCACAGGTGCATTTATCTTTCCTATTAATATTAAAAAAAAATAATTTCCAGGGAGCTAAGTAATATTTTTTCTGGAAAGGGGGCGGTAGGCCCAAAAAGTTTGGGAACCACTGCTCTAAAGTGATCTGACCAGGGCAGAGTATAGCAAAACTCTGACTCCTCAGTTGTGATCAGCATGACCCTTGACTCAGCCAAAGATTTCATTGGCTTTTCTGGCTGCCATGTCAAAAACGTCTGGTTTGCTAAAAGGACTCAGCATAGCTCTTCAAACTATATTTGACCTAGAGTTTGCACTCCACCAAAACCTGCAGATCTTTTTTCATAAGAGGTGTTATCTTGTACATGTAAAACCCAGTGGAATTGTGTGTGGGCTAAGGGGACTTAGGGGGGCTTGGGGAAGAGGGAAGGAACATGAAATATGCAACTAGGGGAAAATATTCAAAATTAAAATTAAAAAAAAAGAAGTGTTATCTTGTCATGCTTCCCTCAGCCTGTACTTTGTACAGCTAATTTTCTGAATCCATATATGAAATATTTTATTGCAATACACCACCTAAATTTGACCCATCATTCTAGCCCACTGATAGCTACCACATGGTATCCAATGTTTTGGCCATCCTTCCCAACTTCCTGTCTTCTGAGATTTGATGACTGTGCGATCTATAATATCATCCTGAATAATAAAACTATTAAACATATCCCTGTCAATAACAGATCCTTGGGGACCTCCACTAGAGACCCTTCTCCGTATCATCCATTCAATAATTTGTTCTCCTTAGGTCAAGTCATTCAATCAATTCTGAATCTGTCGATCAGCCAGACTATGTCTCTAGCACGAATCCAAATATATGTTGAGAGACTGTCAAATATTTTCCTGAAGTTCAGTTATACTATGGTATTCTACTGAGCAGGTACATGAGGCAGTGGTTAGGGCAAGGCCTAAAGTCAGGAAGACTCATCTTCCTGAGTTCAAATCTGGCCTCAAACACTCATCAGCTGTGTGACCCTGGGTGAGTCATTCAAACCGGTTTGCCAAAGTTTCCCCATCTGTAAAAATGAGCTGGAGAAGGAAATGGCAAACAACTCCAGTATTTTTGCCAAGAAAACCCAAAATGGGGTCACGAAGAGTTGGACACAACAGAAAAAAGACTCAACAACAACATGGTATTCTCCCTGGATAATAACCTGTGGCAGATCAAACTGGGCACAGATTGCTTACTCCTTATATTCCTCAAACCATTCAAAGTCTTTTTAACTCTCTCAAAGTCCTAAACACCACCCCACCCACTCTTATAACCTACTCTTTTTTTTTTAAACCCTCACCTTCAGTCTTGGAGTTAATACTGTGTATTGGCTCCAAGGCAGAAGAGTGGTAAGGGTAGGCAATGGGGGTCAAGTGACCTGCCCAGGGTCACACAGCTGGGAAGTGTCTGAGGTCAGATTTGAACCTAGGACCTCCCTTATAACCTACTCTTGATAAAACCAAGTTGGCTCTTAGTGATCACTATTTCCTTTCCTAAAAGATCACAAATTACCCCTTTAAATTCCCAAGATATCCACAAGGGATCCAAGATGAAAAATACTACCCACAGCCAAAGAAGGAACTATTGGTATCTGATTGCAGATCAAAGCATAACAACTTCTACTTCATTTCCTTAATGAGTTTTTTTTTTACCATATGTGTCTTGTGTCATGGCATGAGGAATATGTAAATTCGTATTACATGAAAGCACTGGGATAACTTATATCAGATTATTTACTGCCTGAAAGAAAAGGGGGAAAAGGGAGGGAGAAAATCTGAATCCTAAAATGTCAGAAAACGATTGTTAAAAATCATTTCTATGTATAACTGAAAAAAAGCAAATAAAACAAACAAAAAAAATCAATATGCTCTGGAGGGGCAGTTAGGTAGCATAGTACAGAGTCTGCCAGGACCTGGGTTCAAATCTGACCTCAGACACTTCCTAGCTATGTGACCCTAGGCAAGTCACTTAACCCAGGTTGCCTAGCTCTTGCCACTCTTCTGTCTTGGAATTGATACTAAGACAGAAGGTAAGGGTTTAAAAACAAAACCAAAAATCAATATGTTCTAGAGTTCTGCTAATAGTCAAACTAGCCAGCCTGTAGTTTGAAGAATTTACCTTTCCTTTTTGGGGAACTAAAACATTTGCCTGTCTTCTTTTTTGTCTCATTTATTCTATTTTCTACGACCTTTCAAAGGTTACTACCAATGGCTTAGTAATCACACCTCCCAAATTCTTACTCCACAATACAGTTCATCTAGGCATGGTTCCTTAAACTAAGTGAAGACGTCCAAGCACTCTCTTACTATGTCCTCCCTTAACTTGGCCTTCGATCCTCTGTTAATTGCTTTTGTTCAGTATTTCCCAATTCAAAGTTCATAATCCTAAGAGAAGAAAGAGAAGCAAAATAAGACTTAAATAGTCTTCTTCCTTTCTCAAGCACTATTTCCTTTTCTGAGGTACACTTCCTACTTTTTACCTAATTCTCAATTCCACTCAGTCCCTACTATTTAAAACATTCTACAGCATACTTGCTGAATACCTACTATTAGTTTACAGTACCATTCTTCTGGGACCCAAAGTATGATCAACTGGATAGGGTGCTAGCTGGGGTAAGGAAGACTGAGTCTGAATTTTGTCTCTGACACTTAGCTTTGTAACCTTAGAGAAGTAATTTAACCTCTCAATGAGCCTCAATTTTCTTATCTGCATCATGTGGATAATAATACCTGTAGTGCCTTATATTTTTAGTACAAGGCAGTAGTGAACCTCCAATGAAATAATTACATATAAGTTCCAAATGCTATAAAAAAGTGTTATATATTATTTTAAGACACAGTCCTTGCCTTCAAGGGAGCTCCTTCCTATTTCAAAAGCAAAATAACATTCCCAGAAATGACTGTAATAAAAGACAACACATAAATGCCATAAACGTGGTGCCAAGTGTTATGGGGTTTTTAAAGAAGGGAATATTACCTCTGCTTTTCAGAATCAGGGGGGAGCTTCAGAGAGGAAGTGGCATTTGCATGAGGTTTTGAAGAACAGGTAGGATTTCCACAGGTGGGGGAGGGGCACAGAGAAAGTGATTCCAGGCAGGGAAAATGGTATAAGCAAAAGTGTGAAGGTAGGAAAGAATGGAAGCTCAATTAGGGAAGAGCAAGTAATTCATTCTGGAGCTCAGAACGCTAGTAAAGGAGAAGTAGAGATAAAGTCCACAAGGTAGGAGGATATAGCCAAAACCACAGAGACTCCTCTAAGACCCTCCTAGGTCAGGGCAAGGAATCTGTGGAAAATGGGGAATCGATAAAGGTTTGTAAGCAGGGGAGTGAGTGATATGATCGATCATAACATAACACATTTTAGGTAGATTAATTTGTATAATATAAATTGGAGGGGACAGAGATTGAATAACAATTAAGAGATTTCTGCTGTAGTCTAAGAGAGAAGTAAAGAAGGCTTCACCTAGGAGGAGGAAGAGAAATGGGGAGAAGGATGAGTTAGAGACATTGTAGAGGAAGAATCAAGTAGATTACAAATGCGGAGGGAGAAGAGACTGGAGGGATCATCTAGTTCAACTTCCTTTGGAAAAGGAAGGAATTAGAAGGAAAGTAATAAGTTGGAGAAAATTTTATAGGGAGTCTTATATCAAAAACATATAGAGAACTTTGTCAAATGTACAAGAGGAAGAGCCACCCCCACCCCCAACTGATCAATGGATAAAAGATAGGAACAGACAGTTTTTGGATGAAGAAATCAAAGTCGTTTATAGGTATATGAAAAAATGCTCCAAATCCCTACTGATTGGAGAAATGCAAATCAAAACAATTCTGAGATATCATCTCATACCATCAGGCTGGCTAAAACGACCAAGGGGCAAAAATAACAAATGTTGGAGGAGATATGAGAAATGGGGACCCTCATACACTGTGGGTGGAACTTTGAACTGATCCAGTCATTTTGGAGAGCAATTTGGAATCACACCCAGAAAGTTATAAAACTGTGTATACCTTTAGGTCCAGCAAAACCTCTGCTGAGTCTTTTCCCACCCGAGGAGATCTGGGGGAAAGGAGAAGAACCTCTATGTTCCGAGCAGCTCTCTCTGTGGTGGCAAAGAACTGGAAATCGAGGGGATGTCCTTCTATTGGGGAATTGTGGTTTATGATTGTGATGGAATATTACTGCACCCCAAGAAACAATGAGCAGGTTAATTTTTTTTTAAGTGGATAGAGCTACATAAAGCAGTGAAATGAGTAGAAACAGGAGGACACCGTTATCAAGCTTTAGAATGAATATTTAAAGAGTAGCTTATGAGTGTACGCTTCCAGAGAAGGAACTGAAAAACAGAGACATGAAAGACACAATCTTTTTGGCAGGTGATAACCTCTGAGGTGCTGGGAGCAGGCGAAGGGGCTGAGATGCCTAGGAATACATTGAATTAAGTCCATTAAAAAAAAGAAGGAGGAATTGAAGCCCGGAGAGGGAAAGCAACTTGTCCCAAAGTCATATAGCTAGTAATTAAGGAAGTCAGGGCTTGAAACCAGGTTCTCCAATTCCAAATCCAAACTGACTGGCTATGAGCTAAGGAGAGAGGGCGAGTCACTACTTAAAGAGGAGTGAGATTTTTGTCCCTCCGAGAAGCCTGTAATCGGTACAAAAGATGATAAGGAAGTCCAAATGGCAATCTGGTTTGTATGAGAAGGTGGTAAACTGATGCTTAATCTGAGGATATCCAGATACATAGAAGGAAGAGTCAGCAAATGGAGCCTGGGAGGGAAGTCTGGGACAGTGAAAGAGATTTGGGAATAGAGAGGCTAGCCGAAGCCGAGAAAGGAAATGAAAACAACAAAGAAGAATGTAGAGAGAGAAGGGATGACAAGGTGGTAGAGGTCGAAACCCCGGAGACTTCATTAGGGCCAGGGACCAAAGGAAAAGGAGGGGCCAGGGAAGGAACAGAGCAGTAGACTACAAAGAAAACCAAGAGAGTGAACACAAAGGAGGAGTGATTTTCAAAGAGACTAGATCAACAAGAGCTATAGCAAGGGGCTTATGGAATAAGACAAACTCATTGGATTTGATGCTTGTTAGGGATACTGGTGACCTTTGAGAGAGCATGGAAAGAGCCCTGAACTTGGAGCACGGAGTAACCTGGATTCGAATTCTGGCTCTGACATTTCCTGGCTCATAGTTAGCCTTCTTGAGACTCAGTTTCCTCGTGTTTAAAATGGAAAAGAGAGATGCTCCCTGCCTTATAAGAGTTTGTTATCCAGGTCCTTTGTAAGCTCGAGAGGATTGCATAAATGAGTTTTGGCAATTTCAGTGAAGTGGTGGGGATGGAAGCTGGCTTACAAAGGGTTAAGGGCTTTGAGCAGGTGGTGTGAGGCTGGAGAGGTGCAAACTACTCTGTAGCTTCAGGGGATAGATTGCAGGTTTGAGCGCAGGTTGTCTTTAGGATCCCAGAGGGAGGCCTGACCAGGTTTCTTGGCAGACAGGAAGGAGCCAGAGAAGAGGGAAAAGATTGAAGATGCCAGAGATAAGGGACAGAGGGAAGGCCCCAGAGAAGGTGGGAACAGACCTGTTCCAGAGCACAGGTGAAGAGGTTAGCCTTGACTGGAAAGAGGGAGCAGGAAGGGGGAAAAAGTCAGGTAAAGATCTAGAGACTTTTCAGAGTAGAAAAAGAAGGATGCTGAAGGAGTTTATGTTGACTACACCCTGCTACATCCATTTCAGATAGTCTGGCCTCAAGTTCAGTGTGTCTCAGGACACATTCACAACTAGCTCATCTTCCTTAAATTTCTGTATTTTGTTTTTTCCAGTTACATGTAAAAATAATTTTTTTAATTCACTTAAAAACATTTTGAGTTTCAAATTCTCTCCTTCTCCCCTCTTCTCTCCTCCCCCTTCTTTGAGAAGGCAGGCAATTTGATACAGATTATACATATGCAGTCAAGCAAAACTTAGTTCCATATCAGCTGTGTTGCAAAAGAAAACATAGACCAAAAGAAAAAAACAACAAAGGAAAATAAAAAAATAAAATTATACTTTAATCTGCATTGTCAATTCTTTCTCTGGGGGTGGATAGCATTTTTATCACAAGTCCTTTGGAATTATCTTTATTACTGTATTGCTGAGACTAGCTAAGTCATTCACAACTGATCATCGTACAATATTGCGGTTCCTGTGTACAATGTTCTCCTGGTTCTGCTCACTTCACTATGCATCATTTCAGATAAGTCTTTCCAGATTTTTCTGAAACTATCTTGCTTGTCATTTCTTACAGCAAATCATGCACCACAAATCGTTCAGCCATTCCCCAACTAATGGGCCTTCCATCAATTTCCAATTCTTTGCGACCACAAAAAAAAGCTGCTATAAATATTTTTGTACATAGAGGTCCTTTTCCTTTTAGTTTTTTATCTCTTCGAGATACAGACCTAATAGTGATATTGCCGGGTCAAAAAGTATACATGGTTTTGTAGCCCTTTGGGCATAGTTCTGTATCACTCTCCAGAATGGTTAGATCAGTTTCCAACTCCACCAAAAGTATATTAGTGTCCCAATCTTGCCACATCCCCTCCAACAACTAGCTCGTATTTTCAATAGCACCCCACCTCAGCTCATTCTCTGAGGCACCCAAGCTCATAGTCATCTATAATAAAAAGTGAGCCCTTTCCGTCTAAGGGTGACTACAGGCCAGTCTGAAAATGAGAGAAGGTTTCAAATAGACCTTGGGAATGTAAAAACTCCAAAAATACCTTTAAAAGAAACCAAATGTATTTTGGCCAGCACAGCATTAGAAGGAAGAATGGTTTTACATCTTGCTTCTAAATCCTGTTAAAATCCAGTCTAGACGTTTGAGAATTAGAGACAATCACCCACAATCTCTGCAAATTGTAAGGAATCTCAGAGATGCCCTCTAGTACAACTAGGATAGGAACAGAAATATTATCTAGTCCTGTACTAGGAGGCAGTAGGCTTGACTCATGCTGTCTTTTGTTAAGCTAATTTCTTGAGTGCCTTCGGAGCTTTAACATTCGAAAATCTTGGTTCCCAACAATCCCAACTAAAAGTCACAGGGAAAAGAGCCAGAGCTGGACAGTTACTTCTCAGCAGCTGGAGCATCTACCTCCAAGAAGATCCCTGAGGCCTTGTTTAATATCAGAATGATGTTGACAGATTTAACCCACTTTGGTTAATTTATACCAGGCCACCTTGGAATTGACTATAAGCAAGTAAACCACTCCAGCAATTTTGTCTTGCATATCTAACCCTAAGAGCTACTGTATATTGGGCCACAGTGATAGCAGCTTTCAATCTTTCCTTATAATCTTAGATACCAAAGTTCGCTTTAGAACAGCTTACAAGGCCCTTAAAAAATAAAGAGTGTGAGATAATCATCAATAATTCAAATCCACAAGCATTTATGAAGTATCTACCATGGGGGAAGCATGGTGCTGGGGGATTTGGTTACAAAAACAAAAAGGAAAACAGCCCCTGCCTTCCAGCTTATAGTGAGAACTGGAATGTATTCAGCACAGCTACATCTAATATCCACAGTCTACAACCCACAGGTAACTGGCTAACCGCTGTATAGCCACTCTTGGGAAGGCAGAAACTTTTTGATTTTGGATGAAATTACGATGAACTGAGCCACAAATACAATCATGCTATACAAATCAGGGCCACTGAAATCAGACAAGAGAGCTAGATGGAGATATTGTCCCTAAAAGAGATCAAGTAAAGGTGCACTGATTATAAGGGAAGAGAGAGAGAGGGAATAAACATTTGCATAGTGCCTACTATGTGTTAGGCACTGGGCTAAGCGCTTTTACAAATATTGTTTCATTTGGTCTTTCCAGAAACCCTACAAGATAGGTGCTGTTGTTATCCCTATTTCACAGTTGAGGAAACTGAGGCACAGAAGTGATTTGCCCAGGGTCACACAACTAGTAAGTGACTGAGGCCAAATTTGAAGTCAGATCTCCCTGACTCTGAGTGCTCTTTCCACTGTGATACCACCTGCCTCCTGTGCGATTATATGATTATAAGAGCAGGCAAACCTGGTCTATGGAAAAGTACTTTTGCTTTTATGATCCTTAGGAAACTAAATAAAAATTCTGCCAGAACTCTTCAGTCTCTTCAATTGTCTTCATATTTCCTTAGAATTTTATTGGATACAAATTTAATCATATAGTTATATATAATTATATAATATTATGACACAATATTATATACATTATATAATTATAATTATTTAAATAACTCATTACATTACACTGAAAAGGAATCACTGCAACAAAAATGAATAGCACAACCCACATTCAGAGGAAGGACTGCAGGAGAGGAAACATATAAGAAAAACAACTGCATGAACGCATGGGTCGGGGAGGACCTGATTGGGGATGTAGACTCGAAACTACCACACCAATGCAACTATCAACAATTTGGAAATAGACCTTGATCAAGGACACATGACAAAACCAGTGGAAATGTGCATTGGCCATGGGTGGGGGGTTTGCAGGGGGTGAAGGGGAAAGTAGGAGCATGAATCATGTAACCATGTTAAAAATGAAAAATAAAAAAATAAAAAAAAATGAATAGCATAACCCTATAAAGTAGTAGCAATTGTTTATTTGTACCTCTGTGTTTTCTTTTTCTTTTTTTAAAACCCTTAACTTCTGTGTATTGGCTCCTAGGTGGAAGAGTGGTAAGGGTGGGCAATGAGGGTCAAGTGACTTGCCCAGGGACACACAGCTGGGAAGTGTCTGAGGCCGGATTTGAACCTAGGACCTCCCATCTCTAGGCCTGACTCTCAATCCACTGAGCTACCCAGTCTGCCCCCCTCTGTGTTTTCATAAAAGAGGGCATGCCATTTACATAGGGCTTTAAAGTTTGTAAGGCCCCTTATATATGTCATTTGAGCCTTAAAACAACCCACGTGGCAGGTGTTACCAGTATAATTACTTCCATTTTATAGATGAAGAAGCTGAGATCAAGAGGTTAAATGACATTCCCAATGAAATGAAGTTAATAAGTATCAGAGGTAAGATTTGAGGTCTTTCTGACTTAAATCCAAGCACTCTAGCTGTGCTGCCTCATGAAAAATGATATCTGGTGTTTATATAATGTTTTAAGATTTACAAAGTGAATTATATCCATTCTTTCACTGGATCTTCAAAAACCCCCCAAGGAAACCAAGGCTCACTCAAGAGTTCAAAATACTTGCTCAAGGTCACATGGCTAAGAACTGTCCATGTGAACCAAGGTCTTAGAGTTCCATCCATCATAAGTCACAATATGTGGACACTACTGCACAAGGCTGTTGAGAGGAGCAAGTAAGAGAATACACATAAAGAGCTTTGCCTGAAAGAATTGGAATAGAAGGGATGTTCATTAATTGGAGAATGGCTGAACAAGTTGTAGTATAGGATTATAATGGAATACTATTGTAACATAGGAAATAATGAGTAGGACAATTTCAGAAAAATTTGGGAAGACTTACATGAACTGATGCAAAATGAAGTGAGAAGAACCAGGAGAACGCTGTATATATTAATAGCAATACTGTACAATGATCAACTGTGGATGATTTAACTATTCTCAGAAATACAATGCCAAAGGACTTATGATAAAAAATGCTATCAACTTCCAGAGAAAGAACTGAAAGAGTCTGAATGCAGATCACAGGATACCATTTTTTCACTTTACTTTGCATTTTTTTATATGTGCCTTCTTCTACCACCGCATGACTAATATGGAGATATATTTTCATGATTGCATATATATAACCATTGCACATGTATATTTAGAACTCAAAATGTTAGAAAAAGAATGAAAATTTGTTTTTACATGTATTTGGGAAAAAATAAAATATTACTGGAAACATTTAAATAAATTAATTTTTTAAATAGCTTTGCTAAGTTTCAAATGTTATAGAAATGTTGGTTGTTGTTATATATAATCTAGGCAGAAGCATATAGGAGATTTAATTTTCTAACTATTATAAAAACACAAAAGAAATGCTCAGGAAAAGAATGTAGAAAATGCTAGACCTCAATACTAACAAAAGTTGCTAGTTCCTCCTCCCACCAGAATGGTAGCATGGCAGGTAGAAATTTGCTTGGAGCAAAGAAATAGTCAGGCTACTACATCATCATACTCTGTATTGCTCTGTTGCCATATCCTGAAACATCAATGTTGGCCAAGTGTATCAAACACCATCATTTGAGAGTATATGCTGTCAGTTCCAACATTTCAGAAGTGATGTGATTACCAGAATCAAGTTGTGAAATAGTGTCCAAGATTCACCAACACCATTTGGACATCAAATATCTCATCTTCTAAGATATTTCTAGTTTGCCTTTCCACACCATGAACATGTCAATTTAGTTTTTGGGAAATCTTAAAGGATTCTCTATTTAAGGGGCAAGAGGAGATTTTTCAAAGTCTAATATCATTGGCATTTCCTTTTGAGATAGGAGTAATATGTGTCATGGGGATGAGGTAAAAGGTATTGAAACTATTCTTGACTGTTAGATCAGGGGACTGGTTAGGGCTCCTGAAAAAGTTTATTGTTGTTGAGTCATTTTTTAGTTGTGTCTGACTCTCCATGACCCCATTTGGGGTTTTCTTGGCAAAGATATTGAAGCGCTTTGCCATTTCCTTTTCTAGCTCATTTTACAGATGAAGAAACTGAGGCAAATGGGGTTAAGTGACTTTCTCAGGGTCTTCCTGAGTCTTCCTGACTTTAGGTTAGCACTCTCTCCCCTGTGCAACCTTGCTGCCCTGACATAGTTTCATGGTAGCCCAAGTATAAAAGCCAACCTATAAGGAGGTAAGAGTTACTCTCCCAACCAGAGGCAGGGAAGCTGGTTCAGTTAAATCAATGCTGTATTTCTACTGAGTTTCCTTTCCATACTTTGACTAAGTAAAACTTCCTTAACTTTTAGATTACAATTTCATTCAGTTCCGAACCTGAAGCACCAGAAAAGCATGAATCAAATCCAACCTGAAAGACCCATGATGACACTATAATGAAATACATCCTTTTAATAATAATGTTAGCTGGCACTGATATGATTTATTTATTTAAACTTTTACCTTCAGTCTTAGAATCAATATTAAGTATTGGTTCCAAGGGAGAAGAGTTGTAAGGGCTAGACAATTAGGAGAAACTGACTTGCCCAGGGTTGCATAGCTAAGAAGTGTCTGAGGCCAGATTTGAACCAAGGACCTCCCATCTCCAGGCCTGGCTCTCTATCAACTGAGCCACCTAGCTGTACTCATTTTAATATTTATAAAGCACTTTACACACAATATCTCAGAGGAGTCTCACAGCAGTCTTGTGGGATAGTTGCTATATATATTATTAGAGTGCGTCCCTTTTAACAGATGAAGAAACTGGGGCTGAGAGAGGTTATGGGACTTGCCTAGGTCACACAGCTAATAAGTCTCTGATACAGAATCTGAACTAATGTCTTTTTAACTAAATTAACTACTGTCTTGCATTTAATCTAGTGACCAATTTTCTATTTAGATTATTACTCTTCAGTTACCTAGCATGTCTTGTATGTTCCCTGGTTAACTCAGTTTTGTAAAGCAGAAAGTTTTTTTCACTGTAGAGGCCTGAAAACATTGAAAATTAGCCCAATTTATGAAGCAGGCAAATTTCTGCATTCTCCCCAGTATGATTGAATCAATAAATAAGTCATTGGAGTCCCTAAAGATTATTATCATAAATATAGGTATTCCTTCCATTGAAGTAGCATGCAACTCATCCATGCCTGCCCATTCTGTATAATTCTTCGTCCATGTTCTCTCAAAAATCCATGAGGGAAGGAGGGAAAAGGGGAAGATCTAAAACATTAAAGACCTTCCTTTAGATCTCATAGGTTCATAACTTTACATTTGGAAGGGATCTTTAAGACTACCCAGTCCAACCTCCTCATCTTATAGATGATACAACTGAGGCACAAAGTAGTTAAGCGATTTGATCAGGGTTGCATAACTACTAAGAATATGAGGTAGCCATGTGTGGATATCAGTGGAACACTATAGAGGAAAATCAGTGGTCCCTCACTCTCATTATATATCAAACTACCTTCTTTTATGCTGCCCACATTTTTTTGATGACACTCCTTATATAGCCACTTCTCTGAAATTCCTTATTCATAATGTGTTGTTACCTGCTCAAGCCCACCATGGGACTTTCCAGTATTTTCTAGGTGACTCATAACTTAACTTATTCCAAGACTGTGTGGTATTCTGACATTAAGAAATTTTTAAAGATCAAAAGACAGAAAAAATGAAAAGAAAAGGTCAAATATCTCAAGTAAATCATGGAGAGGGAATTTAAGAATCAATGAATATCTTAAACATCTATGAAAGCCTTAAACAAAATAAAAATACCATAATACCTTATATCAAGAAATCATAAAAGAAAATTGCCCTGAAAGAAACCAAAAAGTGGAAATTCTTAGGAATGTTATAGACAAAATCCAGAGCATGCAGGTTAAGGAAAAATACTAGAAGCAACCAGAAATAAGAACTCAAGTATTATGGAGCCACAGTATCACACAAGATTTAGCAGCCACTCCTATAAATAGAAGACAAGTTGGAATATGACATTCTAATAGTCAAAGAACCTAGGATTATAATGAAAAAATAACCTACTCAGCAAAACTGAATATAATCCTAATGGAAGAAAATGGATCTTTAACAAAATAGAGGACTTTCAAATATTCCAGATGAAATGACTACAGCTGAGTAGAAAAATCTGACATTCAAATACAGTACTGAAAAGAAGCATAAAAAGGCAAACATGACTGAGAAATCATAAGAGACTAAACAAGGTTAAACTATTTACATTCTTATATGGGGAGATGATACACGTAATCTCTCAAAATTTTATCATTACCAGAGGAATTAGAGAGAGTTATTACATAAAGGGTTTGGGCATAATCCTATTAAGTTTGGATAATCACGAAGGAAGAATGGAAGGATGGGGAAGAAGTATATTCTGGGAGTGGGGCAAATAGAGAAGAAGAATGAGGGAAAATATCTTATAAGTATGGGACACAAGGAAGAGTTTATACAATGGAAGGGAAAATGGGGAGAGAAAATGGACATCTGAACCTCATGCTCATCTGAACTGGTTAAAGAAGGAAAGAATACACATAAAGACAAAATTGGGTAAAAGTGCGTTTTATACAATAGGAAACAGGAGGAAAAGATGTTGAGAAAAAGAGTGGTCAGGGACAAGAGAGAGGGTAGATGATAGGAGGCAGTAGTCAGAAACAAAGCAGACTCAAGGTGGGGACAGGATAGAAAAAGAGAAGCAGATAGGATGGAAGAAATATATGATTAGCATTTATAACTGAATTTAATGGTATAAATCCATTCACAAAATAGAATAAGATAACAGAATGGATTAGAAACAAGAATTCAACGATATACTATTGTTTATAAGAAGTATATCTGAAACAGAAAGACATACCTCTGTATGTCATTAAAATAAGGGGCAAAATCTAACATACTTCTGCTAAAGTAAAAAAAAGGTAGTCATACTCTCAGACAAAGCAAAAGCAAAAATAGTTCTAATTAAAAGAGATAAACAGGAAAACTACATTTTGCTAAAACTTACCATAGACAATGAATTAATATTAATACTAAACATATAGGCACCAAATGGCATGGCGTTTCAATTTTTTACAGAAAAGTTAAATGAGTTACAGAGGAAAATAGACAGTAAAACTATGCTAACAGGACACCTTAATTTATTCCCCTCAGACCTAGATAAATCTAACATAAAATAAAAAAAGAAAGAAATTAAAAAGCTGAGTAGAAATTAGAAAAGTTACATGTGAAAGAAAGACCTTTGGAGATTATTGAATGGGAATAGAAAGGAATACCCTTTGCTCAACTATATATGTTACTGTCACCAAAACGGATCATGTAATCATAATAAAAACTGGGGGCAGCTGGGTAGCTCAGTGGATTGAGAGCCAGGCCTAGAGACGGGAGGTCCTAGGTTCAAATCTGGCCTCAGACACTTCCCAGCTGTGTGACCCTGGGCAAGTCACTTGACCCCCATTGCCTACCCTTTCACTCTTCCACCTATAAGTCAATACACAGAAGTTAAGGGTTTAAAATTAAAAATAAAAAACCTGATCAACTAGTACATTGATATTAGGGCATAAAAGCCTCACATATAAATGGAAAAAGCAAAAATATGTATCTTTTTATGACATCAATGCAATAAAAATTACATTCAATAAAGGGCTTTAATGAAACTAAAAAACAATTCTAAAGAATAGTGAGTGAAAGAACAAATCATAAAAACAACCAATAATTTCATTAAAGATAATGACAATAATGAAGCAACATATGAAAATTTTTGGGATGCATTCTGAGCAGAGTTTAGGGGAAATTTTATATTTCTTAATGGTTATAGCAATGAAAGAGAGATGGAGATAAACGAAATGGGTATGCACCTAAAAAAACACTAGAAAATCAACCAATTAAAAACATCCATTCAATACCAAAATAGAAATGTTGCAAATCAAAATCAAATTGGGGAAGGGGGCAGCTGGGTAGCTCAGTGGATTGAGAGTCAGGCCTAGAGACGGGAGGTCCTAGGTTCAAAGCCGGCCTCAGACACTTCCCAGCTGTGTGACCCTGGGCAAGTCACTTGACCCCTATTGCCCACCCTTACCACTCTTCCACCTATGAGCCAATACACAGAAGTTAAGGGTTAAAAAAAAAGTTTAAAAAAAATCAAATGAGGGGGAGGGATGTGGGAGTAGAGTACAGGCCAGGACCCAGCTGAACTCTTCCAACATTCCTCTCCAAATAACTTTAAAATAATACCTCAAAGGGGCAGCTGGGTAGCTCAGTGGAGTGAGAGTCAGGCCTAGAGACAGGAGGTCCTAGGTTCAAACCCGGCCTCAGCCACTTCCCAGCTGTGTGACCCTGGGCAAGTCACTTGACCCCCATTGCCTACCCTTACCACTCTTCCACCTATAAGTCAATACACAGAAGTACAAGGGTTTAAAAAAAAAATAAAAAAAATAATACCTCAAATAAAGTTTTGGAATGACAGAGGCAACAAAAGGCCATTTTCCCTGCCTAAGACAACTTAGTACATCTGCAGGAAAGGTTTGTTACACTAAGGTTGTTGCAGCAGGCTTGGAGTATAGCAGGAACACCAGCAGTGGGCTTTGGAGGTAGTTGCAACAGTAGCAGTAGTAGTAGCTTCAGTAGTTCTCATACCAGGGATGATAAAAGGGAATTGGACAACTGGTGAGAAAAAGATTACAGGAGACCCTTTGTAGATACTGGGTGCGAATGGCACTGTTTGGCAACTCTATTGCTCATAAACAGTTCTGGGTTGCAGTTCAAAGATGGAGAAAAGCAGACTGTGGTTGATCACAAGAAAACTGAGGCATTAGTACTTGTGGTTGCAGGGGAACAGAGGCCTTTCCTGGGTAAAGACTGGAGTACAGATCAGAAGAGCAGTTACCACACCATTCCCAGAAAAATACTATCTTGGAAGTACTAAAAACTCATAGATTCCCATAACTAGCTTTGAAAACTGCAGCATTAAAAAGCCTGAAGCTTGGCACACTACCTCTCCATCCCGAGGTGAGCAGAACCCAACTTGAACCAAAAATTCAAAATGAAGAAAAAGCTGGGGAAAAGAGGAAACAACAACAAAAACCCTGACCACAAAAAAATTCTAAGGTCACAGGGAAGACCAAGACATAAATTTAGAAAACAACAATGTGAAAAGACTTACAAGCAAAGCCTCAAAGAAAAATGCTAGTTGGAGTCAGGACCAGGAAGAATTCCTGGAAGAGTGAAAGAAAGCTTAAGAATGATAGAGGAAAAATTGGGAAAATAAATTAGAGTAATACAAGAAAATTAGGGAAAGAGACTTAATAGCTTATTAAAAGAAGCACAAAAATACTGAAGAAAATGTAATCTTAAAAAACAGAACTGGTCTTATGGAAAAGGAAGTACAAAAAGTCACTGAAGAAAAGAACTCCTTATAAAGTACAACTGCCCAAAATGAAAAATAGGTACAAAAGCTTGCTGCAGAAAATAATTCTTTAAAAATAAGAATTGAGTGGGGACAGCTGGGTGGCTCAGTGGATGGAGAGCCAGGTCCAGAGATGGGAGGTCCTGGGTTCAAATCTGACCTCAGATACTTCCTAGCTATGTGACCCTGGACAAGTCACTTCACCCCCATTGCCTAGCCCTTACCACTCTTCTGCCTTAGAACCAATACCCGGTATTGATTTTAAGACAGAAGGTAAGGGTTAAAAAAAAAGAATTGGACAAGTAGAAGCTAATGAGTCCACAAGGCTTCAAGGAATAAAAAACAAAAAAAGTCAGAAGAATGAGAAAATTAGAAGAAAATATGAAATATCTCATTGGAAAAACAACTGACTTACAAAATAGATCAAGGAGAAATAATTTAAGAATGATTGGACTGATAAAGCAAGGTGGCTCAGTAGATAGAGAGCCAGGGCTATAGACAGGAGGTCCTCAGTTCATATCTGGTCTCAGATACTTCCTAGCTATGCGACCCTGGCCAAGTTGCTTAACCTCCATTGCCTAGATCTTATAGCTCTTTTGTCTTGGAACTAATATTTAGTATTGATTCTAAGACAGAAGGTAAGGGGTTTAAAAAAAAGAATGATTCGACTACCAGAAAGTCATGATCAAAATAAGCGTCTACACATCATATTTCAATAAATTTAATAAAAATTTACCCAATATCTTAGATCCAGAAGGCAAAACAGATATCAAAAGAATCTATCATTTACCCTTTGAGATACCAAAATGGAAACTCTCAGAAGTATCAGCCAAATTCCAAACCTCTTGGGTCAAGGAGAAAACATTAAAAGCAGTCAGAAAGAAACAATTCAAATATTGTGGAGCCACAGTCAGCATCATACAAGGTTTAGTGGCTTTTACATTAGAGGATCAGAGCACCTAGAATATAATATTCTGGAGGGAAAAGGAACCAGGATTACAACCAAGAACAATTTATCCAGCAAATCTGAGTATAAATCCTTCAGGGGAAAATGGATATTTAATATAATAAAGGACTTATATGCATTTCTGATGAAAAGATCAGTGCCAAATATAAAATCTGACATTTAAACAGAAGACTCAGTGAAGCATAAAAAAGGTAAAAATGAAAAAGTAATCATAATAGACTTAATGGAGTTAAACTATTTATATTCCTACATTGGAAGATGATAAGAAAGAGAGATATATTAGGAAAGGGGAAAGGAACAGGTGAAATGGGGCAAATTTTCTTATATAAAGGAAGTATACAAGGAAGAGCTTTTAAAATGGAGGAGAAAATGAAGGGAGGGGGAAATGCTGGAACCTTACTCATTGGAATTGATTCATAGAGGAAAGAATATATATATACACTCAGTTGTATATATAGATATAGAAATCTATCTTACCCAATAGGAAGATAAGAGGGAAAGGGAATAAGAAATATGGGAATGGAAGTTAAGAGGAAAGGTGGATCTGAGGAGGCAGTAGTTAAAAACTAGCTTTTGAGGAGGGACAGGGTAAAAAGAGAGAAAAGGAAAATAGGATGGAGAGAAATGACCAGTTGGTGATCCTAACTGTGAATGCTAATGGGTTGAACTAACTCATAGAAGAGAAGGGGATAGCAGAATGAACTGGAAACCAGAATCCAATGATATGTTATATATAATACACACTTGGAACACAGAAAGGCTCACAGAGAGTTGAAATGAAGGGCAGGAGCAGAGCCTATTATGCTTTAGCAGAAGTGAAAACAGCAAGGATAGCAAACATGATCTCAATCCAAGCAAACACAAAATTAGTCCTAACTGGAAGAAATTTTGCTAAAAGGTACCATAGATGATGAAGTAATATAAAAAAATTTTGCAGCTAGATTCTCTGATAAAGGCCTCATTTCTCAAATATACAGGAACCAAAGTTTATAAAAACAAGTCATTACCTAATTGATAGTCAAAAGATATGAACAATTTTCAGAAAAAATTAAAGCTATCTATAGTCATATGAAAAAATGCTCACAATAATTATTGATTAGAGAAAGGCAAATTAAAACAACTCTGAGGTATCACCTTATGTCTATCAGAAATCACAAATACTGGAGGGAAAGAGAGAAAATCAGTATATTAATGAACTGCTGGTAGAGCAATGAATTGGTCCAACCATTCTGGAAAACAATCTGGAGCTGTGCCCAAAAGGCTATAAAACTGCAATCCAACAATACCACTCCTAAGGCAGTACCTCAAAGAGATAAAAGGAAAAGAAAAAGCACCTATATGTACAAAAGTATTTATGGCAGCTCTTTTTGTTATGACAAAGAATTGGAAATTGAGAGGATGCTCATCAATTGGGGAATGGCTGAACAAGATGTAATATCTGATCGTGCTATAAAAAATGATGAGGGAATGGTTTCAGAAAATACATAGAAAGACTTATTGAACTGATGCAAAGCAAAGGGAGAAGAATCAGAAAATCATCATGTACAGTAAAAACAATGTATTGATGATCATCTGTGAAAGACTCCACTACTATGATCAATACAATGATCCATGAGAATGCCAAAGGCCTCCTGATGAAAAAATACTCTTCCTTTCCAGAGAGAGAACTGATAAATGCACTGAAGTATGATTTTCTCACTTTATTTTTTTCCTTTTCGCATGATATATCTAATGTGGAAATATGATTTGCAAGATTTCATATATATAATTGATACCATTATTTGATTTTTCAGTGGGTGGGGATGGAGTGGGAGGGAGGGAATCTGAAATTCAAAATTTAAAAAGAGAAGAATGTTATAAATAACAAATATTTTTAAAAGGTTGTAAGCACTTTGAGGACAAGGACAATATTTTTGTTTGTTTCTCCGGTGCTTAGCAGGCACTGAAATGAAAATCAACAGAATGATGAAGAAAATTGAAAGAAGAAACTGACACTTGAAGGAAGCTACAGAAGCTAGGAGATAAAGACAAGGAAGGAAAGATTTCTAGGCACATGGGATAGCAAATCAAAGTTCTTGGTATAGGGAGATGGAGTGTCATTCATGTGTAAGGAATAGCAAGCAAGTCAGTGTCTTTGGACTGAAGAGTACATGGGTGGCAGGGAGGGAGATAGACATAATGTATAATAAAACTGGAAAGGTACAGAGGGGGCAAGTTATAAACCAAGCATAGGATTTTATATTTGATTCTGGAGGCAAAGGTAAGCCAGTGAAGTTGAATGAATGGTGGTGGGGAAGGCAGGGCAGGGCATGATAGGGTCAGACCTGTGTTTTCAGAGGATCGTTTTGAAAGGTGAATAGAGGATGGAATGAAGTAAGGTGAGGGGAGACTTGAGACAGAAAGACTAACTAGCAAATTACTGCCATAGTCCAGGTAAGAGGTGATGAGAATTTTCATTTACTGGCCCACTTAGGTAGTTAGGATTTGTGATCGTACTTCTCACCCACCCAGCTAGTTAGAGCTTTCCCACTGCTGGCTGAAGTCCATCCCAGGTTGCTTCTGGCACACTTGGGCTCTGTGCCACAAACAAACCCTCCTAGCCCCAGCAAACAACAGCAGTAACAAACAACAATATACTATGAGAAACATCAGCAAAATTCTTCCATTGATTCTGATCCCAAAGTGGAGAGCCTTTTGTGTCTTAACTTAAATATCCTCTGACAAACTGAAATGCATTCTCTTACAAGAACAGCTGGCCTGGGGGTTATGTTCATCATCAATCTGGACATGGGGGCCACGATGCGGTGTTGTAGCAAGTATGGGACCATATGATTCCCTTAACCAATCATGATGTAGCTATTGCTGCCAAATAATGCTCTTCATGCCAATCAGTACTTACCTTTGAGAGACTGGTATATGCCATGTGGTCCTCGACCTGTCTCTGATTGGCTAATTGATTATATTGGCCCTTTTCTCTGACAGTTTGTTTGCCTTTGCTACACTATTCAGGATATGGGATTGCAGTGCCAATTAAGTTTCCTAATGCTACAGACATTATCTTTACTGTAGGCCCCCTTATACTCCAGTGTTGTTTCTGATCAGGGGGCCCATTTCACTGCAAAGGCTCTGGATTGTGCCCACTGCTACCATAATTATTAGTCTGCCCATCTTCATTACCATACTCAGGCAGCTGATATCACAGAACTGTGTAATGGACTTGTGAAGCAACAACTTCATCATACTCTCGAGTATGAGAGTTCAGTATCTTCTGGAAGTCTTTGATAAGTCAAAAAAGAAGTTCATCCTTAAGAAGGAGGGCTCTCTATCTACTCCAGTGATTTCTTGGATCTGCCTCTTAGGAAGACTTTCCTGACCAAGATGGACCACCTTTGGATATAATCCCAGATGACCCTCATGACCCTTCCATGTTCTACTCTCTGTTCAGGGTCACTGGATTCTTGATTTTTCTGTCCTCTTATAAGGGTCCATACAACCTGGCGAATGGTGTAGGTCCCCCTTAATTGGCAGATTTTTTTCTCTGACACGATTCACATAACTCCTTCCCAGAAAGGTTTGGGAGACCAGAGAGTGAAATTATTGGGAAGGACTTTGCTTTTTAATGACAAAGGAGAAATAAAATTAGCTTCTTATAATCATGATGACCAGAAGTTTACTTGAAAGAAAAAAGCTTAGAGTAATTTAAAAATCCTGGATGAAGATGATAGGGAGTCTTTTTCAGGCCCCATGGAAGAAGATGGTAGGTCCTCAGCCAGTTCTCTAAAAGGATCAATATTTAGTACTATCCCTGACCATAGTGCTTCTAAGGTGGGGGAGGCGTTTATTGGTTGGCCTAACGCTAAATGTTTGGGATGAATTCTGGTCTCATTTTAGGCCTTGGAATAGGTTGCACACAAGGATCCTGTGCCCACTTAGTTGTTTTGATTCAGATGATACAAATCTGAGATTAGGAATTGTAACGTTAGATATATCATCCATTCAACAAATCTGGTTTTCTTAACGCTGTTCCTCGACATTATGATTATTTTAGCACAGAAAACTTTTGTGTACTGCTCCTGACTTCATTTTCCAACTTTTCTAGGGGAAGATGGTGTTGTTTATATACATATATTTCTTCTCCATTAAAACGTAGGCTTCTTGAGGGCAGGGACTATTTTTGCTTTTGCTTTTTATGCCCAGAGTTTAGCACAGTGCCTGGCATATCACAGATACTTAATAAATAAATGCTTGTTGACTGATTAATAGTGTTCACAACTAGCTAAGAGGTAGCCATTGGGAGCCCTGGGTATCATTCTCCCCAAACGGATTTTGTTGTAATAAAAAATGCTTAACTGTAGACCTAGAGGGGCAATTCTTCTTTTTTTAAACCCATAACTTCTGTGTATTGGCTCCTAGGTGGAAGAGTGGTAAGGGTGGGCAATGGGGGTCAAGTGACTTGCCCAGGGTCACACAGCTGGGAAATGGCTGAGGCCAGATTTGAACCTAGAACCTCCCATCTCTGGGCCTGACTCTCAATCCACTGAGCTACCCAGCTTCCCCCCTTAGAGGGGCAATTCTTAATCACTTTCTTAATCACTTTGTATGTAGATGGAATACTCAGTTTATTTTTTTTAATAAATTTTATTGTTGCTAGAATTATCTCTTCCCCTTTGAAACTGAATCCTTCCTTGTGACAAAAGAAAAGCAGGTAAGCAAAAGTACTCAGTACTTCAAGGCCCAACCATGTCTGACAATATGTGCAACATTCTGTCTTCGCAATCTCTCACCTCTCTACAAGATGAGGGAGGCATGTTGTATTATCTGCTTTCTAGGACCATGGCTGATTTTTTAATTAATCAAAGCCTAGATTTCTTTTTAGTTCTTTTCTGATTTTGATAGCACTTGATAGCATTCATAATCCAATTCGCTGGCCTACCTGCCAAAAAAGGAGAAAGAAAGAAAATGCTACAAAATCCAAAAAAACCCAAAGTGAAATAAAATGTTTGGACATATTCAGGAGACTCCTTTTAGGCCCCCGGGGGACAGACAGCCTTTTGTCCACCAAAGCAGAGTTGGGAATCATTGGCTATAGCTTTGGGTTTCTTACATATAATCTGCATCCTCTCACCCTTATCAAATTGGAATATTACTGCTTCCCACCCTCTGTTGTCTTATGATGTCTTTTTGTTTTTCAATAGCACAGATAGCTGGAAGCCCATTTCCTTGTTTCCCTCCCAACCAATCAGAAACAGGGGCACTCCATATTCTCTTTAATCACCAGGATGCTTTAAACAAATAATATATCAGTTCACAGCCTTCTTTTGTGTCTTAAAAGAAGGAAGACACAAGGCAAATCCCTATAGCCAATTTAGGCTTTTACCAATTTCTATGTAATTACAAGGAAAGCATTGGATCAAGGGACTTATTAAATAAACATATTTACAATATGGAACTTTATCAAGAGGGAGTTGATAACTAATGTTTATAAATACTTGTATAAGAACTATTAATTTTAAATTTACAATCTTTACAGCTGCTAAACACCATTCCTTTTGGGCTCTCTTGTTGAACAGTGTTCCATGATGGGGAGGGGGGGAACAATGGTGCAGGCAGGAAGGGGGGAGGGAATGCACCAAACACTTACCTGTTCAGATAAAATGGAGATATCATTAGCAACTAGCAATATGAAGTAAGTGATCATGGCTTCCCTCGTTTTTTCCCCCCATAAATTACACTAAATAACCATAATGTTGCAATTTAGTGGTCCAAAGTTCATTCTATTCAGCAGGCCATCCATAGTCAACAGTTTAAAGAAAAGGGGCCTGCTGAGAAAATAGTGGTCTAATCAGATACCATAAAATCAGGCTGATGAGATGAGTCCCATTTTCTTTCTTTCTTTTTTTTGTAAGCGGATTCTAATGAAGCAACACATGGTGTGGATTCCCAACTTTGGTTCTCTCTCCCCACCCCCAGCATTCAGTTTGGCTGCCTCAAGTCCCAAACTATGAGAGGGGTGCCACATCTCCCAAGCTGTGTACATAGAGATGGTAGTTAAATGAGATTTATTCTACTCCTGATTTCCAGCCCCTCAGAGATATGGGAGAATGTTAGAAATCTGTCAAATCCAATCAAGTAAAAATCCTAGCAGTCTATTTCCCTAGAAGTTATCAAATGATTCCAAAAAAGAGACCGGATTCTTCTTTTGCCACCTACCTTTGTATAACCCCAAATGAAAAGCAAGGCCTCCACTGTTTAGTGGGGTGCATATAATATAGCAAAAGGCCGAGTGGAGTTTCTGGGTTGTACAGAACACTTTTCTCTCTAAAATGATCCTGTAAATTATAAGTAAGTGTGCAGACACTGTAGAAAGCAAGAGGGAAGGGCACAATAATTATCTAGGGTAGGGGGTCTTCACCTTTTTAGCATCATGTACCCCCTTTGGCAATTTGATAAGTTCAGTTAACAAAATATTTTAAAAACAAATTTGTGGAGCCTCGGTTAAGTATCCCTGGTCTAGGCTCAAATGCATTCTTGGATTAGGAACACCTATTTCAGCATGACTAAAAGCATTTGTACCATTGCTAAATCCAATGCAGTGGCTTGAGGCAGATCTGGGATAACATTTGGCAAGTGTGACTAGAAAATAAGACCGAGGAGAGGCAATGGGAGCAGCCAGAGAAATGTGAGAAATTGAGAAAGTTCTGGAGCTAGCAACACTCTTGAGTCCAAAGATTATTAACCTAGGGTGTGTGAACATGGTTTTTTTTTTAATTTTTAATTTTTAATTTTAGTTTTAAATATTTTCCCATATTTACTTGTTTCATATGTGAACATGTTTTAAAGATATTTTGATAACTGCATTTCAGTGAGATTGGTGTTTTTGTAATTGTATGGATTTTACTTTAGACACTTAAAATGTTATTCTGAGAAGGGATCCATAGGTTTCCCTAGACTGCCCAAAGACTTCAGGACACAATGCAGTTAAAAAGCCCTACCCTGGCTGTTCCCATTTCTGCAATCCTTTATTGATCACAAAAGGCTTTCTTCATAAAGAAAATTTGCATACAATTACCATTAGACCCATATTATAGATGGGGAAACAGATCAACAGAGGAAAAGTAACTTTCCAAAGGTCAGAAAAGGCATGAATACAAATGCAGAGTTGCTTATTTCGTTTTGAGTTCAGGAATACCATCCTTTCCACTAAATATAAAATTTCTAACCAAAGAATTACAGAGTCGAAAAGGACCCTGGAAGCTATCTTGTCTGGGCTATCTTGTCTAATGCATATCTGAATAATAATTTCCCTCTACAACATCCTAGACAAGTACTCATGAAATCTCTGCTGGAAGACCATTCAGTATGGAGGAACTTCCTACATCCACAAGGCAGTACATTCCAATTGTGGACAGCTCTCTCATTGTTAGGATGCTTTTCTTTGCATATAGCTTAAATAGTGCTCTCTTTAACTTCCACTCATTGCTCCTACTTAGTCCTGCCTTTTAGAGCGAGGTAAAACAGACCTACACCCTCTTCTATATGCCAACTCTTTAAATCCTCAACGACGGCCAAGTATGTTCCCCAAGTCTTCTCTTCTCCACTCTATTGCCATCTCTAGCAATTTCAACTGGTCTGACTACAGTGGAAAAAAGCAGGATTACTTCCTCCCTCCTTCTGGAGTTTATGCCTCTCTTAATGCAGCTGAAGTTTCCATTAGCTTTTACTGCTTCCCTATCACATTGCTGACAAATAGTAAGCGTTGCAATTCACTAAGACCACCAGATAAACTGGCCTCTTCTATTGATTGCGTTGAAAAAGCCCTCAATTGTAAGACTTTACATTTGTCTCCATTAAATTTTACCTTTTTAGATCTGGGTCAATGTTCAAGCCTTTGGAGATTAAATTAAAAAATGCTAACTCTGTCATTTGACATGTCAGTAATATACCCCATCCTCCCCACCAAATTCCACAGTTTGGGATCTTCCTTCAAGTTGGTCAACTGGCTCCTATGTCTTAATGTTGCTAGAGTGCTAAGCTGCACAGAACACTGAGGCACTGTTGCAGACTTCCTTCCATAATTACACTGAATACACTACACTACCCCTCCTAATGTGCACAGAAATCCGGGGTTGATGGAAAAGACTCCAGTTATATTATGGTTTCAGTAGTGTCTGACTCTTTGTGCCCCCAGTTAGGGTTTTCCTGGCAAAGGTACTGGAATGGTTTGCCACTTCCTTCTTTGGAAATCATATTTTAACTTTCCAATTTTATTTCTTGTTGTTCCTTACTATATTACCCCACAGAGCATATAAGTGGACTCCTATATATTAAAGCATATAAGAAAATGGAGCAGAAAAAAAAGAGTCTTCATCCTGGGCAGCTGACCTGAAATACTTAGACCCAGTAAAAGAAGAAGCTTGAACTATCTGAAGGGGACAATATCGATGCAAGTCCTGAACTTGCTGTTGTCCCTAAAGAAAGAAAGTCTGTCTGGCCATCCATGAGTTATTATCACACCAGGACTATGTGCTGTTGATTTGATCTGAGTGACTATCAGCTTGTCCCCAGCTTTACCATACAAATTGAAACTGCTACCCAGAATAGTCAACATCTCCATTCCCACTGAAAGATAACTGCGTTTTCCAGACCCAGAACATTGAATTGAAAGGTCTCAGTAGAAAAGAGGTGCTAATTTAATAAGTGGATCTTGGAAATTTTCCTGGTGTTGTTTTTCAGAAATAGGACATGTTTACAGATGAGTAAATGCAAAGTTAATTGAGAGGAGAGAAGGCCCTAATAACCGCAAGGAACAAAGAGGCTTAATGGAAAATATGGTACCTAAGTTGTGTTTTATAGGAACATGAGGAGTCTGAGAGGCAGAAGCATTCTGAGAGGTAGATGCATTCAAGTCATGGAGGATGACTAGATTGTACTTGTGTTAATACACAGATGGGAGATGGAATGTTGAGTGCAGAAACAAATGAATAGGTCCATCTGGTTGGAACACATCAATCAATCATCAACATGAATTTAATAAGCCCTTACCATTTGCCAGGTACCAGGCTAAGTGCTGGGGATACAATGAAACTGGAAAGGTAGGTTGTAAAAGGTCTTAAATGCCAAGCTAAGGAATTTGCATCTTATCCTAGAAGCAACAGGGGGCCACTGAAGATATCGGTTTGTTTTTAAATTACATTTTTTTAAACCCCCACCTTCCATCTTGGAGTCAATACTGTGTATTGGCTCCGAGGCAGAAGAGTGGTAAGGGCTAGGCAATGGGGGTCAAGTGACTTGCCCACGGTCACACAGCTGGGAAGTGTCTGAGGCCAGATTTGAACCCAGGATCTCCCGTCTCTAG
>NC_058136.1:22980248-23000135 GCF_016433145.1 Gracilinanus agilis | reverse complement strand
AGAGAGAGAGAGAGAGAGAGAGAGAGAGAGAGAAAGAATGACCCTGGAGATGAACGATGAACCTTGAAGACATGGAGGGAGAAGGAGTTTCCAGGGGCTGCCAACGACCTTGGTCTCTGGAGCTTTAGCTCACAGAAGCCATTGCTCGGAATGCCCTACATTTGCCCATTATCTATCCGGGAGCAATGACTAAAATCAAAGACCACTTAGCTAATAAAATCCACAATAGATGTATTGGCTTGTAGGGCCACAGAGCTCAAGCCGACATCATTTCTGAAATTAAGAAAGCAAAACTATTTTTCACCGATCCGACAGCTGCCCTGATGCTGCCCATTGAGAACAGATGGATGCAGTGATTTGCTGTGTCAAAGCTTCTTTGGGAGACTTACAGACTTCACTCATGCCCATGAGAATACTGGGAACCGAATGGATCACAGATTATTCTTCAATTACCATTGGATGGGAATGATTCAAACAAGGCCCAAGGCCAAGGCCAGGAAACAATATGAAACAAGGCAGCAGATGAAGGCAACAGGATAAACAAGCATTCTTAGGATCACTGAAATTGGAATCAGGAAGGCCCTTTGCAACTGAGTCCAATCTCCACTCTCCAGAGGGGATAGGCCAAGGAATGGGAGGAGAATAATTCAAGGTGGCACTGTTGGCAAGATTGGAATTCAAATCTCAGTCCCTGACACCCAAGTGCCCATACAGGGAAACAAATTTACCAGATTTGTGCAACAGGCCTATATTAGGTACTTGAAACTCTGTTTGGAGGAAAAGAAGTCAGGCTAGTTCTGTTTGGCCCCAGGGCCCAGACCTGAGGTAAATCTATGGGAGTTGTAAAGAGATAAATTTAGCCTAAGGGTGAACCAAAGCTTTTTAACAATTAGAACTGTTGAGGGTGGAATAGATTGCCTTAGGAGGTAGTAGTACATAGGAGGTCCCCAAAGGGTGTGTGAGGGGCAGCTAGACAGCTCAGTGGATTGAGAGCCAGGCCTAGAGATGGGAGGTCCTAAATTAAAATCTGACCTCAGACCCTTCCTAGCTGTTTGACCCTGGGCAAGTCACTTGACTCCCATTGCCCAGCCCTTACTGCTCTTCTTCCTAGGAACCAATACACAGTATTGATTCTTAGACAGAAGTTGAGGGTTAAAAAAAATGGTATATGACAATTTGTTTAAAGAGTAGTAGAGGGAATTCTTCTTCTGGTGCTAGTTAGATGGCTAAGGTCCCATTCAACTCTGACATTCCGTGATTCTGTGAGTAATGTGGTTATTGCATTTAAGTGGCAGAAACACTGGACCAAGAGTTTAGGGAAAAAAAGATGGGATTAGCTCTAGCACCCAATAACTAGGTGACCATAAGCAACTGACTGAGGGATGTGCTGGAGCTTCTCCTACTGGCTTGTAAAAGAGAGCCGATGGCTAGATTTTCAGTGTATTTATTTACCTCCGAAATAGAAAAATAGTACAAATCACAGTTGATTTGTTGTTTCATTGATTTCTAGACTTCAGTGATGAAGATATTTTTAATAATTCAGATTAAACTTTAGTTAGTTAGTTAATTAATTAAGAATATTTTTCCATGGTTACACGATTCATGTTCTTTCCCTTCCTTCTTCCCTCCAGGGTCCTGGAGCTGATGAGCAATTCCACTGGGCTTTACATGTATCATTGTTCAAAACCTAGATCAGTGATGGGCAACCTTTTGAGCTCGGTGTGTCAAAATTCACCAAAAAACCGAGCATCACTTGGGTGGTGTCACTTTGAGAAAAAAAAAACATAATTTCACGATATTTATAGTTTAAATAACAAAAATGCATAATTGTAATATATAACTGTATTTAATAAACCAAAATAGGTAAATTACTATAGGTAGAATTGTCATCTATAGTGCACTACAGTAAATGTTTCATCCTTGGCATGCGGCCCCACACTTCTCTGTATGTGGCCGCGTGTCATCAAAAATGGCTACACGTGTCATAGGTTTGCCATCGCCAACCTAGAATTAAACTTTAAAAAAATTTTTTTAATTTATTATTTTTTTAAACCCTTAACTTCTGTGTATTCGCTCCTAGTGGAAGAGTGGAAAGGGTGGGCAATGGGGGTCAAGTGACTTGCCCAGGGTCACACAGCTAGGAAGTGTCTGAGGCCAGATTTGAACCTAGGACCTCCCGTCTCTAGGCCTGACTCTCAATCCACTGAGCTACCCAGCTGCCCCCTAGAATTAAACTTTAAAGTATGCTGTGGGTATATCCCCCCCCCAGAAAGCCTGTTAATCATTTAGTTGCCTATGTAGAAGTCAGCATCCTCTCAGCTTTGGTTTGCTCTTCTACAAAATAAAAGACCAGACCCCAAGACCAAAGATAAAAATATACTGTGACAAAAATTGCTGGGAAGACTGGAAACAGTCCGGCAGAAATCCAGTAAAGACCAATGCCTTCCAATATGTATCAAAATAATCTCCAAGTGAATTTAGATTTTTAAAAGTTTATATCATAAACAAATTAGACAGGCAAGGAAGGAATTCGCTTTTGGATTTCTGGATGAGCAACAGTTCATGAATAAACAAGGGATGGAAAGGATTACAGAAGATAAAAAAGTTTTCAAACAAACAATTTCTTTGACATAGGTCTTACTAGCAAGATATAAAAAGAGTTTATTCAAATTAATAAGAAGGAGAGACATTCCTCAGTAGATAAATGGTCAAAGGATACAAATGGGCAGTTTTCAAAGGAAGAAATCCAACTTCTCAATAAGCTTAGGAGAAAATACTCCAAATCATTGCTAATTGACAAATGCAAATTAAAGCAATCCAGAAGTTTCATCTCACATCTATCTAACTGATGAGGATAACAAAAAAGGAAAACAACAATTATTGAAGGGTATAAAAAGTAACATACTGTTCATGGAGTTGTGAACTGGTACAGCCACTCTGGAAAACAATTTGGAACAATGCCCCAGTTGTGCATACCATTTGATTCAGTGATGCCAACTACTAGCCTATACCCTAAAGAGATGGAAGCAAGAAGAAAAGGATCTGTATGTAAAAAAATATTTATAGCAGCTCTTTTTGTAAGGGCAAAGAACAAGAAACTAAAGGGGTGCCCATGAATTATGAGAAGAGTGAACATATTATGGCACATGAATGTAATAGAATATTATTATATTATTAAAAAAAATGAGGGGGCAGCTGGGTGGCTCAGTGGATTGAGAGCCAGGCCTAGAGACGAGAGGTCCTAGGTTCAAATCCGGCCTCAGACACTTCCTAGCTGTGTGATCCTGGGCAAGTCACTTGACCCCCATTGCCTAGCCCTTACCACTCTTCTGCCTTGGAGCCAATACATAGTATTGACTCCAAGATGGAAGGTAAGGGTTTAAAAAAAATAAAAAATTAAAAATAAAAATTAAGTGGCTTGCCAAAGTCACACAGCTAGTAAGTGTCTGAATTTGAATTTGAACTTGAGTCTTCCTTACTCCAGACCCAACACATTAGGAAAGAAAAAAAGAAAAACAAATATTTTAACAAATATTTATTATAACAAATATAGTTATTTTAACAAATAACTATGGTAAAGAAAAAAATTCCCTGAGCCACCCAGCTATCCCCCTTAATTTTTATTTGACTCAGTTTCTTCATAAGTAAATCCTACCCAGACAAACAGACTTCCACATTGACCGTGCTCCATGTTATGTCCCTACATTTTAAGTTCATCATGAGGACTGTGAATTCATGCTTTGGGACTACACCAAGCAGAACCCTAAAGTCTTTCAGTGGTTTTTCTCTATGATATTGTTATTGCATAAACAATTCTTCTAGTTCTATGTGAGCTCTAAGAGATGATTATATTAGTTCAAATCCCTTTGGTAATAATCTTTTTTGACATGATTTTATGTACAAGGAAAAGAAAACAAGGCAACTACCCTTCTCAATAGGCTTTTAGAAGACGTTGAAGCATTTCACTATCACTCACAAAGAAGCAGCTAGAAAGAGATGGGGAGGGGTGCCTCTTACTGCTGTTACAAAATATAATACTAATTGCCAATTGAATCATCAATCTTTTGGAGGTTAGCTAGTCTAATTTCCTAATTTTACAGAGAAGGAAACAGGGACCCTTAATGAGGCAGGAACTTGAAGGTTATAACTAGTAAATGGGTGAACTGAGACCAGAACTCAGATCTTTAGACTTCTTGTTCAGCATGTGCCTGATCGACCATACTCCAGTGGTTTTCTAATTCACTCATATTCCAGATGAGGAATTATGAGAGAGGATTGGAGGAAGTATAACAAATGATTTAACCAGGTCACATCCTTTATAACAGTGAATAAAAAAGAGAAAAACTTTTTTGATCCAAACTAATGAATATATCAAAAAGATCTGTCTTTTTTTGTAGTATTCCACAAACATAGACTCCCCCTTTAGAAAAAAGGGAAGAGTTACCATCTCATGTATTTTCTTTGGTTCCAAGCATGGTCATTTCAATTTCACAGCAGTGTCTTTTCTCCTATTTTATTTGTTTTATTTTTCAATGAACAAGAATTAGTTGGGGTTTTCCTCCCTTCCTTTCCCTCCTTTCACCTTTAAAAGAAAAACAAAACCTCTGTAATTAATGTGAATAGTCAAGAAAAACAAATTTCCATACTGGTCATGTCTAAAAATGTATCTCATTCTGCATCTTTAAATATATTACCTCTCTATCAGGAGGTGAATAGTATGCTTTAATCATCAATTCTCTGGAATCATTTCTTATCATCAATCAAAGTTCTTAAGTTTAGAAAGTAGCTTCTCTTTACAATGCTATTATTGTATAAACTGTTTTCCTGGTTCTGCTCACTTCACTCATCAGTTTAAACAAGTCTTCTTATGTTTTCTCTGAAACTGACCCTTTTCTCACTCAAGGAAATCTTTCATACCTTAAAAATTAGAATTGAGCAAGTGAAAGCTAATGACTCCATGAAACATCAAGAAACAATCAAACAAAGTCAAACAAATCAAAAAATAGAAGAAAATGTGAAATATATCTCATTGGAAAAGCAACTGACTTGGAAAATAAATCCAAGAGAGGTAATCTAATAATTATTCGACAACCTGAAAGCCATGGTCAAAAAAGGAGCTTAGACGTCTTTCAAGAAATTATCCAGGAAACTGCCCTGATAGTCTAGGTCAAAATAGAAACCAAAAGAATCCACTGATAATCTCCTGAAAGAGATCCCCAAAAGATAACTTTGAAGAATAATATAGCTAAATTCCATGACTCCTAGGTCAGGGACTAAATATTGCCAGCAGCCAAAAAGAAACAATTCAAATACTGGGGAGCCACAGTAAAGATAAAACAAGATTTAGCAGCTTCTATTAAAGCATTGGAGAGCCTTCAAAAGGATATTCCAGAGGACAAAAGAACTAGGACTTCAACCAATAATCATTTACTCAGCAAAACTGAGAATAATCCTTCAGGGAAAAATGAGTATTCAATGAAACAGAGGACTTTCAAACATTCCTTTTTTAAAAAAAAATGTTTAATGCAAAGTTTTATTGCAAGCAGAGAAGAAGTGAGGGAAAGAAAGATTAGAAAAGGGGAGCTGACATACAACTTGGGCATGCGTACTAACAGAGGGTTTAACTCATGTAGATATGATTGTTGACCCATATTTATCATGGAGAGAAGAGAGTCGAGGAATTACTCAGCTTAGCAGTCCTGAATCCTGCTTGTGTCTCCCTCATAGGCTACTGGTAGTGCCAGTAAAACCCTCCTACTCTCCTCCAAGACAGAAATTGCAATCTTCCTTAGATATGAAGTGGACTAGATTCTAGATTAGATATCTATACCAGATATAGGCCAGATGTATTTATTTCAGAACCTGACACCTATCTACATTAGCAGTAGGTTTTCAAGTGCATGTTTATATTAGTTGGATAACTATAAGGCCACCTAAATGCAAATTTAACTTCTTGTACTGCTGTATATTGATGTGGTTTGAATGTTCAGCCAGGGGCATAGGACAACCCATGTTTCTTTCTTTCTCCGTTTTCCCTCTCAAATATTCCTGATGAAAAGTAAGTTATAATACATGGAATTATTATAATTATAATGGAATACTATTGTGCTGTAAGAAATGATGAGCGGGAAAAGCTCAGAAAAACCTGCAAAGACTTACAGGAACTGAAGCAGAGTGAGATAAGCAGAACCAGGAGAACACTGTACACAGTGACAGGAATATTGTTGCAATGAAGAACTGTGAATAACTTAGCTATTCTGAGCAATGATCCAAAACTATCCCAAAGGACTCATGATAAAAAATGCCATCTGCCTCCCAAGAAAGAATAGATGGAGTTTGAATTCAGACCAAAACAAACTTTTTTCACTTACTTACTTTCTTTTTGTTCAAGTTTCCTTCTACAAAAAGATTACTTTGGAAAAATGTTTTACATGATTATACAATGTAAAACCTATATGACATTCCTTACCATCTCAATGAGGAAGGGAGAGAATTTGAGACACAATATTTTTTGAAAAATATTGGAAACTATTTTTACATGTAATTGGGGAAAAATTAAAATAAAAAAAACCCTTTCCTCACTTCTTATAGCACAATGGCTTATGGAAGATCATTACTAAATTTGATTGCCTGGAGAAGTTCATCAGAATTGTACCTCAGTTTCATGATGGCATACTCACACGGGTTCTAGATGAAGGACAATGTTCTCACGCCTTCTCAGGCACCATCAAAGTAAAGCAAAAGGTATGTGCTTGCTTCCATGTTTTTTGGCATGATGTTTTCCTTAGAGTTGTCAGATGCCTTCAATAAGGAAGAAAACAGCATCAAGGTCAGCTACCACACTGAGAAATTATTTAACTTGAAAAGACTATAAGCCAAGACCAAAGTGGAAGGAGAGTTGGTATGTAACTTTTTGTTCACGGATGATTGTGCTCTCAAAGTAGCCCCTGAGACTGAGATCCAACAGAGTATGGATTGATTCTCTGCCACTTGTGCTATTTTTGGCAGAGATCCTTTACCAGCCAGCACTGCACCAATTGTATATGGAACCAATGGTCACAGTAAATGGAGAAATTATGAATGCTGTGGATAAGTTCATTTACTTAACAGTACAGTTTCCAGGAACGTTCACATAAGATGATGAAGTTAATGCACACACTGCCAGAGCTAGCTCAGCATTTGGAAGGCTCCAAAAGAACCTGCGGGAGAGAAGAGGTATTAGGCTGCCTACCAAAATGAAGGTCTACAGAACTGTTGTGCCGGCTTTACTGTTGTATCAGTGACATGCCAGAACATCGAACTTCCATTTGAATTGTCTTAGGAAGATTCTGAAGACAACCTGGCAAGATAAGGTACTAGACAAAACTGCTAAGCATTCATACCCTGCAGCCCAGATGGGTTAGCCATGTGGCTTAAATGCCAAATGCATGCTTACCTAAAAGATTATTTTATGGAGTACTCACATGGTGGTCAGAAGAATCAGTACAAGGACACTCTTAAGGTCTCTCTGAAGAGCTTTAGTATTTATTGATTATGAGACATGTGTGGGAGGTGCTGGTAAAAGACTGCTCAGCATTAAAGGAGCTATACTCTATGTGCAAAGAAGAACTGCAGTTGCAAAAAGGAAATGTCAGCTGTGCAGATCTAGAGACATTTCCATCCTAAAAGTGCCCAACCTGTGGTAGAGTCTTCCAAAATTGTATTGGAGTGATCAGCTACAGAGAAGAAAAATTGTACCCTGACTCCAACATCATGATGCCATCAGTCTTCCTTGAAAATGAAGGTTGAACAATAACAGCACAACGGTATTCAATTAAATTCATACACCATAATTTGTTCAGCTGTTCACCAACTAATTGCCATCCTCTTAGTTTCTAGTTCTTTGCCACTACAGAAAGTACTGCTATACTTTATATTTCTTTACACATGTGCTCTTCTCTTTCTTTAATTTCTTTGCGGTACAGGATGAGTAATGAGTATCATTGGGTTAAAGGGTATTCACAATTTACTGACTTTTGGGGAATGGTATTAAATTGCTCTCCAGAAATATGCTACCTATCTACACACAACCCAACTAACATTGTACGAATTTGCCTATTTTCCCATGCCTCGTGAACATGTCATTTTTCTTTTTTTGCAACCTTTGCCAAATGTGAGTGTGAGGTAGAAACCCAGAGTTACTTTACTTTGTATATCTCTAATTATTAGTGACTTGAACTATTTTTTTTCATATGGCTGCTGAACAGATGCAGTATTGATTTATAACCTTTTAGTCTCAAATAGGCATCAGGAAATGAGTGCCTTGAAGTGCTTATACTTTTATGTATTGGCACCCATAGAATAATTATGCCAACCAGTCATTTAGACATGACTGGATTTTGAAGCAGGAAAATTCTTTTTACTGATTTCCTGTTGGGTCTTAAAGGGTCTAGACCCCTTGGATAGCATGCATTCTAATCCTGATTGTTATAGGATGAATCAATCAATAATCAATAAACATTATTTTTAAAAACATTTTTATCAACAAACATTATTGATTGAAATGGAGTCTTTTAATGCAATAATGATCTCATAGATGAAGAAATCCTCTTCATCCGATAGACTTGAACTGTTGGAGATAGAAGGGACCTCAGAGATTCTTTAGCCTTGCAGAGAATAGTAGGGTGATTCAAAGTCAAAGTGCCTTGTCCAAGATCATTGAGTTGGTTAGTAACAGATGCAGACCTAGAAGCTAGATCTCCTATTGCTAGTCCATTATTCCATGTAGCCATTCAATTTCTATAATCTCCTTAGTTGCCCTAGGCAAGTTACTTAATGGTTCTAGGCTTTCCTTTTAAACTATAAAGTTTAGAAGGAGTGCTGAATCTAAAATCAGGATTGCTGAATTCAGATTTCTGCTCCAATATTTACTAGCTATGAGAACCTGGGGAAAATCACTTCATCTTTCTGAGTCTCATTTTCTTTACCTGTAAAATGAGGTCAATATCTATACTTTATAGAATTATTTCAAGAAAAGAATTATACACTTTAATTTACATTCTATAAAGTATAAAAACATTTTTATTTTATTGTCATGCAAAACACACTTCCATATTGGTTGTTGTTATAAGAGCACACTCATACATGACCAAAACCCCAAAATAAAACCATAAATATACTCATGTGAAAGATAGCTCCAACAGTTCTTTCTCTGGATGTGCATACTATTCCTCATCAAATGTCTTTCAGGATTGTCCCAGATTATTACACTGCTGAGAGTAGCCAAGTTTTCACAGTTGATCATCGTACAATATTGCTGTTACTATATACAATGTTCTCCCAGTTCTGCTTATTTTGCTCTGCATCAGTTCATGTAGATCTTTCCAGCGTTTTCTGAAATCATCCTGCTCATCATTTCTTATAACACAATAGTATTACACCACCATCATATTATATACCACAATTTGTTTAGCCATTCCCCAATTGATAGACATCCCTCAATTTCCAATTTTTTGTCATTACAAAAGAGCTGTTATAAATATTTTTGTACAAATAGGTCCTTTCCCCCTTTTATTATTTCTCTATGAATAGTGATATTACTCAATCAAATGGTCACTATATACTTTAATGGATCTGTGATCTCATGAATTTGGCGACATCTCCCTCAACAAGTACAAATAATGATCTATTACTGCTTTCTCATCCTATATTTTGTCCATGGCTTTCCATAAAGCTTTTGTGAAAGATCTACACAATGCTCCAACTGCTTTCCTCTATTTCTTGAAGTAGTGTTAATTTTATTATTGTTAATTATTAATACTTTCTTGAAGAAATATTAATTCCTAGATATTAGTAGGGCATCCTGGCTGTTCATCTGCTGTCCTTCATTCAAGCTAGAAACTGATCCACATACTTTTTTTGTAATTCATATCTGATATCTCCAGTGTCGTGAGGACAATAAGCAGTTTGCCAAAAAGAGTGGCTGTGAGAGCTACCAGTAAGAATGAAGACAGGACTTCTGCAAGTAGAGAGGACAAGGAAGATTTTGCAGGAATCTGAACAGAGCATACTCTAATAGGTTTCAGCACATGCCAAGAGAAACTGTTACATATGCTCAAAGTATAGATTGGTTTCCTTTCTGGAAGGAAAGGTAAAAAAGTTAGAAGAATCTCTTCTCATGTGTTATTAGGGAGACTGAAGAATCCCTTGAAAGAATGGAAGATGAGCTTCAAGGTAAAAACAAAGATGAAAAGGTATAGGATAGATGGAGGAAGAAGAAAGGAAGAAGTACCACTAAATACTTAGAACACCTAAGTTAGAGGTAAAAAGATCTTTTTGTCAAAGAGGGAGCTCAACCTCCATAATGAAACAGCTTCTTAGGTCTAAAATTCTAAGGAATGCTAACATGGATTCATAGGTGATACCAGAAAAAAGGGTCAGAAGAAGAAAATGAATAGTAATAGTTCATGGCTCTCTGCTGAGCAATACCGAAAGAGTTATTTTTTACATCCTGAGATGAACAGTAGAGAAGTATGTTGTCATGTCAAAGAAATCCAAGACACTGAGTTTGGGGGGAGAACCATGGAGAGTTATTTCAAAAGGATTAACAGAGGGAGAAAGTGAAAGCAATATTATTTGGGGGTATACTTCCGACAACTTGGATATTAAAAGGAAACAATTCTGTGGTTCAGGAAACAGACCACAAATCAAGTATAGTTATAATATAGTGGGGGGTAGAATGTGACTTCAGTGATGTTGCTATCTGCTGGGGTTCTTTTTACAAAAAGCAGAATGTCTGACAAACTCTTGGTTGGCCTTAATGACAAATTTAATTCTTCAAAAGAAAAAAAAAAAACAACTACAATTCTATACCTGAACCTGACCAATAAGGAAGAACTGGATGCAAAATAGAAATGATAGAAAACTTGAGAGAAGTGATCATTTCATTTAAAAATCTGTGATAAAAGAGAGGAAAGGCAGGTATAATCTGCTGTGTACCCTAGACTATTGTAGAGGAGATTTCAAAGGACTCTTAAGTCTAAGGAGGCTCCCATGCCCTAAAATCCTCTAGGGAAAGTTAATCCAACAGGGATGTAAACCTCCAAAAAAAGAAATTCTGAAGATCTGGAAACAATTCTAATGGGAAAGAAAAGGGAAAACTACTTATTTTTAAAGAGATTTTTGTTGCTATATTTTGTTTTTACATCACCTAAACTTCTTCCTCTACCCGCCTCCCCTTCCAGAGAACCATCTCTTATAAAAAAGAATTTTCTGAAAATAGGAAGAGAAAAAAACATTCAGCAAAACTTACAAATATATCAACAAAACAATCTGATGAATCTGATGTTATAAACAGTATTCCATACCTGTGAAACTCTGATGTCTATTAAGTACTAGGGACATGTTTTCTCATATCTTTTCTTTGGGGCCAAGCTTGTTCTTTATATCTGTGAACCATTTTGATTTTGTGGCTGTTATTCTTCCATTTATATTATTGTAGCCATTGTATATAAGGAGGAATAGTTTAAATTTGTTTTTTCACAATTACATGTAAAAACAATATTTAAAATATTTTATTTTTTCCAATTACATGCAAAAACAATTTTTAACTTTTTTTTAGATTTTTGAGTTTCAAAATATTTGCCTTCCTTCCTTCTCTTCCCTTCTCTTTGAGAAAGCAAGGAATTTTCTATAGATTATACATGTGTAGTCATGCAAAACATATTTCCATATTAGTCATGTTATAAAAGAAAACAGACCAAAAAAATCTCAAGAAAAATAAAGAAAGTAAAAAAAAGGATGCTTCTATTTCTTTTTGGACTTGATCAATTCTTTCTCTGGAGGTAGACAGTATTTTATATCATAAGTCCACTGGAATAGTCTTAGATCATTGAATTGCTGAGAAAAACAAAGTTGTTCACAATTGATCATCATATAATGTTGTTAATGTGTACAATGTTCTCCTGATTTTGCTCACTTCATTTTGTATCACTTCACATAAGTCTTCCCAGGTTTTTCAGAAACCATCCCACTCACTGTTTTTTATATCACAATAGTGTTCCATCACAATCATATGCCACAACTTGTTCAGCAATTCCCCAAGTGATAGGCAAGGGACAATAACTTAAAAGAAACTGATGTAGTCGCATTCATTTTTTCAGTAAAGATTTTTAAAAAAGGTATATGGAAGATGGAAGCAGATGATAGGTAAACTAAAGATGATATAAAATATTGACATGTGGAAAGCAATTTGGAAAAACACCCAGGGAGTTATAAAACTGTGTATATCCTTAGACCCAGCATTACCATCACTGGGTCTGTTTCCCAAGGAGATCAGGGAAAGAAAAAAAAAGAACCTACTTGTTCTAAAACATGTATAGCAGCTCTCTTTGTGGTGGCAAAGAATTGGAAATTGAAGGGATGACCTATCCACTGGGGAATGGCCGAACAAATAGTGATATATGATTGTGACTGAATGTGAATGGTATATGAAAGTGCTTGTTTGAGTTGGTTTTGTAAGATTTAGAATAAAAAAATAAGATAAAAACATTGACATAGTCCTTTAAAAATTGTATCAGGAAAAAACATTTTAATTGTATCAGGAAAACTAAAGCTCAGAATGAGTTAAGGCTGATGGTGAATGCTAAAGACAGTAAAGGGGAGCTTTTAAAATTTGTATTGGGGGCAAGAGGAAAATCAAGGTAGAGGTAAGACTGTTGCTCATGATGTCTGAGATAATGATAATATATGCCAAAAAGAAGGTAGAACTACTCAACTTTTATTTTGTTTCTGTTTTCCCTGGCAAAAAGAATGAACATTCCCTACCCTGGGAAACACACACATACACACACACACACACACACACACACACACATATATAGCTACCAAAGAGCTGAAACTCAAGGTAAATTTAGGAGATAATAAAGGAGCACCAAGCTGCTACTATCAATGCACTTGAATTACCAGGTCTAGATATATTACATCTGAGGGCACTAAGAACTAACAGAATGGATGACTTTGACCAGTGATGGTGAATCTTTTAGAGACTGAGTGCCCAAACTTCAACTTCACATGCATGTGAGCCACCCTCTTACTTCAGACAGGGGAAGGAGGAAGAGCTCCCATTGGGCTGCTGGGCAGAAGGTCAGGTGAAATGAGAGAAATGTACTCAGGCAAAGTGGAGAGGGGGAGGGGAGAAGCTCCCTCTGGTAAGCATGCCATAGGTTCACCAACACAGACTTAGGTAATTTCAGTGATCTTTGAAAAAGCATGATGAGAGAGTAGAGTTATAGTACTAGACATGGGTAAATATGATTTTAAGTAAAGTTTAAACATTTTTAAAAATTATGTTTAGTTAAGTTTTAGTTTCTTTAGTTTGATATGTACAATTATTGTCCTTTATTACTGAGAATTCAATACATGTTAGCCTTCAAAAAATTTCCAGGATATAAAACCCACTGAAAAGTGCTACAAATGCCTATGAAGAATGACATTGACAAGTTGGATGGTCCAGAAGAAGGCAATTCCAAAGTTCCATAGCAATCAATTAACCAATAAGTTCACAACATTTATTAAGCGCCTGCTACCATGCTAAGTGCAAGGGCTACAACTAAGGAGAAAAGAAAGACAATCCCTGCTCTCAAGTAGCTTAGAATCAAATATGGGAAGACAATACACAAAAGAAAGCTGAAAAGTTGGGGAGAGATTGGAAGAGAAGATACTTGATACAAGAGTATGGTGAAGAAGTCAGTCAGAGAAGTCCCAAAGTAGTATAGCCAAATGAGAAATAAGGAGATATCTATCTGAAGTGATTTTTCTCCTTAAATGGAGGTTTAGAATTCATGACCCCAACTTACAATCAGAGAAGCAAAGAATATTGAGAATAAGCTGAATGAATTGGGGTTGCTTAACTCCTAGAAGATTCAAGGAATACATAATTATCATAAAATTATCTTCAAATATTTGAAGAATTGTAATATAGACAAAATATTGGCTTATTTTTTTCTTGTCCTGGAGGGAAGTAAGAACAAGGGGCAGAAATTGCAAAAAGCCCTACTTAATCTTGATGTCAAGGAAAGTTTCCCAACTATTAAAGCTATACAAAAGTAGGATGGGCTCTCTCAGGATGTGGTTATTTCTCTCCTTTCTTAAGTCTTTCAAACAGAGGCTAAGAAGGTAGAAAGGAAATAAGAATTTATATAATGCCTGCCATGTGCCAGGCATTGTGCTAAGTGCTTTACAAATATTATCTTTATTTATTATTATATTTAGAAATATTATTATGACAACCTTAAAGGTAGGTGATATTACCAGCCCCAATTTACTGATAAGGAAATGGGGGCAGAGGTAAAATGACTTGCCCAAAGTTAAGCAGCTAGTAAGTATCTGAGGTCACATTTGAACCTAGATCTTCCTGATTCTAAGCCCAATCCTCTATCCACTGTACCACCTAATGTCACTTTTTTAGATATATGATATGGGGATTATATTAATCAAGGCTGGACTAGATGGCCACTAAGGTCTCTTCCAAGTCTCAAATAATGTCATTCTTCTTGAAGAATCAAATCAAAGAGATGGTTGAGTTGGTTCCATTATATACCCAAAGTAAAGAAGAAATCAGGATGATACTTGAAGTTTTCCCCAAAAATCTATTGCAAGAACAGAGGAGAGAAATTCCACAGAAAATTGGAAAAGATGTTCCCAAGTCAACATATACTTGGTGAACTGAGTATAATAGTGGGCACAAGTGAAGTCAGTAAACAATATGCTGAAATACATGGTTTGGTATTAAGAAATTAAAGAGATCAATAGCTCATAGATTACCCATAAGTCTCACATTGGTATAGCTTAGCTACTTTCTTCAAGAAGATTTGGAAGGGGCAGCTGGGTAGCTCAATGGATTGAGAGTCAGGCCTAGAGACAGGAGATCCTAGGTTCAAATCCAGCCTCAGACACTTCCCAGCTGTGTGGCCCTGGGCAAGTCACTTGAGCCCCATTGCCCACTCTTACCACTCTTCCACCTATGAGCCAATACACAAAAGTTGAGGGTTAAAAAAAAGATTTCAAAAAAAAGAAGATTTGGAAGGCACTAGATATGTATATAGATATGTAGAGCACCAATGATATCAATAAAAGATGAAATTTACTACATTTGAATGACCCTTTAGTGATACATTTCAAATGAAGCATTAAAACAAAGAGATATAAACTCATTAAAACAAAGAGATATAAACTCACCAAAGATGTTTGCCATTGTAAGGTCCTTGATAAAGATGTTTTCATTTGTGCATTTCTATCTCTAGAACCTAGTAGACAAGGGCTATCTTATCATGGATGAAGATCACAGAATAATAGATCCAGGGTTGAAAGGAACTCAGAAGTTATCTGGTCTGCTTCATTTTACCGGAAGAAATCAAGACTGGATTAAGTTAAGTGATTTATACTTGTTGATTGTCGTATACAGAATTCATACAGAAGACAGATTCCCTTTGAATTGTGAAGTTCTCAAGCTCTTCATGTTTGTGAGTGATAGTATATGGATTCTATTGGGTCCCATAATATTACAGAGCCTCTTCAATGAAATACCTGGCCATTCAAAAGAGACTGGCCTATAATAGTAACAGATATAACACATAACTAATGAGGAGCTTTGAAGATGAACAGGAATAAATGATGACATCAAGAAATTTTTCACTAGAAAGAGAAGATGGAGAATATGGCAAGGAAAAGCTATAACAGGTGGAAAACCTAGGTACTCCACTGGTAATCTCATGATGTCAAGGGAAAGTGAGCAAGATTTCCACAACATAGAGATGCTGGGTAGATCCCTTGAGGCAAACTTATGGGAGGACATGGACAAGAGTTGAATAAGAGGGGCAGGCATGGATAGACCACCATCTGCATTAGTGTAGGGAATTCCTAAATTGATTATAGATCTATATGTGAGGAAATGGAAAAGGTAGAGTAAGACTATGCAGTGTAGTAGAAAAATTAATGGACCTGGATCTCAGCTCTATTATTTATTACTTGAGTGTCCTTGGCAAGTCCCTTTCTCTCTCAGTCTAAGTTTCCTATTTTGTAAAATAAAGAAGGGTATTAGTCTAGATGGTCTTATAGGGTTCTTCCAGATCTAAATCATATGGTCCCTTTTGCATCTAAAGAATATGAAAAACAAGGTTGTAGTTTGGGCTAAATGATTGAAATAATGTACTAGAAATACACTGGAGTTTGCACCTTACCAACTACATTTTCATTCTCATAGGCAGCTAGGTAATGTGGTAGACAGAGCACTCAGTTTGGCATCAGAGTTCTACGCCATCTGAGTTCAAATCCTTAGATGTTCATAAGCAATGTGACTCTGAGCAAGTCAATTAAAGGATTCAATTTCCTCATTTGTAAAATGTAGGGGTTGTACTCAGTGGCCTCTAAGGACCATCTGAACTTTGAATCTATGATCTAATAATATTTATATTGCATTTTAAGGTTTATAAAATGCATTTTACACAATTTTATTTGATCCTTATAACCATCCGGTGTTGTAAATAGTCATTATTATTATCTCTATTTTACAGATGAGGGAAGTGAAACAAAAATGATTTGTCCTTAGTCACACAACTGATGAATGTGAGAGATAGATTTTGAACCCAGAACCCAGATCCTACCTGACTACCATTCCACTGCTTTTCCCAGTATACCACACTACCTCAGCTTTGGGATATTTGCATCACAGAAGGAATTTGGTAAGGCTCCTTCACTTTTTTTTTCAAATAGTTTCTGTATTTAAGTGTCTGGTAGAATTTATTCTTTTGCTTTTTTAAATTAGGGATCCTTTTCATTTCTGTATTGATCAATTACCTTCTCTAGGACAGAGTTATTTCATTATTTGAGTTACTGTTCTATGAATCTGGGCAATTAATATTTTTGTAAATATTCATCCATTTTATTTTATTTTATTTTTATTTTTTTAAACCCTTAACTTCTGTGTATTGGCTCCTAGGTGGAAGAGTGGTAAGGGTGGGCAATGGGGGTCAAGTGACTTGCCCAGGGTCACATAGCTGGGAAGTGTCTGAGGCTGAATTTGAACCCAGGACCTCCTGTCTCTAGGCCTGACTCTCAATCCACTGAGCTACCCAGCTGCCCCCCCCATCCATTTTATTTTGATTGTTACTTTTATTGGCATACAATTGGGCAAAATACCTCCTAATTTTTTTAAAGCCCTTACCTTCTGTCTTAGAATCCATACTGAGTATTGGTTCCAAGGCAGTAAGAGCAGAAAGGGTTAGGCTAGTGGGGTTAAGTGATTTGCCTAGGCCACAGAACTAGAAAGTGCCTGAGGCCATATTTGAACCCAGGACTTCCCATCTCCAACCCTGGCTCTCTATCCACTGAGCAACCTAGCTTCCCCTAGTAATGTTTTTATTATCTTTATTGGTTGTGAATTCCTCTTTTAAATTTTTGCTCCTGGAAATGTTTTTCTTCTTTTAAAAAAAACAAATGAATTAGCCAATAATTTATCTATTTTATTGTGCTCCCCCCCAAAAAAATAGCTTCTAGAAATAGTAATTTGTCAAAAAATTTTTTTACTTTCAATTTTGCTAATTTTTTCTTGGATTTTCAAAATTTCTATTTTGATGTTTGACTAGAGAATTGTAATTTGTTGATTTTCTAATGTTTTAGTCACATGCTTAATCACTAATCTTTTGTTTGATAGTGTTTAGAGACTTTTTAGAGAACTTAGAGAATTTCCCCCTAAGTAATGCTTTGACTGTATCTCACAAATTTTGTTATGTCTTCTTTTTTTCATTTTTTAAAGCTTTTAATATTTCTTCTTTCATGGAGTTATTAACTTTTATTTCGCCTATTCTAATTTTCAAGGGTTTTGTTACTTGAGCAAGGTTATGCATCTTTCATGCCAAACTGTTGATTCCTTTTCTAATTCTTTCAAAACTCTCATTTCTTTTCCATTTTTTTCTCCAGAGTTCTCATTTTATTTATAAAAATATCTTAAATATTTTTTGAGCTGTTTCATCTCTTCTAGTAATTATAGTTGAATTTGTCTCCAAATTCTGTTTTTTTTTGAGGCAAAGCCTCAAAGATATTTTAGACTTAAGGCCCTCTGCTAACCCTTCTGGGAATCCCAGACCAGACTCTCAAATCATATGTCAGTTTTTCCATTTATGCCTGTAGTGCTTATCTTATAAGACTGTTATGAGGATGGAGTGAGGTAAAGTGCTTTGCATACCTTAAACCTTGTACAAATATATACATTATATATTGTTAATTTATAATCCTATGATTTAGGATTTATGGTAAATGAGACACAAAGTTTACAAGTTCCTACTATAGTTTGCCTTTGTTCCAGTTCTGTGTATGTTGAGAAATCATCATCCATATTCTCCATTTGAATGGACAGCATATAGAATATTCTCCTAACAAAAGTCTCTTTTGCTTCTCTTTTCTTTTACCCTAGTGTAAATGATCTCCATTGTGATTATTTTCTTACAGTATTCTACAATTCAAATCTTTCATTCATTTGGGCTAGACTTCCTTCTCTTTCCCCACGGGCTAATTACAAATTACTAACGTTTTACTGTACATTGGTGTATCACTAATGAGGTTAAAAACAATTCAGGTGATTGTTGGAACAGCACTCCACATCAGGGCATTTCAGAAATCTTGGTAACCCCACTATTTTGTTGACGATTCCTCACTAGTTTTGAGCACAGTTAAGCCTTTCTGGGTGGAAGGACAGATAAGTCTGGGATGTTGGTCACAGTCTCAAATCCTGTGGTCTGGAAGCCATAACACCAAGAAGCTCTATATGACCATCACTCTTACTTTGGTTAGTTCTCTTAAACCTGATTTGTAGACCTGTGGACTTGTAGATTTGCCCCCCAGTATTTTATTCCCAGTTGTTTTTTGTTTCCTGTCTGGCAAAAATTGTACCTGCCTGGGTTCAGACTACACAAGGGAGACTTGATGGTCTTTTTATCTTCCCAAGCTGTCTATTCCTAAGGACTTGGTCTTCATGCTTTCCCTTACACTCTACTGGCTCTAGCCCAATAACCTCAAAAGTCTCCAGGCAGAGATGGTAGAGAGAATGTACTAAACACCTAACCCTAGGTATGAAGGCCAATGTTTCATTGTGGTCTGTAGGCTTCACTCTTGAACAATTATGCAATCAGTTGATGTTAATTAGGCCCTGAGTGCAAAGACAGGCAGCATGGCACAGTGGATGATAAAATGATGGATTTGGTTCCATGTGAACTGGAATGACCTCTGGGAATTGGTGCAGAGTGAAAGGAGCAGATCCAGGAGAACATTGTACACTAGTGATTCCCAAAGTGGGCGCCACCGCCCCCTGGTGGTTGCTGCAGCAATCCAGTAAGGCAGTGATGGCCACAGGTGCATTTGGGGGCAGTGAATAACTGTAAGGGGGCGGTGATAGTATGTGACAGGGGGCACTAAGTAATATTTTTTCTGGGAAGGGGGCGGTAGGCCAAAAAAGTTTGGGAACCCCTGTTGTACACAAAGACGGATACCCTGTGGCACAATCGAATGTAATGGACTTCTGTACTAGCAACAATGCAATGATCCAGGACAATTCTGAGGGACTAAACTAGCCACATCCAGAGGAATAACTGTGGGAGGAGAAACACAGAAGAAAAACAACTGCTTGAACACATGGGCTGATGGGGATATGATTGGGGATGTAGACAGTAAATGATAACTCTAGTCCAACTATCAATAATACGGAATTAGGTCTTGATACGTGTAAAACACAGTGGAATTATGTGTCGGCTAAGGGGTGTTAGAGGGGTTTGGAGGAGAGGGAAAGAACATGAAATATGTAACTATGGGAAATATTCAAAATAAAAACTGATAAATAATAAAAAAAAAAAAAATAAA
>NC_058136.1:22901274-22975718 GCF_016433145.1 Gracilinanus agilis | reverse complement strand
GAGAGAGAGAGGGAGAGAGAGAGGGAGAGAGAGGAGAGAGAGGAGAGAGAGGGAAAGAGAGAGAGGACAGAGAGAGAGAGAGAGAGAAAAGGAGGGAGGAAGGGAGAGAGAGAGGGAGAGAGAGAGAAAAGGCGGGAGGAAGGGAGAGAGAGGGAGAGAGAGACAGAGAGAGAGAGAGAGAGTGTGTGTTGGAAGGCTACAACTTAACTCTAGCCACTGACTAAAACTGAAATGCTTAGCTTTCCAACAAAAGGAAAAATAACAAATTCTCTCCCACTCTGACAAAGTTATAAAACCACCAATTGTCCATCTAAGAGGAGCCCCTTCCTCTTTAGAGGCGACACTGGCAGAATTCATTCGTGTGCCCTAGAGACAAAGGATGAGATATGCCCTAAAAGCCCCGGCTACATATGCAGGGATGACAAATGTGGGGAGCCAGGGCAGGGCAATCTTTTAGCTATATTGCTTATGAATGTGCTTAGGAGCATAACTTTCAAATACAAAGGGCCTTACTAAATGTGAGCCATAGAACACGCTTGAATCAGAGTATGATATAGATGCTTTCTTGCCTTCCCAGAGCCTCACCCCCCCCCTCATCCCCCAAGGTTTAAGTAAATGGAAAAAAAGAGCACTAGGCTTTCATGATAGACCGTCCCAATTATCTTTCAATTCTTTAGTCTATGGTCTGAAAGGACGACTTCATTTTCTAGCCAACAATTCACTCTCATTTCTTCACTAATTTTCACTGAAGCCTGAGCAACAAAAAATCATCTGTAGATGCTCCCTTCTCAAGCTGTCAGGGAACACCTGCCCACTTAACTTTCTATGTGGTATTCTCTCTTGCAAAGGCTATCACTCTGTCTGTCTGTACATGGCTTGCCCCTTTTGTAAGTTGACATGCAGCTTTTCTTCTCCAGCCTTACCTTTGAAATACAAGTTTCCATGGGGATTTCATTTAAACAGAGGCTGAGCCTCTTTAACTCATAAACCAGAAACTTATCAATTTGCCTTTTTTCCCCCCTGTAGCACAAGGACATTTTTTGAAGGAAGAGAAACCCATTAATGTGTCAATCAAAGCGGTATTTGCAAACACCAGGTCCCCATTGGACAATATGGACCCAGGAGGGAAACTGGTTTCTTGAGCTCATTAAATGCTTTCTGAATTCTAATACCAGAAAGGCCAGTCAGAGGGATGCCTTCTGGAGGATATGCAGAGCTTCCCCTGGAACATTTGCAGAAGAAGCACCCAAGTAAAATAAATTACATTTGTCACTCCTCCAATTATCAGAAAAGTGGATTATCCCTCCGGTTCCTCTCTCAAGTCTACTCCCTAGTGTTTGATTACTGTTTTGGAAAGGCAAATAAATACAGAGTGCGCTATTATTCAAGTAATTCAGTGCAGATTGGGCACAACATAAAATTACGCTTATAGCATCTGTCAAATGAATCGGATGATTATCAAATGTAGTCGGGCATGCAGAATTCAGTATTTATGAATTGGATCTGATTTCTGAAATATCAGTTTAGGGCTCTGACAATTAATGCAAAAGGAGAGAGACAGAGACTATCTCCAGATTTACGTTTTCAATTGCTGCTAATGGACGGACCTTTACCAGGATGCCAAATGGGAGAAAGAAAGAACAGATGTTAAACCCGGGAGAGAGAAAAGTTGTGGGCCTCCATGTGGGTGCTGGGTTTTCACTGAATCCTTACCAGCTGCACTGAGGCATTGGCTCCTTGGTTAAATATTAACTCTTTGCCTCCAAATGTTTATGGGCCTTCTCCCTGACTGCTTCCTGTCCCTCTGGAGTGCATTCTCGACATCTGCCTCGACTTTGGCTTTTTTTCATTAAAGAATTGCTAAATCATTATAGCTCCCCAAAGAAATGTGGCGAGAGCAACACCCACTCTCCACAAGGCATTTTAGAAAGTAGCAATTGATGTGATATCTGTGAAACTGCCTGGGATGCTAAGAAGAAAGAAATGCTTTTCATTCAATTGAAAGCCACGACCATATTAATTAATTACCTTTTAAACACTGATATGTCAATGGCTCAATATTCAAACTAGATCATGGGAGCCGGGAGTGAGGAGAGGGGGAGACCCCAAACAAAAGGTGACTGAAATGATTCAATTAAAAAAAAAAGCACACTGCCAATCAACGTGATTTCATTTTAAAGGACAGGACAGATTACTGTACTGGATTCACCTTAACAATCATAACAATGGAGTCAGATTTCATAAAGATTGAGGGGAGGAAAAAAACGTGCCTTTGGAAAATGGAGTCGTCCTCAATATAGCAGGTGCTGGAACAAGGATTAGAGTGGGGTGTTTGCTTCCCAGTCAGCTGCTGTACTCAGATGACTTCTGGGTGGGATAAGTGCAGAGGTGGCATGAGTTGGTGGTCTAAGGCCCATTGCCACAGGGCAGGTGTCCACCCCTAGCAAACCAGGCAGGCACAATCAATACTAATTGGCCTTTGTTGGGATGCTCAATGGAGGCTCATTTCTGAATAGGTCTAGGGAAGGAATGACCTCTCCTTCTCTCAATCTGGCACCCCAAAGAGGATTCCCACTTGTGAATAATGTAATTCAGTCAATCCTAACTCCACAATAAAAACTTTATAGCCCCTACACTATCTACTCTCTACATAAGAATAATTCAGTCAGGCATGTTAAAGGCCTAGTTCTGCCCTCAATAGGGGCAAATGACTCAATTAAGACCAATTGGGAAACATATACATATCAAGGGGAGAATAGATCCCAAAAGATGCAAAGAATCTGCCTTTAGATCCGCTTTAGTGTACTTTCCACTGTCCCCTCCATAACTTGAATGCCAGCAAACTCCTCTATCTTGCTGTTAGATTTTTTTCCCCTAGAGGTTTGAGGTAGCTCTATTCTGGGTCTAAAGCTGTCAAAGGGGGTTCATTTTCAAACATGGGGGGCAGAACTGTAAGTAGGCAGTCTGATGCCTGAGGCAAATTCATTTGAGTTATATGGAATCATGGTCTAGGGGGAAATCTACTGCTCATTCCAGAGCTGCCCCACAGCAGTGTGGAGGTCACATTTGGTCTGGAAAAGCAGCATCTGTCCAGTGGATCCCTTTGCTGCTTGCTCATCATCTCAAAACAAAACTACTGGGGACCTTCTATCCTCTAGTTGGAAGACTCATGCAGGGAGGGCAGCACATCCCCTAGGTGGCTGTGGCACAGTCTACACTGGGGCAAAACTACAGTGGTTCTAGGCAAGTTACAATTCTACTTATATATATATATATATTTTTTTTTTTCTTCCATTGGAATCTGTTTTCTCTTAAGTCTGTTCCTGAGTTCAAAGAGGTATCCAGGAAATAAAGTAATTAACTCCTTCTAGATAAAAATACACACACACACACACACACACACACACACACACACAAATACATACATTTCTGTGTGTCTGTATGTGTGTGAAAAATAACCATAAGCCTAACATTGGCCTGTAGGCTATGGCTGACCTCTACTCTTCTCTCCGCCCCCCAACTGCCTCAAGGGCTCTTATAATATGGAGATGCCAGTGTGTCTTTGTGGGATTTCACTAATTATTATTATTATTTTTATAAATCCTTACCTTCTATCTTAGAATCTCTACTGTATATTAGTTGCAAGGTAGAAGAGTGGTATGGGCTAGGCAACTGGGGTTAAGTGACTTGCCCAGGGTCACATAGCTAGGAATTATCTGAGATAAAACCTGAACCCAGGACCTCTGGACTCCAGGCCTCCCTCTCTGTCCCCTTAGCTATCTAGCTGCCCATATTTTTCTAATTATTAATAAATATAAATATTCATATGATTAATAAAAACCTCTTTTCTCTGTATCACCTCAAACTATCATCCTCCCCCCCTTTCTTTTTTTTTTTTTAAACCTTATCTTCTCTCTTAGAATCAATACTCTGTATTGGTCCTAAAGGCAGAAGAGTGGTAAGGGTTAGGCAATGGGGGTTAAATGACTTGCCCAGGGTCACACAGCTAGGAAGTGTCTGAGGTCACATTTGAATCTGGAACCTCCTGTCTCTGGGCCTGGTGCTCTATCCACTGAGCCAACTAACTCGCCTCCCCTTCTCCCCACCCCTGTCCTGCTCCTTCATCTTTCATGGACAAACTTTGAAAGAATCCTGTTACCACCCATTCTTTAGTCTCCCCTTTCCTGGATCATCATCCATTTATTCCCCTCTTAGCAGGAGTACTCTCCCATGCCTATACTGTGTTCATTTCCTTTTCCTAGCTCCTTGCTTTCTCTTGATGATATCAACCATCATTAACATTCAATTGCCATCAGTACTCTCAAATCTTTGTACTTAGCCCTAATCTCTTCTCAGTCCTAGATTATCAATTTTTCTATCTCTGTCTGCCTGTCCATCTGTCTGTCTCTTGGCAAATTTTCTGATCAGGAAAAGAGACAAAGGGAAAAATATTGAGAATCCTTGTCCCTGTCTGATACCATGACCAAAAATAGAATCCAGACATCTTATTTTGAGAAATCTTCAAAGAAAAATGTCCAGATATCTTAGAACCAGAGGGGAAAATGGAAATAAACGACCAGTCACTTCCTGAAAGAAATTCCATATGAAAACTTTAAAATATATTTAAGAGCTCTACTTTTATTTAAAACTGCTAAATGGATAGTGCCCAAGGAATACTACAGAATTATCCATTCAGTCAACAAGCACTTACCAAGCACTTTTATTGTGTGTCAAGTAATCTGATAGTTGCTGGAGACACAAAATAAAAACCAAAACCTGCCCTCAGGGAGCTTACATTCCAAATCATTTGCATTTTTTTCAAAAAATATGTACCGTGGATGATATTGAAATTTCTTAGAATGTATTTTTAGCTGCTTTTGTTACTTTTTCAAGGAAGAGATGTCCTGTTGTATCTTTAGGGGAGAGTGTCTGTGGAGCCACCAGCCACTGGCTTTTTATGGGGATGCTAGCAGGAGGAGGGATGCTGGGGCTGCCTCCTTGCTTGGCCCAGCCCAACCTGGGGCTGTGGACTATGCAGGCCAGTGGATAGAAGAGCATCTCATCTTAGACTAATGTGTCTTTCAAAAGGCTCTTAACACAAGACAGATGAATGTAGTGTACAAGAGTACCAGATTAAAGGAGGAGCCACTATACTATTTCACACTCTCAACCTTGAGTCTCCAGGGAATACATTTCATCCTCAGAGTTTTAGCTGGTGTAGTCCATTGAGAGAAAAATGAATTATTTTGCTAATCTGACTTTGAATAACCTGGCTTCATCAGTCAACATGACGAAGTCTTTGCCTGCAACAGTAGCTTATGGATTCAATTTTACTAGAAATCCTCCTTTTACTAGAAATAACTAATTTTTCCCCAGTCATGTTACAATGGTTTGGTATAATATTTTCCTGATACATAGTAGGAAGGGCCCACATTATAACAGTAACCCAGGCCAAAGGACTAAGGAATTTTGCATTTCCAGCTTTACTATTCAAAAACATGGCTAGCGGCAGCTTAGGTGACTGAGTGGATGGAGAAATAGGCTTGGAGACAGGAGGTCCTGGGTTCAAATTTGACCTCAGACACTTCCAATGTTTTTATAAGGAATGGGTATTTTAAAAATCAAATGTTTTCTCTTTATCTATTGAAATAATTATATGGTTTCTTTTGGTTTTGTTACTGCTATGGTCAATTATGCTGATGACATAGAATCATTTCTGCATTCCTGGTATAAAACTCGATCATGGTGTATAATTATTGTGATACAATGCTGTAATCTCTTTGTTAGTATTTTATTTAAAAATTTTGCATCAATGTCTTGAACAAACCATGAAAGAACTCCGTAAGAAAAAGGCTCCAGGATTAGATGGATGCATAAGTGAATTCTACCAAACATTCAAAGAACAACTAACTCCAATAGTACCTAAACTATTGGGGAAAATAGGGGAAGAGGGAATTCTTCCAAACTCTTTGTATGCTACAAATAAGGTACTGATCTTTAAACCAGGAAGAGTTAAAACAGAGAAAGAAAACTGCAGATCTATCTCCCTAATGAACATTGATGTGAAATTTTTAAATAAAATACTAGCAAAGAGATTAAAGCATTGTATCACAATAATTATACACCATGATCGAGTTTTATACCAGGAATGCAGAAATGATTCTATGTCATCAGCATAATTGACCATAGCAGTAACAAAACCAAAAGAAACCATATAATTATTTCAATAGATAAAGAGAAAACATTTGATTAAAAAATACCTATTCCTTATACAAAAAATTGGAATAAATGGAAACCTCTTTAAAGTGATACATGACAACTATCTAAAATCATCAGCAAACATTACCTGCAATGGAGATAAACTAAAACCCTTCCCAATAAGGTCAGAAGTAAAGCAAAAGTGCCCAATATCACCACTACTATTTAATATTGTACTAGAAATGCTAACTATAACAATAAGAACAGAAAAAGAAATTGGAGAAATTAGAATAGGGAATGAAGAAACAAAGTTATTGCTCTTTGCAAATGGTATGCCTAGAGAATCCACCAAAAAACTATTAGAAAAAATTAACTTTAGCAAAGCCACAGGATACAAAATAACTCACACAAATCAAGATCATTCCTATTTACCACCAACAAAGCTCAATAGCAAGAGATAGAAAAGGAAATTCCATTCAAAATCACTCTAGACAACATAAAATACCTGGGGGTATATCTACCAAAACAAACCCAGCAAATAAATGAACACAATTACAAAACACTTTTCACACAAATAAAGTCAGACCTAAACAATTGGAAACATATTAATTGCTCATAAATAAGCCAAGCCAATATAATAAAAATGATAATATTACCTAAATTAAATTACCTATTCAGTGCCTACCTACCCAAAAATTATTTCATAGAACTAGAAAAAATAAGGACAAAATTCATATGGAAGAACAAAACACTAAGAATATCAAGAGAGTTAATGAAAAAAATTGGAAAGAAGGAGGCTTACCCACATCAGATCTCAAATTATACTATAAAGTGGTAATCATCAAAAGAGTCTGTACTGGCTAAGAAATATAACATTGGATCAATGGGAATAGATTAGGTAATCAACACATGGCAGTTAATGTCCATAATAACTTAGGGTTTGATAAACCCAATGATCCAAGCTTTTGGTGAAAGAACTCACTATTTGGCAAAAACTGTTGGGAAAACTGGCAAATAGTATGACAGAAACTAGAACTAGAGCAACATTTCACACAATACATCAGGATAAAATCAAAACAGATATTTGATCTAAAAATAAAGGGTGATACCAAAAACAAATTAGGGAAACACAGAAAAGTTTACCTTGCCAGACTTATGGATAAAGGGAAGAATTTATGATCAAACAAGACACAGAGAAAATTATGAAAAATGAAATAGATAATTTTGATTGCATAAAATTAAAAAGGTTTTGTACAAACAAACCCAATGCAAACAAAATTTGAAGAGAAACATCAAATTTAGGGGGGAAATTATAGCAAATATCTTTGATAACAGCCTCATTTCTCAACTATAAAGAAAACTGAGGCAAATTTATAAGAACACAAAGCATTCCCCAAATGAAAAATGGTCAAAGGATATGAACAGGTAGTTTTCAGAAGAAGAAATTTAAATTATCCACAATCACATGAAAAAATGCTTCAAATCACTACTGATTAGAGAAATGCAAATTAAAAGAACTCCGAGATGCTATATCACACCTATCAAATTGGCTAACATGACCAAAAAGGAAAATGATAAATGTTGGAGGGGATGTGGGGAAATTGGGACATTATTATACTGGAGAACAATATGGAACCAGGCTTGGAGGGCCATAAAACTATGCATACCCTTTGACCCAGCAATACCACTACTGGTCTGTAGCCCAAAGAGATCAGAGATAAGAGAAAAGGACCCACTTGTTCCAAAAATATTTTTAGCAGCTCTTTTTGTAGTGGCAAAAAATTGGAAAACTGAAGGGTTGTCCATCACTTAGTGAATTTATGAACAAGCTGTGGTATATGGTTGTAACAGAATACTGTTGTGCCATAAGGAATGATGAACGGGATGAGTTAAAAAAAAAACCCCGGGAAAGACATATATTAAAGTGATGCAAAGTGAAGTGAGCAGAACCAGGGGAACAATGTATACAGTAACAAAATGTTATATGATAATCAACTGTGAAGGACTATATTATCAGCAAAGCAAGTTTCCAAGATAATCACAAGAGACTCATGATGAAAATGCTATCCACAGCCAAAGAAGAAATTGTTGGAGTCTGAGTGCAGATCAAAGCATGCCATCTTCTACTTTATTTCCTTCATGAGATTGTTATTGTATGTGTGATATGTGTCTTTTATCACAACATTAGCAATATGGAAATATGTACTGCATGAAAGTACAGCCATAACCTATATCAGACTACTTATTGCCTTGAGGAGGTGGGGAGAATGTAGAGAGGGAAAGTCTCTGAATCTTAAAATGTCAGAAAACAATTGTCAAAAATTATTTCTACATGTAAATGAAAAATAAAATAAAAACCAAAATATAAATAGCTCGACTTGGACTTCTGCATGTGTTGCAGATCCCAATAGCATTTATGGTCTTCACTGGAATCACATTCAATTTTATTTTGGGCTCTTTATTTGGAGAAATTTCTAGAAAATTTTCTAGATGGGTTTGGGAGTTCCTTTTGTGGCTCAAACCTGTTTCATCTTAGGCTCACAATGGTGCAAAAATAATAAAGGAATTGAAGAAATCTGTATTTGTTGCAATAATTTTGCTAATCACATATAAACTGGTGATGCCACTTCTGAATAGATGGTAGAGCTCTTGGCAAGACCAGTGGGTTTAATGAACCGTATTAGTTTATCAAATAATGCATTTTTATATGGAGTTCTTCCAGTAGCACTGGGAGTAGCTATCATTGCAACAAAATTCAACATAGAAGTAGAAGTTACAACTTCAAGGATGGTGACAAGTATTTTTGTCTCTGTTCATGTATGTTTCTTCTGGTTACTGACCATTCCTTCCATAGATTCAAAGCAAATGGCATATGCCATCCAGAATGTTAGCTTTGATATAAGCATTAGCAGTTGGGTCTCCTCAGTCGGGTCCCTTGCTGTTCTACTTCTGAGTAAGAAATATAACAGCTGCCTCATCTGATGACAACCAATACTCATTGCTTAATCTATTGTCTACGCTGGAATGACGATATGGAATTGTTAAGGAGAAAACTTCTGTTGAATAAATTCTGATGCTTGTTTTCTCTATAGCACTTACCCATGGATCAGGTTACTATTAGTTTTTTTGCTTCTGTTGAAGAAAGAAAAAGATAATACAAATTCTTGTAGGAATTATCAAGATACCGTGATGGGGTGTTCCTGCCCTCCTTGTGGGTGTTCTTCTGATATCTGGAAAACAAAATGGTGATAGCATTAACAGCCTTTTTTAATGGGAAAAATCAGATGATCACCACAGCAGTCACCCTGTTTTATAGCATATTGGCATTTGGCGTATCATTTATGTGTATTAACAAGTGTATAAAGGAAGGGAATTATGAGGATTAGAGCTCTGCTCTCGGAACAGCAAAGCAGGGAAAGCTCAAAAGACTGCTATTAAGGAAAGTCCAATGCCAGTAAACGAACCAGAACTTTTTACAACTTCTACTATAGGAAGAAGTTCTTCTTTATGTTTAGTAGGCAATATTGAACTCTGCCATTATTCAGGAGAGTCTATAGCAAATACCAGGCTGGGTGGAACGCTAACTTCATTCTTGGGGACAGATGAGCATTGGGTGAACCAGTATAGTTCACAGAGATGTGTATTATTCATGAAGAACATCTTCTACAAACAATGGCTAGATATGCATTTCTGTTTTTATTACTTATTGTCAGCTTCCTTGCTCATCATTCCAATTGCTTGTGGTGGCTGTTCAACCAGGATCAGGTTCTTGGAGCAGTGGATACAGCACTGGGCCTAAAGTCAGGTGGTGATGGTAAAAAGTCTGGAAAAGCAGTGAAGAGTGGAAGGTTTGATCTAGAACTCTTGTCCAAAAAAGGCTAGAAACCCTAAATAGTTCTGGAACCAGTCCAACCTTTGAGGTTCCAAAGATTTAAACATACTTTGGGGCCAGACTGTATGACCAAATGAGGCCCACTCTTGTAGAATCTAGAGTTGATCTCTAGGTCATCCATAGAATAGTTGTTAGATGGTACAGTTGAGAGAGTTCTGGGTCCGGAGTCAGGAAGACCTGAGTTCAAATACAGATTCAGATACTTATTAGCAGTGTGATCCTGGGTAAGTCTCTATTTGCTTCAGTTTCTTCATCTGTAAAATGGGGATAATAAGAACACTACTTTACAGAATTGTGAGGATCAATGGAAAACCTGTAAAGCACTTAGCGTGATACACATAGCAAACACTATACAAGTGTTTATCCTCCTCTTCCTCTTCATTATTATGATGATGATGATGTTATATGTTGAATTACACTTTTTGTTGCTGTATTTAATTCTGGCCGAGGTTTATTTCCTTTAGAACTCTGGGTTAGACAAACATTTAATCATTCTGCTTTTCAAAAGAAGATTTGAATTCCTGTGAGGTAATGAAGAAAGCAGGAAATGGATGATAATCCATTCCTAAGGAAATCCAAATGACCTGTCAATGGTTTGTCCATTATCACCACGATCTCTCTCTGTCAGAAGCAGTGTCAAGGAGAGATGTGGTGAGCAAAGGCTTCTACTGGAATTTTCTGTGATGTAGAACTGTTCAAATGAAGTTGGCCTTGCCTTGGACCATGGTGAATCTGTGCTACATGGAGACAGGCTGGTACAAGGGGGTGTTGCCCAATACATTACCAATAAATATACATTTGAGGATGAATGTCTGTTCTGCCAATTTTTCAGGCCAGTCCCCCAGAGAGTCCTCTAGACACTAATTGAGACTGATCTTTACAGGACAGACAGAAATCGAGCACTTACACTTTTCCATTTTATTTTCTCCCCAAACTGAAAATATATGGATACAAAACACACAAGGAAACTTTATCAAGCAAAAAAATGAACAATTTCCTTTACTAATTATTGTAATAATTAATAATTATAATTATTAGGAAGTTCCTATTAAACAAAATAATCACTAATTGGAGCAAAAATTGTTAGCATCTGATTTGGATGCAATTAATATAATTTTAATATCAAAACCACTGCTATAAAATTGCTGAATCTAATAGCTGGATATTAAGCAGTAAATGAATCTAATGATTATGTACACTGCTTAGCACTTACAAACCACACTTTATGGGAAGACTTGGAAATCATTTTATTAAAATTCTTCATTTTCTTTCCGCCTGCAAATTCCTTAACAAGTGGCACTCATTCAGCCCAGGAATACAATGAATTTGTTTTTAAAGTTCACTTATTCCTGTTTTTCCATGAAAAAGTGGAGGATAATTTCCAGAAACCTATAACAACAGTTAAAATATCACCTCATCTGTAATTTTTGATGTGTCACAATTAGAGTAATTTAGCTTATATTACACCAACAAGATTACTACCACAATTGTGATATGCATTTATAATTTTGCATATACTAGCTCAGAAAATGTATATTTAATCTCAACCACAATTCAGAGAAATTAAGATAAAAAAGAAGTGATTCAATTAAATAATAATTTATCATATATCCTCTATGTGCTAAGTAAGCACTTTTCTAGGCACTGGGGATACAAAGATAACAATGAAAGTCTTTTACATATTTTGAACTATTTTTAAAAGCTGAATCTAATATGCACTTATAAATCTTAGAATTCAATGTTTGGCATGCTCATCCCTAAGAATTTTAAGTTTAAATTATTCATACTGTGTACAGTGTGAAAAATTATTCCTGCTTTGAAATTAGTGAAAAAAGACTGGAGAGAAAAAGGTGATCATGTTATCTTTGACTTGGAGTTTTATGGGGGAAAAATTAGAACTAGGGATCATACAATAATTTGTATGACTCAATATTCAAGGAGACTTATTTCATAAGTTTTAACATTAACTACTTTTCTAAAATGTCTAGAAAATATGCCCTAGTAGCCTGACTTTTTAAGCTCTACTTACTGACAAACCCCTATGCCAAATTTAGTCCATCTGCTAATTTAACAAAAAAAAGTTTCTTTGTATTTAATTGCATCTATCTTCAATATTAATAAGAGTTTTTCTATTTTCTATTGGAGCTTTATTTTTTAAAAAGTGAATAAGGCTCACTTTACTGTCCATTTCAAATCAGCATTTAAAAAATGAGAATTCTATCATATTTAATAATAATAAAACTAGCAGCACATAAGTGTAGCCAAGATGATGAGGTAAAGGCAGTTACACATTTAAGTACTCCAAAATTCCCATCCAAACAACTTTTAAAAAGTCCCTCAAGGGCAGCTGGGTAGCTCAGTGAATTGAGAATCAGGCCTAGAGATAGGAGGTCCTAGGTTCAAATCCGGCCTCAGACAGTTCCCAGCTGTGTGACCCTGGGCGAGTCACTTGACCCCCATTGTCTACCCTTACCACTCTTCCGCCTAGAAACCAATACACAGAATTTAAGGGTTTAAAAAAAAGCACCTCAAAATAAATTCTGGAGTGGCAAAACAAACAAAAGGGTAGAAATAAAACAATTTTCCTGCCTAGGAAAACTTAGAAGGTTAATAGAAAAGGCGCATCTTATTGGGTGGGTTAAGAGGGGAGCACAGTCTAGAGCAGTGATGGTGAACCTTTAGAGACAGAATGCCAGGCTCTGCCCCCATCCCACCCCCCAGACCACGTGCCATGCTTGCCCTGCCCCAAGATGGCATGCCTGCTCCTCCTCCCCATCAAGTGCACCCTGCCCCAACTCTTACCCCAAACAGGGGAGGGAGGAAGCACTCCCATTGGGCTGCTGGTTGCAGGGGTGGGTGAAGTGAGTAATGTCTTCAGTGAGTGTAGAGAGGGGGAGGGGAGGGGCATGAATACTCTGTTCCCCTCCAGCTCTGCCACCTCTAAGCTACCCACCTTACTCCCTATACACTCCCATTAGGCTGCTGGGCGGAGGGGAGGATGATATGAAAAAATGTTATCAGGCACAATGAAGAGAAAGAAGGGAGCAGCTCTGCCCAAGTCCCTCTGCCTTTCTAGTAACAAATTCTGGGGGAGGGGAGGGCAGCCACGTGCCCACAGAGAGTGCTCTGCATGCCATCTTTGGCACCCATGACATAGGTTCACCACCACTGGTCTAGAGCATGTCACACAGGAAAAACTAGCAAAGAGGCCCACTGCAAGGCTTGAGAGGACTTGAGCCTCAATGCAAGGCAGACAACCATGGCCACACCCAAACCAATTGCAGACCTTGGGGGCAACTGAATAGTTGAATAGTAACTGCCCAAGTTCTTAATCCACAGACAATAAGGAGGTCAGACAATTGGTCATAAGGAGATTACAGAGGATCTGGATCCTTAGTTATGTTAGGAATCTGTTTCATTGCCCATATGGGGATCCAAATTTCAGTCCCAGGATGAGGAGGAAAACTAACACTCTAGAATTCTGGCCTCAGGGGGCAGAGACCCTGGTCTCAGTTCCAGGACAGAAAAGATTGCTTTTGATTGCTCACAAAATATAGACCAGATGAGCAGTGACCATACCTCTCCTTAGATCATATCACCTTAGAAGAACCCCAAATTCACAACCCCCCAGAACTAGCTCTGAAAAATAATAGGAAAAAACACTTGAAGCATCAGATATTGCCCCCTTCACCCCGGGAGCAGAGCCCAATTTTAACATAAAGTCAAGAAATGGGCTGGAAAAATGAGTAAGCAACAACAATAGCAACAAAACGCCCTGACCATTGAATAGTTCTAAGGTGATAGGGAAGATCAAAACACAAATTCAGAAGAGGAAAACAATGGCAAAACCACTACATGCAAAGCCTCAAAGAAAAATGTGAAGTGATCTCTGGCCTAAAAAACTCATTGAAGAGCTCAAAAAAGGATTTAAAAAATCAAATAAGAGAGGTATAGGGAAAATTGGGAAAATAAATGAAAATGATACAAAAAAATCAAGAAAAAATAAACAACTTGTAAAGGAAGCACAAAAATACTGAAGAAAATAAAATCTTAAATATCAGAACTGGAAAAATGATAAAACATATCAAAAATTCCCAAAAAATCAGTGAAGAAAACAATTCCTTATGAAGCAGATTTGGCTAAATGGAAAAGGAGATATAAAAGATCACTGAAGAAAATGATTCCTTAAAAATTAGAATTGGGGAAATGGAAACCAGTGACTCCATGAGACATCAAGAAACAATAAAACAAAATCAAAAGAATGAAAAATATAAGAAAATGTGAAATATCTCACTGGAAAAACATCTCACCAGGAAAACAGATCCAGGAGAGATTATTTAAGAAGTACTGAATTATCTGAAAGCCATGATTTTAAAAAAGAGCCTAGATATCATATTTCAAAAAATTAAGAAAAGTTGCCCTAATATACTAAACCATGGTGAAAATAGAAATTGAAAGATTCTGTCCATGACCACCTGAAAGAGATCCTCAAATGAAAACTTCCAGGAATATTATAGCCATATTTCAGAGTTCTCAGGGCAAGGAGAGAATACCACAAGCTGCCAGAAAGAAACAATTAATATAGTGGTTCCCAAACTTTTTTAGCCTACCGCCCCCTTTCCAGAAAAAATATTACTTAGCACCCCATGTCACATACTATCACCGCCCCCTTACAGTTATTCACTGCCCCCAAATGCACCTGTGGCCATCACCACTCTCCTGGATTGCTGCAGCACCCACCAGGGGGCAGTGGCGCCCACTTTGGGAATCATTGAATTAATATATTACAGAGTCACAGACAGGATAACACAAGATTTAGCAGCTTCCACTTTAAAGGATCAGAGGGTCAGAAACATGACATTCCAGAATTCAAAGGAGCTAGGATTACAACCAAAAATCACCTAGCTGGCAGAAGTAAGTATAATTATTCAGGGGGGAAAATAGATGCTTAATGAAATAGAGGACTTTCAAAAATTCCTAATGGAAAGATCAGAGCTAAATAGAAAATTTGATTTTCAAATATAAGACTCAGTAGAAGTATAGGAAGGTAAACAAGAAAGAGAAATTATATAGGATTCAATAGTCAAACTATTTATATTCCTATATAGAAAGATATGTGTAATTCCAAAGAACTTTATGATTATTAGCATAGTTAGGAGTATACATAGATAGAGGACACAGGTATGGTTTGACTCTGATGGAAAGATAATGATATTAAGAGGTAAGAAAGAGGGATGCACTAGGAGAAAGTGGAAAGGGGAGATAGAATGGGGTAAATTATCTCACATGAAAGGGTGACAAAAGAGATTTTACAGTGGAAGAGAAGCTGGGGAGTAGAAAGCCATGCTTGAACCCTATCATCATCAGAATTGGCTGAAAGAGGGAATAACATTAACACTCAGTTGGGTATAAAAATCCATTCTACCTGACTATCTTTTAGCATTGAAAATACTGACAGAAGATTGTTGACCATTATGATCTATAGCAGTAGTTTCCAAACTTTTTTGGCCTACCACCCCCTTTCCAGAAAAAATATTACTTAGCTCCCTGGAAATTAATTTTTTAAAATTTTATCAGCAATTAATAGGAAAGATAAATGCACCTGCGGTCATCACCACCTCCCTGGATAGCTGTAGCACCCACCAGGGGGCAGTAGCACCCACTTTGGGAATCAGTAATCTATAGGCTTGATTCATAGAATATTATGTTGAAATATTTTTAAAATTAAAGATATGCCAGTATTATTGAACAAAAATATCTTTGTAACTGTGACCTTGATAACACAGCAAGTTTCTCAAAAAATCTTTTAGTTTTTGTTGGAAAAAAAATTAGATAACTAAATTTTGATGGACTCAGCACAGCTCTGTGGCTTCTTCTAATTACATTTAGAAATAAGTGAATAGGAGCAAAGGAAGAGAATGGTGGGAGTATGCCATGTCTGGGGTTTGGCAAAACATGGTTAGTGATATTACAAGGGAGTAAGGGTTTTGAAAGTAGAAGAAAGTATAGAATTGAATTGGTTCACCAGGGAGAAGCATATAATCAATGAAAGGGAGATGGCCTGAGAAAAACTAAGAGGTGAAGGGAATGGAGGTTATGGAAACTCTTCTGTTCATTTCTACTCCTGTGTGACATCCCTAGTTTAGATGGGAGGGTCTGTTCAGTGGCTTATGCCATGTTTTTCAAAAGGCAAAACACTTACTTTTTGTACTAACTTTCCCTCTTTTTCAAAAATCAATCACTAAGAGCATGCCCATTTCACACTTTCCAGAACTGAACTGGGGCATCACACAGTCAGCACTTGGAACACTTCTCAACCAGGATGAATAAGAATGAGTTGCTTATTCGACCTCATTGACTCCTTAAGCAAAGCCTAAGCTCCAAAAGGTTCCTTTTTCTTCCAGTACCTCTGGACAGATGGCTCAAGGAAGTCACGGTATTAGATACGGATGGTTTCTTAGGGCAAGTGGTATTCTTTTATCTCTTCTCCCCAGCCTCAGGAAGCCCTAATCCAGGGCCACTTCACAAGGATTATTGTGAGTAGCTTGGGCTGCTTAATATATGTGGCAGAAATGCAGATATCAGGGAGTATACACTAGTCAAGCCTCCCCAAAGCTCTCCAACTAGTGAAGAGGAAGGTGCTGGGGGCCAGACCTCACACAGTAATGCAGTGGGGCAAGTAGAGATGATATCAAACAGTTGGCTGGAAGACCCACTTGGTTGAAATAGTAGGAACTTCTGATGATGGGTATGGGAAACACTGATAATGATAAATTATTCTTACAACTCCTTCCATTAAGAGGTTGTGGGTAATCAAAAGAAGAGCATGGTTCCAGTCCCCTTCAAGTTTATAATGGAAGGCAGCTTTAATATGGGGTATGATAAAGGAATAGTGCCACCTTCTCCTATGTCTCCAACCAACACACTTACTTCTGGGAGGCTCCTGGGCCTCAACCAGCAGCGATTCCAGGAGTTTATCTCTGTCCATGTACATTGGGGCTCCTTGAAAGGAACTCGGGGATTTGATGAAGACTATGATGTGCCTGTGCTTCTAGCCAATACCAGTGCTTCCTGGCACTGAAGGAGATCGCTGCTGGGTGCAGCTACTTCGGGGAGCTTTAGCACAATTTAGGCATAGCAAGTTCACTGCTGTTCATTTCCTGGGACAAGCTGCCATTGATACTGAGGAATAGCCAGCCTGCAGCTTTGGAAGCAATGTGACTAGGATTTGGAGCTGAGACTCCTATCCCACCCCAGGCCCTACCACCACAGTAGCTGCATTTCCCAACAATAAACACCCCCAAAATTGCCCCCAAAAGACATTTTGAGAATTAGAGGAAAAATAGATGAATTGGAAACAACAAAAACTATAGAGATGGTAAAGAAAATAAAAAATGTTGCTTTGAAGATAGTAAAATAATATAATCAATAAACGGAAGTCACACTGAAGAAGAAATAAAGATTGCACAATTATCTGTTATACAGAATTCCAAAGAAATGTAAAATGACCTCCATTACATGCATAAAATATCTTAACAGTTCCTGCGGAGGAAGGACCACATCTTCTATTTATCCTTTTTTCCTCTATTCCTCTCCAATCCCTCCTACTTCTTCCAGCCAGCTTAGTGCTATATACATACATAACTTACATTATTGACATAGCACCTTATGATTTACAAAGGGTTTTCCTTATGACAACCATAAGAGAAAAAAGAGTGAAAAGAATGTTATCCCCATTTTATAGATCAGTAAACTCACAGTTGCACATGGCCACACAGCTAGTATGAGAAGGGGAGATTAAGTCTAGGTATCTTGAATCCAGGGGCAGCTCGGTGGATATAGAGTATCAGGCCTGGAGTCGAGAGTACCTGAATTCAAATCTGGCCTTAGTCACTTATTGGCGGTTTCATTTTATCCTATTTGCCTCAGTTTCCTCATCTGTAAAATGAGTTGGAGAAGAAAATGGCAAACCACTCCAATATCTGTGCCAAGAAAACTCCAAAAGGGGCCATGAAGGGTTGGACAAGACTGAAAAACAACTGAACAAAAACATCCTGAATCTGGGACTCTTTTCATTATACCAGATTGATTGTCTTCATAATAAGTACTTAATATAAACTTATTGAATGAGTAAATAAACAGAAGGAAAAAAAACCTGTTGTGGCATCCCAAAGAGAGAAGGATGTAAGCTTCTTGAGGGCAGATAAAAAACTTTTTTTTTTCATTGTATCTGCAATGCCTAACATAGTCACTGTCATGAAATAGACACTTGGTAAACATTTGTTGAGTGAATGGAAAGGCTACTTCCCAAACCTGCAAAAGAGACAAATAATAGCAATTAATCACTTGTCTAATAACTAAGGGACACAACTTATTGGTGGGGTCTTTTTAACCCACTTTACTCATGGGGCAGGCATGCGAGAGAGCCAGCAGATGGCTGAGCCTTCTCCACACACCCCACCCCCACCCCAACCCCCACCCTTCCTAAAGTAGGAGCCATCTGCTGGCTCTCACACACTCCTGGCTAAGCTGGTAACAATTTGCTTTCTTTTCATTTTCAGAGAATTTAGGGACCTGATTTCATTTGTACTGCCCTTGACCTTAGATTAGGTATGAGAGAGAACAACTCAGAAGAACATGGTTTCAGCATTCTTTAAATGTCAAAATTAAGTGCTATCAGAACAGAGAAACCTGATTAGGGCAGTAACACTGAAGCTAACAAGGCAGTCTATCTGCTGGAAAATAGAGAGAGAATCTTATGGTTTTCCAAAAAATAATTGTGATTTAAATCTCTTGCTGAGCTGAGTTAAAAGTGGTGAGAGGAAAAAGGGCAGGATTCAGGAATATTTCTTTGAAAAGAAAAACAAGCGAATTTCTGTCACATGAGGTGATAATGGAGAGAATATTTTAATGGATCGCTGAGAAATGAGTACCTCTTTATTGCAGTCGTAGGCTCCATCAATTGACCTCCGATGGATAAATAAGAGACAACATAGGCATCTGCTTGGCAATTTCAGTACTGTCCTTTAGAATCTTTGCAAGGAATTGGAACCAACAAGTGACCTATGAACTTAATGGAAGTCTAGAGTAAAGAACAGAACTCAAGGTGGCCAGGCTCCCTCCTCAGATCACTTTCTCTTTTTTTAAAACCTTTACCTTCCATCTTAGAATCAATACTGTGTATTGGTTTTAAGGCAGAAGAGTGGTAAGTGCTAGGCAATAAGTGACTTGCCCAGGATCACACAGCTAGGAAGTATCAAGACCAAATTTGAACCCAGGACCTCCTGTCTCTAGGACTGGCGTTCTATACACTGAGTCACCTCACTGCTGCCTCAGATTCCTTTCTAAAAGGCAAGATGCAATCAGTGTGCTCTTTATAATTAACGATTCATGGGATCATAGAGTTAGACCTAGAAAGAGCTCTAGGTCACACAGTTCAATTATCTTATTTTAAAGAAGAGGAAACTGAGACCAAGAGAAGTAGCATGACTTCCACAGAGCTGGGATTTGAATCCATGTCCTTTGATTCCATATATTGGGCCTGGAGAAGACAAGAAGAAATAAATCTCCCTCCTAACTGGGATATCTGGATATGACTGTGATGAAAAGAAAAAGGCATCAATAAAACTTTAAAGCACTGAATGAATTTTTAAAATGAGAAAACTGACCATTCCTCACCTCACTTCCTCTAAAAATAAAAAAACCCCAACAGAACCTGGAGTACTCTAGAGGCTGTGACATGACCAGATAGGACCTTGGTTTTTGGACAATATCGCCATCATTACTTCATTATAGGTACTGACTTCAATCAAGCCTGCAGTAAATTGCAGTAGCTCAAATAAATTATGAGATGTGCGAATTTAGAGATATTTCCATCCCAAATGTTTATACAGACTATTTGTACCTGATCTGTGGTAAAGCTCATAGTGGTCTGATCAGCCATAGTCAAACACACTCACACTGTACACTGATTCCAACAGAGTGATATCATTTTTGTCCTCTTCAAGTATAAAAAGACAACAACCAACTCACTGTAAGGAATAATAATTTCCCTTCTTCATTCTGGGGAGGAAGTGTGGTGGCCCAACTGAGAGAGAGAGTGGGTCTCAGAGTTAGGGAGTTGGGGATTCATTCAAGCCCTGCCTCTTCTACATATTAACTGTATGACTAGCTAAGTCCCTTCACTTTGCAATCTCCCAAGAAATTCTCTAAGAATATATCCAACAGATGCCAATTCACTTTGGTGAAGTATGTTTCCTCATCAGGAGTTTTCCACATTATTGAAAAAAATAATCCCTGAAATAGGGGATTCATAAGATTTTGAGTTTTAAGAGAATTTAGAGAACACCTAGATAAGTCTTTCATTTTAGAGAAAAGGGAACAAATCCTAGACAGTTTGAGTGACTCTCCCAAAGTAACAAAACTATTAAGTGTCTGCTCTCTATACAGAGATCATCTTATTGATCAGAATTACTAAGTCTTGCAAATCTAAAAATGGAATAGGATAGAATAATACCTCAGGAGGTAGAGGAGTCCCCATGAATCTTCCTCTAGGAGCTGGATGATTATTTGGCAGCGATGAGTTGTACTAGATAACTGAGGTCCTTTCCATATCTCAGAGTCTATGATTTTTAAAAATAATTTCTTAATTTATTTTTTAGAATATTTTTCCATGGTTACATGATTCATGTTTTCCCCTCCTTCCTCCCTCCCTCCTCCCAGAACCGATGAGCAATTCCATTGGGTTTTATGTGTATCATTGTTCAAAACCTATTTCCATATTATTAATTTTGCAATAGAGTGATCATTTAAAGTCAAAATCACTAATCATATTTGCATTGAACCATGTGATCAATCATATGTTTTTCTTCTACATTTCTGCTCCCACAGTTCTTTCTCATAAGTCCTTCTGGGCTGTCCTGGATCATTGCATTGCTACTAGAAGAGGAATATGGTTGTGCCACAGTGTATCAGTCTCTGCGTATAATGTTCTCAGAGTCTATGATTTTAATAAAATGAAAAGGAAGAGGAAGTGATGTCACAATAATGTCCATATACAGCCCGGAGGGGTTATTGTTTCCAATTAGCAAAGAACAATCATGGGATTTTATGTTCTTTTAATGGGAAGGAAGGAGGCCTAGCAATACTAGATCTCTAACTATACGAAAGAGCAAGAGTTATCAAACCATTTGGGTACTGGTGAAGAAATAGAGAGGTCAAACAGTGGAACAGATCTGGTATGTAACAATATATATATTCCATATGTATTGAAAGCAAATGAACAAAGAAGCTTCATGTTTGATAAACTCAAATATTACAACCACTGGGGTAAGACCTATTTGAAAAAAAACTGCTCATGAAACTGGAAAACAGATTAATAGAAACTTGGCATGGACCAACGCTTCACACCATACATGACTTAGAAATTAAGGGCTTTAACATAAACAAATTAGAGTATCAAAGAACAAATTATCTTGCAACTCTTTTCTTCCTCTGTGACAAAAAAAGTGTTATTTTAATAGCTACCTTACAATATTAGGTCCTACATTTCAATAATATATATGGGTTTTTGTTTAGATCCTTTCTAAGTCAATGTCTTTCATTTAAATATTTCAAATGTGTACCTTAAGTATGTGTTACCATTGCTATTATTGCTATTGTTATAGATGCTTATTAATTTTTATTGTTCAGTCATTTTTCAGTTATATCCAACTCTTCATGACTCCATTTGGGGTTTTCTTGGCAAAGATCCTGGAATGGTTTGCCATTTCCTTTTCCAGCTCCTTTTCCATGTGAGGAAACTGAGGCAAACATGGCTAAGTGTCTTGCCTAGGGTCATGTAGTAAATAAATGTATGAGACCAGATTTGAACTCAGGAAGTTGAGTTTTGCTGACTCTAGACCTGGCACTCTAGCCACTGTACTACCTAATTGCCCAACTGTCATTAATAGGACCCCCAAATAGTCATGAGGCATATATCAATTTTTATTGAGGAGACCACTACTGTCACTGACCAGCTATGCTGTCCATCTGCATAAGGCCAATCAGGAATAGTTTTGTTTGGAAGTTATTCCATCATTGGTCTGGTGCAGTCTGACAGTTCATCCAAGATGTGGCAGGGATTGTAGTAATGTCCTCCAACACTAATTCAAAACAGAAAGGTCCAGAGACACAGTCTGAGAATACAGTGTTCATTGTTTTTTTTTTTCTAAAAACACTAAAGTAACTTAAGAGCTTCTTAGCATTTCATATATCATCTCATAAGCAACTGGAGAGGTGTGAGGAGAAGGCTCTAGGGTCTTCTAGATGGGTTACAGAAGCCCTTAAAAGAAGCAATGCCTCAACAGTCCAGTGTTTCCTTTACAGTCTTTATAACCTTTACATTATCGAAATGACACAGGCACAATCATCTGCCTAACAATGAACATTTTTCTGCATGGATGGCATCTTGAATTTCTCTTTCACCTAATGAAAGTAAGGGGCTCTGCTATCTGGAAGGCACCACACTACAGCTGGTGTCTGCTTTATGTAGGCCAGTAGAGGCTGCTTCTTTGGTAAGTGGACAATTCATGAGAAAAGTTTCTCGGTTACAAATCTATTCAAGTAGCAGGGGATTCCCTTACTCTATCTGGACTCAAGTATGTGTTTATCCAAATGACATCCAGATGCAGGTATTCAGACATATCTGGAGGTTCTTTTTTTATCAATGGTATGTAGAGAATGCTGTTCTCCACTTAAAATATCCAGAAATCCTACTTCGATATCAACATACACATCACCCAAAGTAATAACTTCATTCCAGAATCTTTCCATTCCAAAGGAATTGTATAAAATTTGAAAGATGGCAAATGTGAGTGAGCTGCACTTGTTTAGAGTCCTAAATCACCCACTGATCAAGGATGGAAAAGATACATCCAATTTGGGAATGTTGAAATGGTTGAGGAAAAAAACCACAACAGGAAAATGGGTTCAAGAAGATCCAGTTTATTCAGCCCTGTAGCAAATCCCTAACACAATAATGCAAATTGTAGAGCATTAATCAAAAAAAAGGCAAGTCATTATCCAAATAAATAAGAGTCGACTATTATAATTAAAATGGAAAACTCTGAAAATAAACAAAAGTAAAATGAAAATACCAGAATTATTAAGAAGAGTTGAACTACCAATATTTATCTTCTTTAGTATTGGTGTTAATGAACCATTGGAGAGGGACAAGGGGGTAATTTCCAGAAATGACTGGTTTTAGTATAATTGAGACAGTCTTCCTACAGGTCCCCCACACTCTCCAACTGAGTTAAATAACCTCCTGTCACAAGGGACCTTTCTTACTTCAAAACTGTGGCAACATAGGGATCTCCTTGATAAAGATATTTGTTCCACTACTGCAGATTCCAACCTAACCATGCCTTCTTACACAGGGCAGTTATCATTTGTGACCTTTTGCAAATGTTCCACATGAAATCTAGGTTATGTCATGGATGTCTTCCTGAAGTTCTTTGAATATTTCATGGAAAGCTATGCAATGCAGATTACTGTCTAATGTAGGGGTCGGCAACCTTTTTGGCCATGAGAGCCCTAAATGCCACATTTTTTAAAATGTCATTTCGTGAGAGCCATACAGTGCTCACAGTGCTGCTCCTGTAACAGCGCCTGAAAAAAAACGGACTTTATGGCTCCTGCAGAAAGAGCCGTATCTGGCCCTCAAAAGAGCCAGATATGGCTCGAGAGCCATACATTGCCGACCCCTGCTCTAATCTGTTGTACCGCTTTCATTATGTTATTATATTAAACCATAATATACTAAATATTGTGATAATGATTACTGCTGCTATTATTTAGAATAGTTAAAATGTCTTTAAAATGTTAACAGAGTCAATACCTTTGACTTTGTACATTTTCTCACTTTATAATCAACAGCTTGGTCTGGCTGAAGCTTTTGTAACTGTATACAGCAGTGATGGCAAACCTATGACACGGGTGTCAGCACTGACATGCATAGCTATTTTCGATGACACACAGCTGCATGTGGCCACATACAGAGAAGTGTGGGGCTACATGCCGAGGGTGAAACATTTGCTGTCATGTAGTGTAGACACTTTGTGCACTATAGATGACAATTCTATCTATGTAAATTTACCTATTTTGGTTTATTAAATACAGTTATATATTACAATTATACATTTTTGTTATTTAAACCATAAATATTGTGAAATTATGGTTTTTTCTCAAAGTAACACATCACCTGAGTTATGCTCAGTTTTTTGGTGAATTTTCACACACCAAGCTCAAAAGGTTGCCCATCACTGGTATGCAGTGTTCTCTCATTTTTCTCTTCTAATTTAGGTTTCACTTCAACTTTTGATCAAATGAGATATTGGTGGAGCTCTAACAATAGAGACTAGCACACAGTAGGTGTTTAATAAATGTTTATGCCTTCCCTTTCCCCTTTTTTACTATATCCAGCCAGTGAGCTGATTGGATATACAAAAAGCTGATTTTGAAATAACCCTGAAGTCTATAAGCAATCACTTCTGATCACTCAAAGCATTCAAAAAGTACTTCACAGACTAAAGCATTTAATCAAATCTGATAAGATAAAATGTAATAGGGATAAATGCAAAATCTAACATTTGGAATTCAAAAACTTCATCTTAAATAGAAGATGGCAGAGAGTTGTTCACTTAAAAAGGATCTGAGGGTATTAGTAGACTTCAAGTTCAATATGCATCAGTATTATGATATGGCAGCCAGTAAAGCTAAAGTTAATGCAATCTTAGGTTGCAATAAGAGAAGAATGTTGTCTAGAACTAGGAAAGTGAACATACTCTTATATTCTGCCCTGATCACATTACACTTGGGTTTTTAAAAAAAAATTTTTTAAATCCTTAACTTCTGTGTATTGGCTCCTAGGTGGAAGAGTGGTAAGGGTGGGCAATGGGGGTCAAGTGACTTGCCCAGGGTCACACAGCTAGGAAGTGTCTGAGGATAGATTGGAACCCAGGACCTCCCGTCTCTAGGCCTGGCTCTCAATCCACTGAGCTACCCAGCTGCCACCACACTACACTTGGAATATTTATTATGTTAGGTCTGTGTACTACATTTTAGGAATAACTCAGAAAATGTGAAGAATGTGTCTAAGGAAGTTGACCAATGTGGAGGAAGGCGTTAACATTATGTCACACGATGGCTAAAGAAACTGGGACATTTAGCCTAGAGAAGAAGTGATTTGGGGACATCTGAGGCAGGAGGTGGAAGATATGATAGCTGTCTTCAAGTATTTGAAGAACTGTCATATGGAAGAGGTATGAACATTCCACTTTACCTGAGAGCACAGAACTAGGAGCAATGAATGGAAACTGAAGAAAGGTAGATTTAGGCTTGTGTTAAGAAAGCTTCCTAATCTAACCATTAGAATTATTCAGAGGTGGAAGCCTTGGTTGCTCTTCTCCAGAGTTCTTCAGCAGAGACTGGATGGCCATATGTTGAGTGTGTTGAGGAGGGGAGTTTTTTTAAGTACAGGTTGAATTAAATGGCCTCTAAGATCCCTTCCAACTCTGAGGTTCTGTGACTTAATTTCCTATGATGTCAGGACTTGATATATCTAGCACTTTCAGAATCATTTTAAAAGAAAGCATTTAAAAAGGCAGGCATGAATTTTCTGAACAGCCTATAAGCTTTTTTTTCCTTGACTTTAAACTATTTTCCAATATCAATTTCCTCTTCCTTATCTCCTTTTGCATGAAATTCTTTAGTATCAAAATATACATTATATCAATGTGTTCAATTATATCACATTATGTTAATGTGATCTTTGTTCAACCATCTGTTGATTATTGATCTCAAATTAAGAAGAGTTGAAGATGTGGCTAGACCTGTGACTTTGTTATAATAGGAAACTCTTAGATGAGAAAACTCCTTCTATCAATGTAAGCTGGTGCCTTTTCTGCAATTTATAATCTTCAGCAGAGTTGACTAGAACAATGAGAGGTTAAGTGACTTGTCCAGGCTCACACAGCCAATATGTTCAGAGGTGACACTTGAACCCTGGTCTTCCTGGTTCACAGTGTGAAATCTGTATCCCCTTTGCCAACTGAATCAATCAATTAATATGTGAATCTTTAGTAAGTGCCGCAAATGGATTTAAGCTGGTACCGGGCCCCAGGAGATCAAGCAGGACTGTATGTAGGAAACTGTAAAGTCCTTCAAATGATCCTCAAACTGTCATCTTCTTCAAAGTTTAATTTCTTTTAAAGGAACAGTCTCTAGATGATGCTAAATGGCTATAAATCTGGAAATATCACAGTATCAGAAGGATTCAAATAAATAAATCAAGGAAAGGTGCAACTAGGAGGCAAAGTGGATAGAGAGCCAGGCCTAGAGATAGGAGGTCCTGGGTTCAAATATGGCCTCAGATATTTCCTAGTTGTGTGTTCCTGGGCAAGTCACTTAACCCCAGTTGCCTAGCCCTTACCACTCTTCTGCTTTCCTTGGAAACACTACTTAGTATTGATTCTAAGACAGAAGATACGGGTTTAATTTTTTAAAAAATAACTAAATCAAGAGCCAGTGGAAAGATGGTGATTATAAGCTATTCCAAAGCATAGTGGCATTTTACAGTCAGTCAGCCAACAAGTATTTAGTTAACACTTTTAAAGGCCCAGCATTGGAAATACAAAGAAAAGGGGGGATAGTCCTTGCCTTCAAGGAGCTTACATTCTAATAGGGGAGACAATATGCTAACAATTAGCTACACACAAAAGACACACATAAATGAAAGAGCAGGCAAAGAGTAATCTCAGAGAGATGGCAATGGGAGGAATGGGGGAGAGAGGGATCAAGAAAGGCTTTTTGGAGAAGGTTGGATTTTAGCTGTCTTGAAGGAAGAGAGTAAAGCCAAGATACAGACATGAGGAAGAAAAGCCTTTTAAGCATGAGGTACAGCTATTGAAAAGTTCAGATATGGAATATTGTATGTGAGAAATATTTAGAAAGTTGTTTTGGATTGTAGATTACATAGAAAAGAGTAAAGAATAAGAATACTGGAAATGTAGGAAGGGTCTGGGTTGTAAAGGACCTCAAATATCCAACAGAACATTTTATATTTGATTCCATAGCTGATGGAGACCCATTGGAATTTAGTAGGTAGGGGAATAACAAGGTCACATCTGTGGTTTAGGAAAATCACTTTGGTAGTTGAGTGGAAGGTGGATTGGAGCAGGAATGGCTTGGGGCAGGGTGACAAAAAAGAATATTACAGTAATAATTCAAACATGAGGCAAGGTGGCTGGCCGTGGGAGGGAAGGGAAGAGAATATGTACAAGAGAGATTTTCAAACCTAGCTGTGTGACCCTGGGCAAGTCACTTAACCTGGATTGCCTAGCCCTTGCCTCTCTTCTGTCTTAGAATTGATACAAAAGACAGAAGGTAAGGGTTTAAAAAAGAGAGAGAGATTTTTAAGATAGAAGAATGGTTGCATTTTCATAAGTGGAGTAAAGGACAATATTGAAGAAAGGGAAGAAGATTATATAGTGAGAAAGATAGGTGATAAATAACCTGAGATGTCTAAAATACATTTTTTTAAAAAGACACACCTAGAAGACCTGGTACATTCCTGAAAGTAGTATCAGCTGATGAAATTACCAACACAGCAAAATCTTTATTATTATTATTATTATATTACTAGCTTTTAATTTTTCAATTTGAGGATCACCTGAAAGGTGGCACATAGTGACCTGGGGCAGAGTGTATTATGTGAAAAAGAAGTCAATGTAAAGGAAAGTGGGTGGGGGGAGAATGCTATATGCTAAATATATTAGCCACATAATAAGAGTTAGGGATAATCAATGGATAGCTTGCTAGTATTTGCAATATGCAATGTTAAAAAAAAGTGAGGAAGGTCCACATTGAGTAGGGTAGAAGGCTATGGATGAGAAACATAGAGGATATAGAAGTACAGATGGCTACAATCAGCATTGCTGAAGAGAATATCTGATATATGCATGAAATCATAGGTCCACTTGACTACTGATATGCTATAGTTTTGGAAATCAGCTCATTTGAAGATATGTGTATTTTTGAAATATGGAGAAACATAGGAAAGCAAATAAATGAACTGATGCAAAATGGAGTAAGCGGTACCAAAAAAATAAACAAAATGACCATAACAGTATAAATGGAAAGAACAAAAAATGAAACTGAATACAGTCTAATTATACTGATCAAGTTTGACCCTGAGAGAGAGAGATGAGAAAATACATATCCTTCTCTTTTTTCAGAAGTAAGAGGTTATGTGTGTAGAATATTAGGCTTACTGTAAGATTCAGTGGATATTTGGTTAGTTAAGCTGAACCGTTTGTCTTTCTTCTGGATTACAAGGGCAGGTTAATTGGGTAGGGGAAGGAGGAAGGATATGTTAGGAAATGAAGGTGATATAAAAACAAAATGTATCATTAAGCATTTTCATAAAAAAGATTACATCTTCCAGAATGAAATTTTTTATTGGGTCTTTTATTGGGTCCTCATAATGTAGCAGAAAGAATATTAATTTGGCGTTAGACAAATTGGGTTCAAATACCGGCTCTGCTTCTTACTCTGAACCTGGAGCAAGTTACTTAAACCTTCTAATACTTAGTTTCTGTCCCTGAAAAACGAGGGAGTTCGTGTAGACCACTAAAGTCCTTTCTAAATCTATGAGCCTATGAATTCCACCTGTTTTTCATTGCCTAGCTCTGAGACAATTTAAGATGGCACTTTCCCATAGTTTAATCATGAACCTCTATGACAGGATCGCCATTCAAGAACAGGCTAACTACCACTCTATAAGACAGCGAGGAAAAAGTCTGCTCAGCAAATGGGTTATAGTTTATTGAATTATACCAACCGAGGCAACTTAGTGGCTTTTCAAAGTGCCTGCTCCCTAAGAGCCATTGGATTTGAAAGCCACTTCATTTTGTTGCTTGATTGCTTTAGGTTATTGTAAATTATTCCCCAGGGAATGACAGGAAATCACTTATGATCTTTTGTCTCTTCTCTGAGGCAGCTAAAGGTGACTGCCCACAGTGAAATAGGGACAAACTTTGGGGATTTCACACTCATTTCCAAAAGGAGCCTACTACCTTCAGAGCTGTTCAGATTTGACAGATATTCTGAAAAGAAAAAGTTTATTTTATTTTATTTTTTTTAAATCCTTAATTTCTGTGTATTGGCTCCTAGGTGGAAGAGTGGTAAGGGTGGGCAATGGGGGTCAAGTGACTTGCCCAGGGTCACACAACTAGGAAGTATCTGAGGCAGGATTTGAACCTAGGACCTCCCATCTCTAGGCCTGGCTCTCAATCCACTGAACTACTCAGCTGCCCCTAAAAGAAAAAGTTTAAACACAGAAACTAAAGATGAACTGGTTTCTGTTCTCAACCCTCTAGCTTTCTGACACTTATTTGGTTCTCAAAATTAAGTTGAAATTAGTCACCCAGTTCAACTCTCTCATTTCATAAAGGAGGAAACTGGGGCTGGGGATAAAAGAAATAAGTTGCTCAAGGTCACAGGAATAATGAAAGATTCAGGATTGGAAGCCAGTGCTTTGGGATGTAACTCCCTTTGACTGTACTCCTTTGACTGCCTCTCTGGTCAGCCACTACTAGGAGATGATAGGAAGGTCCTCTTGGTTCTACTCAACATTTTCCATCTGGTGACCCGCTGGTTTCCTCAGACTAGCTCTAAGTATCTCTAGTGTAGCCATTTCCCATTTGGCCATTTCTGGCAGAGCTGGGCTCCTGATACTCACTTATGTGGAGCTAAAGGTATGAAAACAAACAGAGGAGGTCACTCGTGGCCATCAAGGCCAGTGCAGTTTGGGCTCAGCTTCAGGAATGGGGGCCAAGTGTTTGGCAGCCTCATGTAAACTCTATTCCAGTGGTCCAAAGGTCCTGGGAAGGCAGAGGGTTCATCTTACAGTTCCTTCTCCTCTGCCTGTTAAAAAAAATGACTTGGTGGATACACAAGCCACTAAATTTATCCTGTGGAAGATACATTTAATTTAATTTAATTAATTTATTTTTTAACAGTACACATTAAACTATATATTGTATACTTTTAAAGTGAATTATACATAAAAATATCTGTGCAAACCAAAAAACACATTGCACCAACAAATTCTTGGGAGAGAATCTTGCTATACTTTAGCATTATCTTTTAAGTTATATAAAATATGACTTCTGTAAAAGTACAAGTAAAACAATTTAAATTATGCCTAGGAAAATAACGAGGCTCGGTTCTTTAGTACTAACTAAAATAAAGTTTTATCCACCTAAATTATTGCTTAGTCCCACTGGAGCCATCGGAAATCTGTAGCAAGAAACAAAGTCAAATCCTATTTTTCCTGTGACAGCGCCCTTAACATCCAGCTGTCTCTGAACTTGTTTTTCTGAAACTTTTCTCTGCAGAATAAAATTGTGAGAATTTATTTTTCATATACTGTATTAATTCCTATGGGGGATTACTGTGTATTCCTCTGTCTGGGATCTGGGTTTGAGATACCATCTAATCTACTGCTTTTTGCATTTTTCTTTGTCCTTGGGAATCCAAAGGAATAACTTCCTTTTTAACAAAATTTGTTTAATAATTGAAGGGGACAAGGGTTTTTTTCCTGTCTATCTGTTTCCCTTGATGTGGGTATGGGGAAGGGTGGATAGGTTGATGGACCATCTCTTAAATAGCTATCACGAGTTAAAGATGTCTTGAGATGGTCAAGGGAGAGGCTGAATAAAGAACTTCTAAAAATCTATTTATCAGGCTACGTGACCCAGCTCAGGTCACCCCTGGTCATGAAAGAAAACAGTGGAGACCTATATATCATTTTATCAGTTATGATGCTCGCCTAACTAATAAACCTGATATAATCAACAAACCTACATTATTACCCAAAAATCAGTCTCTCGAGAAATTCAGTCGTAATAAAATTCTATAATACTGTTGTTAGCAGATTGCTGGATTTGTTGAGATCCAGTGTCGAATCTTGTAGCGATCCTATTTGTGACATGAAGCTATTAGTTTGTTGTCCTCAGTCATAGTAATCTGGTGCAAAACTTCCCTGAAGCCCTCGAGGGGCAATGTTTCAGGCGAGGTTATCATCATGGAGGACTAAATCCATGGCTCGGGACCATCCCAGGTCCTTTGTAGGATTTCTAACTCAGAAGGAAGAAGTAAACAACTAAGGTGGTGGGCAGGAGCTCCCACACAAAAAGGACCACTCCAAACACTACATAGCCAGCATCTCCAAGCTGATTTTTCAGATCTGCCTGGTCTGATACGTTGTACCAGTAGTAATCAAAGGAATGGACATTCTGATTCTGAGAAAAGGATAATGTAAACAAGTTGTAACAGGCTCTGGATGTGTAAAGCAGGACAACGGTCACTCCAATGGTGGTCACTTGACACACAGATGAACCCTTAGATTCCAAGTATATATTGGCTAAGGACATCTTGGAAATCTTGTAAAGGCAGATAGACAGAGAGATGGCACAGAGAACAAAGAGGGTATCATTAATGGCAACTCGAACTGAAATGATCATCTTTCTTTTCCAATTTTCTGTTTTTACGAGTACTGAGCAGGTTAGATTCACCAACAGGAAAAGAAGACTGATGAACAGGGAAGCCAGGTAGAGGGGAAGTCAGTATTTCAGTAATTCTGGAGAGTATTTTGATTTTGCTTTGAAAATCACCTGCGTGAAATATAGGTTCATCAAGGTTAAAGTGAAAAACTGGAGGCACACGAAAAAGCAATAAAACAGCCAAAAGATCCACCTTTTTATCTTCTCCCTATTGAGAACATAAAAAATACAATACCTATTACAAATACGCAGAGTTAATCAAAATAAATTTCTAAAATGTCCTCCTCTTTGAACCCTTCCTCAGGTCAGTTAATCTTGGAACTTGCATTTTTTAAGGAAAGCAGCTAGGCTAGTCATAGCTACAACCATTTCTCTCTGGACTCCATTACTGACTCAACTCCTTCTTAACTGGATACTGATCCCCCAATACTCTCTGTATTTCAGCATCATTTTAATTATTGTCTTTTCTTGTTGGAATATGAACTCCTTGGAGGAGAGGACAGGCCTTCTTTTTGTCTGTATTTATATTCCCAACACTTAGCACAGCGTCTGGCAATGGTAAGACTTTAATAAATGTTTTTTTTAAACCCTTGTACTTCGGCGTATTGTCTCATAGGTAGAAGATTGGTAAGGGTGGGCAATGGGGGTCAAGTGACTTGCCCAGGGTCACACAGCTGGGAAGTGGCTGAGGCCGGATTTGAACCTAGGACCTCCTGTCTCTAGGCCTGACTCTCACTCCACTGAGCTACCCAGCTGCCCCCCTAATAAATGTTTTTTACTTGACCTGGCACCCTCATTTTATAGGTGAGGAAACTGAGGCACACTAGCCAAGAGATCTAGAGCTAGTAAATGTCTAGGATGAGATGTGAACCGAGGTCTTCCTGCATCCATGTCCAGTGCCCTTTCTACTATAACACACTGCCTTTCAATATTAATGTATGGAAATATCATTCTATAAAGACATATACAATGGTATATCAAAGACCTATAACAGGTGAGGCAGAGCAAAAGTTAAATAAATTAGAGACTTTCATTCTATGTTCCTCTTCTTGACCTAATAGGCAGCTGAAGTCTTCTCTTCTCTGGAGGAGCCATTAGCAATTTCTAAAATAATTATTATTCACTAAAGAATATTAACACGGTACATCCATCTGAGGTATTCAAGAGCTATTACTCTGCTTCTATGCCAATATTTCTCTGAAGAAAAGCTACCTAAGGTTAGAAAATTAGCTTATCTCCATTCAATGAAATTGGATCATTTGGGAAGAAGAGCAACATGCACTTGATTTTGTTGATGTTTACCTTAAGAAATTGCTGTCCTTTCAGGAGAAAATAATTTTTTAATTGCTTTTAAAATCATAACCTTCATCAACATCAACAGCCATAATCAAATAAGCATTCAGGATGAAAGACAAAACTGTACTCTTCCTACTAAATGCTTGAGAAGCTGGAACAAAATGAATTATCTAACAGATATGTTTTTGTTCTGTGTCCCTTTCAAAGCTCACTCAAAATTCATCTTCTTTGAACTGTTTTAATTCCCTATTCCAATTTGTAAAAAACAGATGTAAGCAAAATATATACAGTTCCGGTTTTGCTGATTTGCTAATGGAGCTTATGAAAGGTTCAGAGACTTTCCTTAAAATGGGAGTTCCAGGAATACTTGACCAATCTGAGGAAGGAGTCAAAGAGAAGTGATTATCCCAGGTCAGGAGGGGTTTTGGATTCAATGACTTGCTGAAATCCCTTCCAGCTCTGAATCTATGATTCTATGATCCTATAGACACTATAGTTTGTTTAGCCATATCAAACTTTATTTTTTTTCAATTACACGAAGAAACAATTTTTGATAATTGTTTTCTGACATTTTATGATTTCAATTCTCTTCCTCCCTCCCGAGGAGGTAAATAGTCTGATATAGTCTATATCAGTACATTCTGTTTAGCCATTTAACTGTTGTTAAATATATAGGTGTGCCATTTTTAAAAAAAATCACTACAAATGGAATGGTTATGAATATTTTTGTGCAAATAAGTATTTTTCTCTACTTTATGATAGTTTGGGAAGAGAATCTTTGCAATGGGATATTTGGGTCAGAAGTTATGATCAGTTTTGTGATTTACTGCTTAATGCCATAAAGCTTTCCAAGAAAATTGTACTCTGTGGAGTACCTGTTTTCCCATAGTCCTGACAACATTAATACTGTATCTTATATGTTTGCCATTCAAATCAGTATAAATGTTATCTGAAGGTTATCTTGGTTTGAATTTCTCTATTCAATTAATTACTCATTCATAAAATATTTGTTGAGTGTTTACCAGTGGTAAACATTGTGTTATGCAATGTAGAAAAGTATAAAAACAGGAAACTCTGGCATTTTGCTGGGGAAAATCAACATGAATTAGTGTATTTGAGTATCCTTTCCTATAGTTATTACATTTAGAAAATTTTCTGTCATAAATTTTGTTTGTGTCTATTGAAAAGTGTGTTTATTAGTTTTTATAAATATGTGTCAGTTCCTTATATATTCTGGATGTCAGACCTTCACCTGCTACATTTCTTTTAAATGTATTTTCCCAATCTGTTTCTTGCCTTTTAATTTTATAGATTTTTTTTTTATTTTAAACCCTTTAACTTCTGTGTATTGACTTATAGGTGGAAGAGTGGTAAGGGTGGGCAATGGGGGTCAAGTGACTTGCCCAGGGTCACACAGCTGGGAAGTGTCTGAGGCCAGATTTGAACCTAGGACCTCCTTGCCTTTTAATTTTAGACATTGCTTTTTGTTGTGCAAAATCTCTTTATCTTTAAAGGACTAAGACTATTTCCAGTGATTTTTCTTTTTTTGATTGACAAAAATGCCCTAACTCTCCACATATAAAATAACTATCATACTTTTTTCTTTTAAATCATTTAAAAATTATTTGTTTTTAGATTTTTTGCTTGCTTCTTTGTTTTCACATTTATTAATGGTATCTCAATGCCTATGATTAGCTTTTCTGGCTACTCTTTTAGGGTAGATGATCCTGGAAGTATGAATATCCATGTTTTGTAGATGAAGGTCTCTAGACTCCTAGTGATTAAGAGATTTACACAGAGACCAACAGCTAGTAGGTATATGAATACAAAAACAAGAATCCTTCACTACTGATTTAAACCTATGCCTTTGATTTTAAATTCAGTTATCTTTACATCCAGTATCCTGTATTCCTCAACCAATGCATTTCATCCTCTCGAAGAAGCCAAGAATAGTCATTATAATTTGTTGTTATTGTTCAGTCATGTGGATTCTTCCTGACCCCATGGACCATAGCTATCCATGGGGTTTTCTTGCCAAGGATACTGGTGGAGTGGTTTGCCATTTCCCTCTCCAGTGGATCCAGTGTCCTTTTGTCAGGCAATCAGAGGTTAAGTGACTTGCTAAGGGTCACATAGCTAGGAAGTGTCAGAGGCCACGTTTGAACTGAGGTTTTCTAGATGCCTCCTGGTCACTATATTTATTGAGCATTTTAGAGTTCTTTTCATTTAATTAGGAATTCTTAGCCTGGGGTCCAAGAATTTGGAACTTTTAATATTTTGATTACTGTATTTCAATGTAATTGGTTTCCTTTGTAATCTTCTACATTTTATTTTATACATTTAAAAACATTCCTTTGAGAAGACGTCATAGGCTACACCAGACCGCCAAAGGGGTCCATAACACAAAGAAAGGTTAACAACTCCTGATTTACATCAAGGTAGTCATTATGTAAATTGTCCTTTGGCTTCAGTTTACTTCACTCTGCATCAGATAAAATAAGTCTCTCATAAGTTTCTTAGAATTCTTCATAATTGTTCATTTATATACAACAATTCTGTATTATGTTAATGGACCACAATTTTTTCAGGTGTTCCCCAATCAATGGGCACCCAATTTCCTTATAATTTTTTTTTGCTACCATACAAAATGTGCTAGACATATTTTGGTATACAGAGACTTTCCCTCTGCTTTTGACCTCACAGTGAAATCTGGCTCAAAGGTGAAGAACAGTTTTGAGATTTTTCTCACATATTCTTCTCTTGTATATACTTATATATGTATATAATGAGACCCTTGCCTGTATCTTAAACTCCAAGCAGGCAAGGATGATTTCATTTTTGTTTTAGTAACCACAGCATAATTAGAACAGGGACTGGTGCACGGAAGTCACTTAGTAAATAGTTATTGATTATCACAAATTGTTTTGCAGAACATGGCTGGCGGTGGTTTTTTAATATTTAAATTAAAGATCTAGAGCAGGGGTCGGCAACCTTTTTGGCCGTGAGAGCCATAAACGCCACATTTTTTAAAATGTAATTTCGTGAGAGCCGTACAGTGCTCGCAGTGCCGCTCCTGTAACAGCGCCTGAAAAAAATGGACTTTATGGCTCCTGCAGAAAGAGCCTTATCTGGCCCTCAAAAGAGCCATATCTGGCTTGAGAGCCATATGTTGCCAGCCCCTGCTCTAGAGTTTGAGTTTAAGGTGCAAGATGTGAATTCAAAGTCATTTCTGGCCCTACAGCAAGGGATTCAAGAGTAAAGGATGAGGGACATCTAGGTGGCTCAGAGAATAGAGAGACAGACCTGGAGTGGGGAAGACCTGGGTTTAAATCTGGTTTCAGATACTTCTACCTGCATGAACTGGGCCAAGTCACTTAACCCCAAATGCCTAGCCCTTACCACTATTCTGCTTTGGAATTGATTAGTTCTGAGACAAAAAGTACGAGTTATAAAAAAAAGAGTAAGGAATAATGGAGAGATGAACTGTTTCACCAAAGTGTCAAGATGAGCAATGGAAGAGTGTGTAAACAAAGCAGAAGCCATGGCTTCCCAGAGTACTGAGGGATATAGAACCCGGAGGTGACAGTGAGAATGAAAAAGGAGATTTAGGAAGAGTGAATTTTAGAGAGAGATAGAAAGAAAGACTAGGATAAGATAAGGGAGATTCAGAATTTTTGAACACAGAAGTGTAATAATACTTGTCAGTGATGGACCTAACATCAGCATCCTATTAGTTCAAGTTCGGTGTTGGAATGAAATAAGGCAAACCCAAATCATTGAATGATTAACAAAAAAAGGTTTACTTTGCCCTGACATAGCAAGGAGAAGCAACAAGGATATAGTGGCACTTAGCTCCTTTGGATAAAGCCCTTGTCTTCATCTGGAAAAGAATCTGGGGAGCAGAATATGGAGACTAATGTTGTCTTCAGATATCCACCAAGTAGAAGAGGCTGTGACTCCATGTGAGTGGGATTTTTAATACAGAAGCTGTGTAGAGGGAGGCAGGAACCAAGTGAGTTCTAGAGATGGTTTTGTTGCCTTTTAGGGAAAATTAATCCCTATTTCAGGAAAATAGTGAACCTCCTTGGTCCTATCACAAAGGGTACGACCATATCTATCTAGCTGAGTTGGAGTGGAAGAGTAGATCATAGAAACTGAGCAGACTTGAGAAGTGGGAAGTTAAAGTATTTAAGAACACATAGTTTGTACCTCGAAGTCCCTTGGAATGAGAGAAGGAATTGAGCTCTAAGGGAAAGCTTTCCGTCAGACACTGAACTCATTTTAAAAAGAAGAGAGAATATCCTGATAGTTGGCAGATAACAGTTACCAGAATCTGGACAGGGTGATAAATTTGAATCAAATGAACCTCAAAGGATGAGATGTTGCTGAGTCATGGTGGCAGAGGCAAAATCTGGAAATGATAGTGTCAAGCATGGAGTATTATAACTCCCCTACCCATGAGCAGTGAAATCAACGTCTGTGAGAAAGTACAGCAGGAACAAAAAGGATGGCCAAGGTTCCAGGGTCATCAAAAAGGAGTCGAGTCTCAGTAAATTCAATAAGATGAAAAGAGTGAGAAAGGAAGGGATTTAAAGATGAAAGGAAACTTGTTCATCTTGGAGTAGACTTTGTAGAGCGCATAGTGGAAGGGATGGGCAGTTCTAGAGTGACACATTGGGAGTGGAACTAATGTTGAAGCAGATAGGAATGAGGGAGTGGACAACTGAAGTTGGGGAAAGTCTTTTGTTCTTTCACGACAGGGGGTTCATTATCACCAGCATGAGAAGAGTAGGAGGGGTTGGAAATATGCCAACTATTGGAGAATAAGTCCCCAATAGAAAGTAATAGTCTGATTATAAGGTAGGTAATTAAAAAGTTCAAGGCCAATGTTTTGAGTGGCACAGCCCTCTGCTTGCTGTGTTGTGAAATGAAGTAATTTCAACAGTATTGTGGTCCTTGTCATAGCCAACCTCATAGCTAGAAATGGTTAATTAGAGGGGGAAAAATCTTGCAGTAAGTTTGAACCATTCTCCATTTGGTAAATGGTTCAAGGAGAGGAATAGGCATAATTCTTAGAAAGAAATCTAAGCTATCATAAAAATGTGCAAAATCATTAATAATTAGATACATGTAAATTAAAGCAAGTCTGAGGTTCTTCTACCTCACACTCAGCAGATTAGCAAAGATGACAAAAAAGAAAAATGACAAATGTTGGAGGGGCTATAATAGGCACACTCATACACTGTTGGTGGAGCTGTGAACGGGTCTAGTCATGCTAAAAACAATTTGGAAATATGCCGAAATAGTTACTAAACTGTGTATACTCTGATACATTAATACCACTACTAGACCTACAACTAAAGAGATCAAGGAAAAGGATCCATATGTACAAAAATATTTATAGTGGGTCTTTTGTGAAGGCAAAGAACTGAAAACTTAGGAGATGTCATCAACTGGGGGATGGTCAAACAAATTATGTCATATGAATGTAATGGAATACTACAGTACTATAAGAAGTGATAAAGGAGATTATTTCAGAGCAACCTGGGAAGACTTCCAGTATGAAAAGAGAAAGTATGGATCACTGACTCCTCTTATATACAAAAATATTCAAAGACTCATAGATTTAGAATTGCAAGAGACCAGTTGCACAGAGGTCTACCTCAGTTTCCTCAGGTATAAAATGAGAATTATAATAGTACTTACCTCTCAGGATACAACAAGGTATTATTTGTAAAGCCCTTTGCATATCTTCCAGACAATGAAATTGAAGTCAGAAGTTCAATTTCTTATCCAAAGTCATATAAGAATATGTTGCCCAGCTATGATTAGGACACAGGCCCTTTTGACTCCAAATCAAGTGCTCCTTTTAAGGTAGCTACCACACTACTTTGCTTTTCTTTTTTCAAAAGCCTTCCCTTTGGTCTTAGATTAGAATAGATACTAAATATTGGCACTGTTGACATGGAATCTAGAAACCCCAAATTTGTAGCCTAGTAAGATCTGATGAACCCCAAGTTTTAGGACTAGCTTGTAAGTTGGAGACCCCAAAGCTTGTACTTGTTCTTGTGAGAATCCACCCTAAAGGGAATCTCAGGCTGGCACTTTCACACTGAATAATGGACCCTAAGATAAAGACAATCCTGGTCAGGTGAGGCCAAGCCCAAGCCAAGTGACTCTTCTTGTCTCCAGAAGCCTCTCCCACTCTATCACACCCTCCTTTTGAGGACTGAACTCAGGACCTTCAGCTTAGGAGACTGAAGTGCTGCCTACTGCACTAATGAGTCACTTGGCTTGGGTTTGGCCCCATACCTTAGGATCCATTATTCAGTCTGAAAGTGCCAGCCTGAGATTCCCTTCAGGGTGGATTCTCATGAGAAGAGAGAACAAGTACAAGCTTTGGGGCCTCCAACTTATAAGCTAGTCCTAAAAACTTTGGGGCTTCTAGATTCCATGTTGATAGTACTAAGGCAGAAGAGCAGTAAGGGCTAGGCAATTGGGGTTGTGATTTGCTTAGGGTCACATAACTAGGAAGTGTGTAAGGCCACATTTGAACCCAGGACTCTAGTTCCAGAGGCTGAATGCTCTATCCACTGAGCCATCTAGCTCCTAGCTTCCCCTTACTACACTGTTTTTCCTGGTGATAAGTCTACACTACTGGTGTGTGTGTGTGTGTGTGTGTGTGTGTACGCACATGTGTATACACAGATGCAAGAGCATGTGCCTTTAAATTTTAAACCACATGACTCCAGGAACTGAGACATCATCAAATGTCCCTGTGACATTTAGTCTCTTTGAGGCTTTTACCTATTCAACAGTGCCATTGTAGGAAAGGTCAGCATTTGTTCACTATTTTAGATGAACTCGCCCACCATATTCTTACCTGTTTAGTAGTGAATAAACTGTTTTAAGAAACACACCAATTACAACAGATATCTGTTTTCTCTTGTCTTTTCAGGTAACATAGCGTTTCATATGAGAACAAGGTTAGGCAGAAGAGTTCAGTCTCAGCTCAGTGGCATAGTGGACAGAGCACTGGACCTGGACTCATGAAGATCTGAGTTCAAATCTTGTCTCAGATGCTAACTAGCAGTGTGACCTTGGGAAAGTCATTTAATTTCTGTCTGCCTCAGTTTCCTAATCTGCAAAATGGGGATAATTCTAGTGCCTATCTCCCAGGGGTGTGAGGATCAAATGAGATAATATTTGTAAAGTGCTTAGTTGAGTGGTGCGTAGAAGGTACATTAAATGCTTCTTCCCTTTCTTTCCCCTTCTAGGAAGCCCAGTAGTAAAGCTTTAAAGGTGGATTCTTGGATTAGGATAAAGGTAGGTATGGGGTAGCTAGGAAGAAAGGGGACAAGGAAGCTCAGTTGGTGCCAAACTGTTCTTCCTACTGGAGATTCTCTGCCCTCTACCAACAATCATGTGAAGCAAAACCAGATATAAGAAGCCTGCTACTTCCCACCTTTGCCAAGTCTGTTATCTGGCCACTCCTGAACAAAGAGCAGTAAATCATGTGCCTTCTTTGTTCCTTTTCCCAAACATGTCATTATCATGGTTTGCAATCTCACAGAACCTCAAAGCAGAGTCTGGACTGTTTTAACAGTGAAAACTATAGGTTGCCCAATGACAGGGATCATCTCAAGACCATCTAAATAGAATCTAGGCCAAAAGGAAATTAATTAATCAGGATGTTAGACTCATTTGAATCCTTCAGGCAAAAACCTTTTTTTCTCTGAAATTATAACTTCATTGCAAGAGGAAACTCCTTACCAATGCAGATTCCCACCTGATCTGTGATTTCTAGTCTTAGAGAGTTGCCTGGGCCACTGAAAAAGGAAGTGACTTGTACAGGGTCACCTGGTCAGCCTGTGGCTGAGGTGGCACTTGAACCCAAGTTTTTCAGCCTTGGAGGCCATCCAGTAAGTACCCCTTAGGACATTTCTTTATGTATTCTTACCTCTAATAATATCATATAATAATCTTTTCCCCAGTCAGAGAACTAAGGTTGTAGGAGAGCAAGAACTGGATCAAAAATGCTAAGGTGAACCAATGGGTAAGCTTTGAACAGAACTTTTTCCATCCCTGAAGCTCAGGTGAGAGTTTCTGACTCTGCAAGGCTGATTCCAAATACAGATTTGTTTTGCTTTCCCTCTCCATCTTTCTGCTTTGTGCTTCTCTGCATTTCTTGCCTTTAGCCACCAGGTGCCATCAGAACATCCACTTCCAGGAAATATACTAGTCTTCCTTCAATTCAGAGTGTAGATGGAGACTTACTAGGGAGAGATCACAATACTGACCATTAGCCCAGCATGAGTCTGGGATGTGACTACATGGCCCAAGAGATGTTTTGAAAAAAAAACAACTGGATGCTTTGCTGTCCTGTGGGCAAAGCTTCAGATAAGAAGACCAATCCCAAGAATTAAAGGGGGGGGGCTGGAGGGAACAGCTGTTCAGGAGAGAGGGGACAAAACAGGCTACCGTGGTGCTGAGTCCTTATTGCCTAAGAGAATCTTTGTGTGTGAGACTCTCTAGATAGTGAAAGAGAATCACTCCATTTCCCAAAGAGACATATAGTTATCTCCCCCACTAAAAAGTACACTTCTTCAAGCCTGTGATTATAATTTTTGATTTTGCATCCCCCAACTTCTAGCACATAGCCTTGCACCTTGAAGACCCTTAAGAAAGGCTCATCCGCCACGTGAGTTGCTTTCAACTCCAGTTGCTCCTTTCTAGCCCATTTTAGTCCTCATTTATGGCCATTGACAAAGAGGAGCAACCACAAAGTCCCTCCCTAGTGTGAACCCACAGAAAGGATTTCATTCACTTTTCTTTCTTTTTCCTTTTTGACCAAGTTTTGCCGGTGCCTTTTGTTTTTACCACATGGTCTCTTCAGAAACAAGGTATATCTCAGAGTACTTTCTTATTCAGTCTGTGTCCAGCCTGCCCACCACCTGGTTTTTCTAAGCATGCACACAATTTCCCTGGGACATCATAACCTCAGTGATCATCCAGGGGATCAGATATTAATATTCTTTTGGCTCATTGGCAGCAAAATTATTATATTCGGAAAAATAAGGTCTTTCTCCCTATTAGATATTTATTTATGTTTTGTTTTACTTGATTAGTTGCAGACAACTTGCAATGTATCACCAAAGAAAAATGACTAATAGTTATCAGACAATACATGAACTTGATCAAAAAAATTAGGAAAAAAATTTGATGCAATCTGAATACATTTTTCAAGCCATTTTTTTCTTCTATCTGCTGTAGAGATAAACTTGCCATAATTTCCCAGCTAAATATCTTTTCTACACTTGTTTCTTTTAAAGTGGTTCTTCTTTTCCTTTCTCATTTTCTTACAGGCCCGATTTTCTAACCCTTCAATCACATGTATGTTCTCTTTTGAACCCTCTAGCTTTCTACAACCCTAAGGCAAGGGAGGATCCTCAGGGCAAGGCAAATGGACAGCATTTCTGAGGTCCGCAGGTAATAGTATTTTGTCCCCCAACTTTATAAAATATCCCAAATATGGATAAGCCAGCAGGACTGAGGACAAATGCCCAATAGTCTTTTTTTTTATATTTTTAAACCCTTAACTTCTATGTATTAGTTCCTTGGTGGAAGAGTGGTAAGGGTAGGCAATGGGGGTCAAGTGACTTGCCCAAGGTCACACAGCTGGGAAGTGTCTGAGGCCAGATTTGAACCTAGGACCTCCCGTCTCTAGGCCTGGCTCTCAATCCACTGAGCCACCCAGCTGCCCCAACAAATTCATTCTTTTTTTTTTTAAACCATTAACTTCTGTGTATTGGCTCATAGGTAGAAGAGTGGTAAGGGTGGGCAATGGGGGTCAAGTGACTTGCTCAGGGTCACACAGCTGGGAAGTGTCTGAGGCCGGCTTTGAACCCAGGACCTCACGTCTCTAGCCCAATAGTCTTTTGAAGCGAAAACCATTGTGCTTTGGGACCAGCACTCACTGTGACCTATGTACTCATTCACCTGTGCCCATGCCAGGTCTGAGTAACACATGTTATAATGGTGAAGATAACATTGGCAGTTTGCTTTGATATTTTCCCATCTCTATTATTTTTTCTGTTTAAAAATTCTAAATTTAACAAACATCAGATAAAATGAGCACTTTCATATACTTAGCAGAACATAAAGTATGAAACTGTGAGTCTACATCATTATGGTCAGCTTGATTTTCTAAATACATAATTTATTTAACCTGTCATTTCCAACACTAGAGAGCCTTGCTCTTCCTTGCACAGGACACTTCAGCTCCCACTTGGCTGCTCCCATTTTTACTGGCTATCCCCCATATCTGGAATACTCTTCCTCTCTGCCTCTTGGCTTCCTTGAAGATTCAGCTAAAATCCCACTTTTTGCCAGATTACTAAAGCTCTTTAATACTAGTACTATAGTAGGCACTTAATAAATGCTTATGGCAATTTGGAATTATGCCCAAAGGGCTATAAAAGACTGCCTGCCTTTTGATCCAGCCATACCACTGCTGGGTTTATATCCCAAAGAGATCATAGATAAACAGACATGTACAAAAATATTTATAGCTGCGCTTTTTGTGGTGGCAAAAAATTGGAAAATGAGAGGATGCCCTTCGATTGGGGAATGACTGAACAAATTGTGGTATCTGTTGGTGATGGAATACTATTGTGCTCAAAGGAATAATGAACTGGAGGAATTCCATGTGAACTGGAATGACTTCCAGGAATGAATGCAGAGTGAAAGGAACAGAACCAGGAGAACATTGTACATAGAGACTGATATGCTGTGGTACAATCGAATATAATAGACTTCTCTACTAGCAGCAATGCAATGACCCAGGACAATTCTGAGGGACTTATGAGAAAGAACATTATCCTCATTCAGAGAAAGAACTGTGGGAGCAGAAACAGAAAAAAACAACTGCTTGAATACATGGGTCGATGGGGATATGATTAGGGATGTAGATTCTAAACAACCACCCTAGTGCAACTATCAATAATATGGAAATAGATCTTCATCAGTGATACATGTAAAACTCAGTGGAATTGCGTGTCTGCTACAGGGGAGGTTGAGGCGGGAAGAAAAGAACATGAATCATGTAACCATGGAAAAATATCCTAAAAAATAAAAAAATAACCATAATAAAAAAATAAAATAAATACTTATGCTCTCCCCTTCCCTTTATTCATTATCTCCAGTTTATCCTATGTATATCCTATTGTATGTAGTTGTATACATGTTGGCCTTCCTCCTTGGATTGTGAACTCCTAGAAGGGAGGAACTGTTTTTGATTTTCTTTGTATCCTTAGGTGTTGGCACAGTGCCTGGCACATAGGAGGCAATTAATAAATTCTTCATGATTTTTCTAACATTCATATATTGCTTTCATGTTGGTTCAGTGCTTTACATATACAATCTTGTTTAAACCCTGCGACAACCCTCCAAAATAGGTACTATGATATTGTGGACATTTTTGTTTCCTCATTCTTTCAGAACACTTTCCTGACCTTGGAGTTTGTTAGGGCCAGGTAGGTGCTTTGAACTTCTGGAGAAGGTATCTGGGCTGGTTCTTTCTTTCTTGAGGTAGTAATTGGTATATTATTCCAAGATTAGGCAGAAAACATGTAACTTTTCATTATTTCCAAAGTGGTCTGATCCAGGGCAAAGTCTCTCCTTCACAGGCTTCTAACTGGACTAGAAGTTGGAATTGAGACCCTCCTCCTAAGATCCGAGTCACACAGTTACTCCTGTCTTCTGAACTTGTTCTTTGCTCAGCACACACAGCCTGGGGCTCACAACAACTTCTCACTTTGGAACACCATTCCTAAGTTCAGGTCTCATTCTCAGATAGGCCTAGATCTGGGATTTGGAACTGGTTGGTGACTGACAACATAGCCAGTTGCCACCTTTTCCCAAAGCCTGTACAAGGTTTCAGTGCCAAGTATAGGAATGAAATCTAATCTTGCCCCACTGTGCAATCTCAGGCCTCTTTCAGTCCCTCAGAGACGAAGTGCTCCAAGTGTTATGCTCCTAGTCAGACCTACCCCTACTGTCCACAGGCCTCTCTGTCTCACTCCTTAAGGCAGCATAGGCTGGAAAAATTAGTCCTTTACTTCTTCTTCAATTTCCTAGGCATGGAGGGGATCTCATTGTACTTACTGCTATTCTGCCATCTTAGCTCCACCCTTACAATCAATACTTCTTGTTCATTATCACAGAACTCTGTGGAAGGGAAGAGATGAAAGAAAAGGTGCAAAATGCAGGGTAATCCAAAAGTCTTTGTACAATTTCAAGCTTTAATAGGTTAAAACACAAACTCTACCTATTAAGATTAATAGCTTAAAACTACACAAAATCTGTATGTCCCACCTGCTTTTCTGGTGGCAGATAAATCCTACCTTGGGCCCACCTCCTTCACTAAAGACCAAGAGCTTACTTGGGCCACTTCCTCAATCTCTGTGAATGCATCAACTCTAGCCAAAGGCAAAAGGGTTGTTATTATTCTTTCATACAATGGCAAAGGTAACCATCATCCTGTCTCCTTAAATATATCAATTAAACATTACCTCTACACACTAGAATTGCAGCAAAATAACTCTTGACTACTGTTCTAGTTTCCATAATTCCACAGTTTCCCTAGTTACTAAGCTAAGGTTACTAAGGGAATTTCCTCTATAAATCTTGAAAGCTGGAGAACAGAAAGTATTTGGCTGCATCATAACTTCTCAGAATAGTTTATATGTGTAGCTTGTATGTGAGTAAATTTAGTGGTAATAGAAATTGACTGTCATTCTGTGATGCAAAGTAAATGTAATGTATAGGAAATACTTTAACGCATGAGGTGAGAGTGAGAGTTTAGGGGAATGACTTGTAAAAGCTGGGAAGTAGGAATAGATCAAGGCAGCAAGGTGGCACCTTGAATAGAGCACCAGGACTAAAATCAGAAAAACCTGAGTTTCAATTCTCAGAACCTTATTAGCTGTGTATCCCTGGGCAAGTCAATTAACACTGTTTGCCTCAGTCTCCTCATATGTAAAATAAGCTAGAGAAAAAAAACGGCAAACCACTGCAACATCTTTGCCAAAAAAAAAAAAAAAACAACAACCTCAAAATGACCTAGATGGGGTCATGAAGAGTAAGACACAACTGAAATGTCTGAACAAGAACAGTTCTTTACCTCAGATCTTTTCTTATACCAGTGATTCCCAAAGTGGGTGCTACCGCCCCCTGGTGGGTGCTGCAGCGATCCAGGGTAGAGGTGATGGCCACAGGTGCATTCATCTTTCCTATTAATTGCTATTAAAATTTAAAAAAAATTAATTTCCAGGGAGCTAAGTAATATTTTTTCTGGAAAGGGGGCAGTAGGCCAAAAAAGTTTGGGAACCAATGTCTTATGCCATTAACATGGGGTGTTGGAGGGCTATTCAGGATTTGCTGTCCTAGGATTCTGGCTTCTGTTGGTCCAAGACCCACATAAAGAGGGCACCACTAACTAGAAAAGAAGCTATGGTCAGATGGAGTCTAGCAGTGCCTGCCTAAATTATAGCAACTGAGATTGTTCCTAGTTCTCATCCCTAGAAAACGGGTGCAAAACAAAATCAAGGCACTAAAATAAGAAAAGAAGCTGCTGAAAGGGGAAAAAACTTAATATCTATGTTAAAGATATGATAATCAAGATATACAGGGAATGTATATAAATGTAAATAAGGCCAAGAACTATTCCCCAAATGATATGTGATCAAAAGGAATGAACAATGAAATTTCTAAAGAAGAAACAAACACTATCAACAACTATATAAAAATGTACCAAATCAATAACAAAAGAAATGAAAAAAGGCTTTGAAGTTTTGCTTCACACATATATTGGCAAAGATTATGAAAAATGAAAATGATAAATATTGCAAGGGTTGTGAGAAGAAAAACACATGAAAGCCCAGGTGGAACTGTGAAATTGGTCCAACCGTTCTATAAAACAATTTCACACTATACTAAAAAAGTCACTAAACTATAATTAATTAAAGCTCTGATTATGTGTCAAGCACTATATTATACACTAAGGATGTTATGGGAAAAAAAAGAATACCCCCTGCCCTGAAGAAGCTTATATTCTATCATGGAAATAGTATGTACATAAAAAGATATGTATAAAACAATTACAAAAGAAATACAAGATAATTATAGCTGATGAAGGCACTAGGAGCAAATGAGGATCAGGGAAGTCTTCATGCAGAAAGTGGCACTTGACTTGAGTCTTAAAGGAAACTAGAGATTCTAAAGAGGAGGCAAACTGGAGGTAAGCATTCTAGGAATAAGAGATAACTGCATAGGCACAAAGATAGCAGATGGCGTGTCATGAGTGAGGAATAGTAAGAATCCAATTTTGCTGGACTGTAAAGGGCAAGAAGAAGAATAATGTATCATATGACTGGAAATCATGTTTTAAGAGGCTTTAAAGGCAAAATAGAGGAGTTTATATTTGATCCAGGAGGTAACAAGAAGCCATTGAAGTTGGTTGAATAGGAATGTAACATGGTCAGATGTGCACTTTCGGAAGACCTCTTGAGCAGCTGGGTGCAGGACAGAATGGATGAAGGAAAGATTTGAAGCAGGAAGATGAATTAGGAGCCTAGTATAATCTTCCACTAGAGAGAGAATGAGCACCTGAACTAGGGTGATGACTATATATTCCCTTTGACCTAGCAATACTACTACTAGGTACTTAGAAGTGACATAAGTTTTATTCTGTAAAGCATCCAGGAAACGTTTATTTATCGATTTGATTTAAATAAAGGATTAATTGGTTCCTGCCAGCACCAGGAGGGGAAAGGGAAGCGGGGGAGGGAGATAAGTTCAATCATATAACTTAGGAAAACTTATATGGAAATTTGTTATTACGTGTAATTGGTAAAAACAATAACAACAACAACAATAATGATAAAGGATTCATTGCAATTGTAGTAATCTATGCTTCAAATACATTAATCACAATAATTCACTATGAGTTCTTATATCCTTCTTGGCTCAAAGATGATCCCTTAAAAGATGAGTATACAACTAAACCTTTCAGGAAAGTGCCATCACAGTCAGAAATGGAGCAAATGAAACAATGAAATCATGTGTATTTTGCATATTTTTGTAAATTCTTGTTTTACAGATAAGGAAATGAAGCAAAATCATTTTAATGACTTATCCAGTCATATATATTGAGTCAGTGGAAGAGATGGAAACAAATCCCAATTTATGGGAAGAGTTGGGAAGGAGAAGTGCTTCGTAGAAAGAATATTGAGTTTGTAATTAGATAATCTAGATTTAATTCTAAATCTGCTTTTAATTTGTTGTAATAGCTTAGGCAAATCATCTCTCCTTTTAAAGAATCAGTTCTCTCTTTTGCAAAATGAGGGAGTTGGATTAGATTATTTCTTAGGTCTCTTCCAGCACTGACATTATATTATTCTATGATCCTTGTTCAGCTAAATATACACAGATGACACAGATATTGTCTGCATTCCACCAGATAGCAAAATTTAGAGAAAAAAATCCTTACAATTATTTGAATATCTCCCATTATACTTGGGTATTTCCAGTTGAATTTTTTTTATCCAGATGCTTAAGTATCATTTTAATTATACTAGAGGAAGGCTTAGGAGAGCGGAGTACTCTACTTTTCTCTTGAATCAAAGTAGGTTCTCTCTTTCTTCCTCATACACTTCTATCTACAATGGGGAATAGTGACAGGTAAGGTACCTGGTCCTAAGGGATGTGGACAATGTAACTATCCCTGTCTAGTGCCTAATGAGAGCAAAATTTTCAAAATCAATTTTATTTTTTTCCATTCTTAAGACCAAATGAAATTAGCATTTTCACTTACTTAGAACATAAAAAGGGGATTATGCATGACTCTATGTTTGTATTATATATGGCTTGCTTTTTAAAAAAATTCTTACCTTCCATTTTGATATCAATACTGTGTATTGGTTCTAAGGCAGAAGAGTGGTAAGGGCTAGACAATAGGGGTCAAGTGACTTGCCCAGGGTAATGTAGCTAGGAAGTGTCTGAGGCCGGATTTGAACCCAAGATCTCCCATCTCTAGGTCTGGCTCTCAATCCACTGGGCCACTCAGCTGCCCCTATGGCTTGCTTTTTAAGAATGTTTTAAAATAATTTAATTTTAATTTAATTTTTTTATTTAACAGGTAATTTTCAAAACTATCCTGCTTGTCTATGAGTCTTTATGAATTTCCTTCTACTATCTTTTTTGTCTTTAAAAATGCTTCAATGACTTTCTTTCTTTTCTTTCCTTCCTTTCTTCTTTCCTTTCTTTCCCTTTTTCCTTCCTTCAGGAAGCAAAAGTTTGCTGAGTGCCACAACCCTGTACCACTAGCAATGCAAAAATCTGAACTGCTTGTGAGGCAGACTGCCCAATTGCACCAGCACATCACTGAAAGTGGAACAAGACATCAGGACAGGATGTTATATGTGTTTGATAGAGAGAGGGATGCTGTGTAGATATCCATTAAGCCTAAGAGAAAGGGAACAACATCTAGCTGAGGACAGTTCTGAACACTCAGAAGTCTTTAGGAGCAGAGATCTGGGATGGTAAACTGTGAATTGCCCAGTATGGGAAGAGGTTGAGAAACTTTAAGGAAACCACCAATGGAAAAGATAAAGTCATAAAGTAAATAGGAGGAAATCAGGAAGAAAAAGACTGGAATTAACAAAGATTTCAAAAGAAAACTCAAAGACTTCGAACATTAACAGATAAATCAACAGGAAAAAAGAGTATCAACAGAAGAAAATGTGGATTCCAGCTATAGTGAACAAATTAGCGCATCTGTGAATAAATACAGCAAAAAAGGGAAAATGATCCATTAACACTCAATGAAGCAGAGGACTCTTGTGGGATATAAGGAGGACATGGAACCAAAATATGCTGTTCCTCAGTGGTTCAAAAGCAAAAGTAGAATTTTAAGAGCAGAATTTGTGGCCTATAGAGTAAAAATAATGGGTAGAGCAGGGAAAACAAATCTGTGATGGCAAGTCTCATAAAAACAAACAAAAAAGAATAATATCTTGAAGTTGCAAATATACAGAAGTGAAGGACAATCCACAAGAAGAGAAACAAAAAACAAGGTCAAAAGGAAGCATGCATACTATATGCAAGCAAAACATAATAATCTCACAACCAGGTTGCATAAAGACAGCCTAAAGATCAAAAGTCTCCCAGAAGAACACGATCAGGTAAAAAACATTAATGCCAGAATGGAGAAAATAATAGAAGAGAAATGCTTAAAACTTCTGAACATAGAAGATGAAATATTAGTTAAAAAATTAACACTCAACAGGGTGAGGAATTTGACTCTCAAAAAAAAACAACCCTTATGTGTTTTTTTCTCTTATACCTCCTTGGAAGTCTTTATTTTTTTTAAATTTCAATATAGTTGGATTCCTTATTATTATTTTAATAAACGTTAAATACATATATATTTATTTTTTATATTTTCCTTTTTTATTGATTAAGAAAAATTTTCCATGGCTACATGATTCATGTTCTTTCCCTTCCCTCCTCCTCCAATCCCCTCCCATAGCCAATGCGCAATTCCACTAGGTTTTACATGTGTCATTGATAAAGACCTATTTCCATATTATTGATATTTGCACTAGGGTGCACATTTAGAATCTACATCTCCAATCATATCCCCATCGACCCATGTAATCAAGCTGTTGTTTTTCTTCTGTATTTCTGCTCCCACAGTTCTTTCTCTGGATGTGGATAGCGTTCTTTCTCATAAGTCCTTCAGAAATGTCCTGGATCATTGCATTGCTGCTAGTAGAGAAGTCCATCACATTCGATTGTGCCACAGTGTATACATCTCTGTGTATAAAAAAACTCCTAATGTTGAAAGTTGTTTTTACGTGTAACTGGGGGTGGGGAGGGGGAATACAAGAGAAGTCTTCAAGAAAGAAAGAAAGTAAGAAAGAAAGGCTGGGGGAAAAGGGAGGAATCATCTGCAAAAGCCTGTCTGTTCCCTTCTCATATTGCAGTTGGATGGAGCAGAAAATAAAATAAAATTAGAAAATGAACAGCTCAATTGATCTATTTATCTGTTTTTAAATCAATACAAGATGGTTTTGATAACTGCTGCTGTATAAATATAATTCGAGAACTGGAAGAGCTAGTCTTCCTTCATCCTTACTTCTTTTCATCATCTCCCTTAATATTCTAGATCTTTTATTTTTACAAATGAATTTTGTTATTATTTTATTAAGTTCTATAAAGTGTGCACTTGGCAATTAGATTGGCATAGCATTAAGAAGATAAATTTTGGGTGGTAGTATCATTTTTATTATATTGAGACAGCCTGGCTATGTGCAGGAAATATTCCTCTAGCTACTTAAGTTATTTTATTTCCTCTTTAACATCTTTTTTTTGAGTTCCAAATTCTCCCTCCCACCACCAATTCTTCTTTTGAGAACTGTTAGTTCATATCTTTTGACCATTTATCAACTGGGGAAAGGCTATTAGTCTTATGTGTATTAATTAATTGTATACATATTTTGGAAACCAAATCCTTATCAGAGAAATCTGATACAAAGATTTTTTTTCCCATTCAACCACTTTCCTTCTTATCCTAGATGCATGAATGTTGTCTGTGCAAAAACTTTAAAGTTTCAAGTAATCAAATAGCTGAAAATGGAAATGTAATGACAGGCACATTAATACACTATTGATGGAACTGTGAAATGGTATAACCACTTTAGAAAACAATTTAGAATTATGCAAAAAAAGGACTAACATATTCATACTCTTTGAACCAGAGACTACATTACTGGATTTATTCCCCAAAGAAGCCATTGATAAAAAAATGTCCCTAAATATACCAAAATATTCATAGTATCACTTTTGTGACAGATAAGAATTAGAAACAAAGGAAATGTCCATCATTTGGGGAATGGCTACACAAATTATGATACATGAATGTAACTGAATAAACAGTGCTATAAGAAATAATATATGGAGATGAATGCAAAAGACTATGGAAGGATCTATATGAACTAATGCAGTATATAGTAAACAGAGTCAAGAATATGATATATATATATATATAACTATAATGATGTAAATGGAAAGAATTACATATCAAAAAATCAAAGGTAAATGTAAGAAAATTATAAAGATCAAGCAGGACTTAATTGAAGGGATATGAGAGGATATCCCTAACCTAATCCTTCACGGAGGTAGGAAATCCACAGGTTTTACATATTGTACATGTTTTTGGGCTTTTTAAAATGCATTTATCAGATATGCTGAATTTTTTCCTCTAAAAATACTATTTGTTATATGAGATGGCTCTGGGGAAAACACGGGATAACTGATGACAAAATTAAAGATATCAATAAAAACTTAATTAAAAAAAGAAAATATACAGAGGAAAGGTAGTAGAGCCTAAGGAAATAGGTAGTGATCCCTCAGGGAAAGAAAACTCAGCTTTAGCAGAGAAAAGCGGGAAGTACACCAGGGCTGTTCAAAGAGGGTTCTATTGTCCTCTCTGGGAATGGAATCCACACTAGGATTTTCCTACAGAAGAGGATAGAAATAGCATTCTAAAGCAGAGGAGGTGTTCAAGTTCCCCTTTTCAAGGAATCCTAGAGACCTTACTCCAGGAGTTTGTGTAACAAGAGTGGAAGTCTCTAGGGAAGAAACCATTGATAAGGCACTGAAAGAATAGTATTCACTGGCAAGAGTAAGGGGAACTCTCAACCCATTTGCCTGATACGAAAAGGAACTAGAATAGGAATCAAGAAGCTCTCTTCCAGAAGAGAACAATACAGTGGATATATACTGGCCTGGACAATAGGACAAAAGTGCCAGAAACACAGATGTGTGTACATTTTGGGTCCAAAATTTCCTTACACTGTAGTTGTTTCTTACAGTCTTAAACTGCTATCTGAGAGTGAATGTCCTTGGCAAAATTCTTTGAAAAATTTTTTAACATTATCTTTTTTTAAAATTTTGAGTTCTAAAATTTCTCCCTCCCTCTGGCTCCTCCCCCACCAACTGAGAAGACAAGCAATATATCAATTATATATGTCATGCAAAAACAAATTTCCATATCAGTCATATCCCAAAAAAGTAAGAAAAATATAGAAAACAAAATCTCAATTTGTACTTAGAGTTCATCAGTTCTTTCTCTGGAGGTGGATAGCATTTTTCATCATGAGTCCTTTGGAATTTTCTTAGATCACTGTCTTGATCAGAGTAGCTAAGTCTTTCACAACTGAGCATCCTTACAATATTGCTGTTACTATGTACAATGATCTCCTAGTTCTGCTTACTTCACTTTTCATCAATTCATATAGGCCTTCCCATATTTTTCTGAATCCATTCATCTCAGCATTTCTTACAGCACAATAGTACTCAATCATAATCATATGCCATAATTTGTTTAGCCTTCCCCAATCCCCTCAATTTTCAATTCCTTGCCACCACAAATTGTTGCTATATATATATATATATATAGTACATATAGGTTCTTTTTCTTTGATCTTTTTTAGGTATGGATCTAGTCCTGGTATTGCTGGGTCAAAGAGAATACACAATTTTATAGCCATTTGGGGCAGAGTTCTCAATTATTCTCCAGAATAGTTGGAACAATTCATAATATCACCAATAGTTCTTTAGTGTACCTATTTTCCTCATCCATTCTAGCATCTGTCATTTTCGATACATGTATGTGGTACCTCAAAATTGTTTTAATTTGCATTTCTCCAATTTGTACTGATTGAGAGCATTTTCAATAGAATTATAGATAGCTTTGAGGGGATAAGAGGAAAATGAGACATTAATACACTGTTAGGGGAATTGCAAACTTATTCAACTATTCTGGAGAGCAATTTGGACATATACCCAAAGAGCTATAAAACAGCATATACTGTTTGACCCAGCAATACCATTGCTAGGTTTGTATCACAAAGAGATTTTTAAAAAATGGGAGGGTCTTACCTATACAGAAATATTCAAAGCAGCTCTTTATTTGGGGGCAAAGAACTAGAAAGTGAGGAGCTGCCCATCAACTGGGGAGAGGCTGAGTAAGTTCTAGTATATGACTGTAATGGAAAACTATTACGCTATAATAAATGACAACCAGGAATAGCTCAGAAAAAAAAGTGGAAAAATAAGACCAGGAGTGAAGCAGTGATGCCTGTTATCACTGCTATTATTTAATATTGTACTCTAAATGCTAGCTTTAGCAATTAGAAAAGTAAAAGAAATTGAAAGTAGGCAATAAGGAAACTAAACATATCACTCATGATATGATGGTATACTTAGAGAATCCTAGAAAATCAACTGAAAAACTAGTTGAAATAATAACTTTAGCAAAGTTGAAGGATACAAAATAAGCCCACTTAAATCATCAACATTTTTATATATTTACAGCAAAAAGCAAGAGTTAGAAAGAGAAACTACATTTAAAATCATTCTAGGGAGCCAAGATGGTGGAGTAAACCAAAACAGCTCCATGTCACCACAAGAATCCTCTCCAACCAAGATTAAAATATCACCACAATACAAATACAGGAGTAAATGAACCAACAAGGAGACAGAGTGAAACAACTTTCAAGAAAAAGAAAAAAAAACAAAAGGTAGGCAGAGAACATCTGGGGCACTAAGGTGAGAGGAGAGCAGAGCCAGCAAGAGGCTGTAGCAAGAAGGAAAGAGCAAAAATATAATCAATAAACACCAACTTGAAAAGACCTTAAATAGGGGCAGCTGGGTAGCTCAGTGGATTGAGAGTCAAGCCTAGAGACGGGAGGTCCTAGGTTCAAATCCGACCTCAGACACTTCCCAGCTGGGTGACCCTGGGCAAGTCACTTGACCCCCATTGTCCACCCTTACCACTCTTACACCTAGGAGCCAATACACAGAAGTTAAGGGTTTAAAAAAAAAAGAAGGAAAGAGCAAGCCAAGAGCAAGCTATACCCCACCCACCCCACAACTGCTGTCCCAGGTTCTGAACCTAAGCTCAAGCCAACATCCCAACCCAAAAATCACTCTAGACAATATAAAATATTTGGAAATTGGGACAGCTAGGTAGCTCAGTGAACTGAGAGCCAGGCTCAGAGATGGGAAGTCATGGGTTCAAATCTGACCCCAGACACTTCCTGGCTGTGTGACCTTGGGCAAGTCACTTATCCCCCATTGCCTAGTCTTTACTGCTTTTCTGTCTTGGAACCAATACACATTATTGGTCCTAAGATGGAAGGTAAGGGTTTAAAAAATATTTGGGAATCTATTTGCCAAGACAAATGCAGGAATTATATGAACACAATTACAAAATACTTTTTACACAAATAAGATTAGATTTAAACAATTGGGAAAACATTAATTGCTCATGGGTAGGCCAAGCTAATATAATAAAAATGACAACTTATCTAAATTAATTCACTTATTCAGTGCCATACCTATCAAACTACCAAAAAACTATTTTATAGAACTAGAAAAAATTATAACAAAATTCATCTGGAAAAACACAGGGTCAAGAATATAAAGATAATTAATGAAAAAATGTGAAGGATGGTGGCTTATAAGTATCAGAACTTAAACTGTATTATAAAGTAGTAATCATCAAAACAATCTGGCACTGGCTAAGAAATAGAATAGTGTGGATCAAGAGTAGAGAAAGGGTAAATGACCTCTGCAATCTAGTGTTTGATAAACCCAAAGATCCCGGCTTTTGGGATCCCGGCTTTTGGGATAAGAGCTCACTAACTGACAAAAAGTGCTGGGGAAAATTAGAAAACAGGTTGGCAAAAATTAGGTTTAGATCAATATCTCATACCCTATACAAAGATAAGTTCAAAATGGATATATGTTTTAAACATAAAAAGTAATGTTCTAAGTAAATTAGGGGAATGTAGAATAGTTTACCTGTCAGATCTATGGAGAAGGGAAGAATTTATGACCAAACAAAAGATAGAGAACATCACAAGAAATAAGACGAATAATTTTGATTACATTAAATTAAAAGGCTTTTATACAAACTAAACCAATGCAACCAAGATTGGAAGGGAAGCAACAAATTAGGAAAATATTTTTTAACAAATTTCTTGGTAAATGTCTCATTTCTCAAATATATAAGAAACTAAGTCACATTTATAAGAATCCAAGTTATTCCACAATTGATAAATAATCAAAAGATATGAATAGGCAATTTTCAGATAAAGAACTCAAAACTATTAATAATTATATGAAAAAATGTTCTAAATCCCTATTGATTAGAGAAATGCAAATTAAAACAACTCTGAGATACCACTTCACACCTATCAGATTAACCAATATGACAGTAAAGGAAAATAAAAAATGTTGGAAGGATTGTGGTAAATTTGAAACACTAATACATTGCTGGTGGAGTTGTGAATTGATTCGACCATTCTGGAAGGCAATTTGGAATTATGCCCAAAGGGCTATAAAAATGCATACTTTTTAATCTAGCAATACCACTAACTAGTTCGATATCCCAAAGAGATAAATAAAAATGGGAAAAGACTTGTTTGTACAAAAATATTTAGAGCTGCTCCTTTTGTGGTGGCAAAGAATTGGAAACTAAAGGGATGTCCCTTAATTGGGGAATGGCTGAACAAAATGTGGTATATGATGGTGAGGGAATACTATTGTGCTATAAGGAAGGATGAACAGGATAACTTCAGAAAGAACTGGAAAGTGATCTAATGTAGAGTGAAATTAGCAGACCCAGGAAAACATTATACACAGTAATTGAAATGTTGTGCAACAATAAAATGTGATAAACTTTGCTACTAACAACAAACAATACAATGATCCAGGACAATTTTGAGGGACTTATGAAAAAGAATGCTGCCCACCTCTGGAGAAAGAACTGTTAGAGTAGAAATGCAGATGAAAGTATATGATTTATCACTTGACTATTTGGATATATCACTTGGGGTTTTGGTTTTATAACATTATTCACTACAAGAATGAGTAATATGGAAATGTGTTTTGCTTGATAATACATCTATAACCTAGACTGAATTGCTTGTCAACTCTGGGAGCAGGGAGGAAGGAAGCTAGGGAGACAACATAAATTATATATATATATATATATATATATATATATATATATATATATATATATATATAACTTTGGAAAACTTATGTGGAAATTTATTAAAATAAAATAAATAAAAACATTTAAAAAATTTTAAAAATCACTCTAAACAAAATAAATATAAGAAAAATCTGGAAATACTTAAGGAACTGAAGCAAAGTGAAATAAGCAGAACCAGGAGAACACTGAACACAGTGACCAGAACACTGTACAATGAACAACTGAATAACTTGGTTATTCTCAGCAATACAATGATCCAAAACAATCCCAAAGGACTACTGATACGAAAAATGCCAGCTGTTTTCAGAGAAAAAGAACTGAGAGTCTGAATTCAGACCAAAGAAAACTTTTTTCACTTTCTTTCATATTTTTTTAGTTTCCTTCCACAAAAGGATTAATATAGGAAAATGTTTTACATGATTACGTAAGTCAAATCTATATCAGAATGCTTTCCATCACAGCATGGGGGTGGGGTAGAGGAGGGAGGGAGAAAACCCAAGTCTCAGAATTCTTTTAAAAATGTTGGAAACTGTTTTTACATGTAATTGGGAAAATATAACATAGAATTTTTAAAAATAGAAAAAAAAGGCCGAAATCTAAAAAGACTACATACTTCATTAGTTGGGGGCAAGAGATAACACCAGAAAAAGTCTCCCTTTGAAAAACTCATAAGTATCCCTTCTCTTTAACTTTAGTCTAAGTTCTTAGGTGCTGGATTCAAATCCCTTCTGTGGCTCTACCTGTCAGACAAATACCTGGGTGGCTGGAGACACGTTACTTCATCTTTCCGGCCCTTATTTTCTTCTCTAAAATGAGAAGGAAGGGCTAGATGCACTGTAAAATCCCTTCTTGTTCAATCCCTGAATTCTATGATACTTTATATTACTTTAATACTTAAATATTCATTTTCTATTCTGATCAATGAGTGGATACTATCCAGTGATATGGATGCTTTGGTTATCCTGATTTTTACAGATGAGGAAAATGAGGCTCCGAGAATTTAATGAATATTTAATGCATGTATGACCTTAGGTAAAGGACAACTTTTCTGGACCTCAGTTTCCTAATCTCTAAAGTAAAGAGATTCAACTAGATGGCCTCTAAGGTATCTTCCAGCACTAAATATATGACTCTGATCCAAGGGGCCTAAGTAAAGTTTAATATGTATATAAAAATAATTTGACTAGGAGGCAAGAAACCTGGGTTTAAGTTCTTCTTTTGCTACTTCCTAGGTCTCTGATGTTGGGCAAGTCGCTCAGCTTCTCTAAATTTCCATTTCTTTTTTTAGTAGAATGACAGGCTTGTACTAGATTATACTGAAGATCCCTTTTAGGTTTAAATAACAAATGATTCCAAACAAGCTAGTGTTAACCATGTAAAGATTCCCAGACCTACTTTCCTCAAATGATTTAAATGATTAGCAGTTAGCTTATCAAGTGTACATGCATAAACATTTATTTCTAATTAAAACATCAACTGTTTACATCCCTAAATCATGTCTCTTGAGTATATAATTCTCTTGAAATTAAACTTTTATTCGTCCCTCTCAGAAATCTTGTACCGTTATTGTTTTGATTAGGAACAATGTAATGGCTGACAGTAAACCATTTCCAAAGAGAATCAAAGAGAAACTTCAGATCAGATCAACTCAACATCCAAATTGGAAGAGAGTTGTGAGAATGAGGCTGGACTGAAACTAGAAAGGCAACAAGACTAGGCTTTGGTGGGCTACCTGGGTGGCAAGAGGCTGGGGCCTCACCAGACCTGACAGCAGTGTGAAAGGGGGAAATGCCAGTGGGGCAGCACTCCCTCCAAAGAGGATCTAGCGGGATGAATGCAACACCGAGGGCCTGCAGAGCACAAAGCCAGTATGACACAATTCCTACAATGAGATAAATGAAGAAGCCCACGAGGGAGCATCAAACAATGGCTCAGGCCCAGGGAGCCTATGGCCAGCCTGACTGCTGGACACGAGGAGCTCCTGACTAATTGCATGGCTGCTTGTCTTTATCCAGAAGTTTGTTTATGGAGCATCACGTTCTTTGTCCTGAACAAATTGACCCATTTGCTCCACTTTGTGTATTTAATATCCATCTGAACTATTGGCAAAATACGTCCAATCGGTGGTCGGGATGGGAAATTAATATTTAGTGTTCCAAGAAGCCTATGATCAGTCTTCATTTTACACTAACTCTTTCCTACCCAGGGTGCTCCCCACTCTCACCCCACCCCCCCACCTCCCAGCCTCTGCCCTATCACTCACTAATAGATATCATTTCAACAGTTTGACTAAGTGGCAGGTTCTAGAAAAGGCAGTAATTTATACTGATGTAATGGCTGTGATAAAAATCATTTGTGTGCTGATTTTATAAATTAGGGTAGAAATGTGAGTGCCTCTGAAAAATGAAGTGCTACCACCCGGATTCCAGTGTTGTTAATGCTTCATACCTTTCTGCTTCATTAAACCAATTTCACGGGGAGATGAGTTGGAGGAGCAAGCCGTGCTGCTTAAGAGACCCAACAATGCTTTATTGAAAGAAATGGGGCTAAGATTAAATTAAGTGCTCTCGGAGAAATATGGAAATACAAAAATATTCATGCAGTGAGATGGTGAATGCAAAAAATATGATAAGTTGGTTCTTTCACACTCATCATAATTGCATAGGTTGAATTCACAGGCCACTAATTGACATTAAAGAGTTTTGTAAGCTACCCTTATAGCAATGAGCAAGAGATCTATGGAAGGGCTCTGTACCCTTTTCGATTGGACAATTCCAATTTTCCTTGCTCTTCGTTGATTCCTGTGAGGTTGGTATGTTCAAATGACTCCACAGCTCCACATACGTGGTTTTAAAAAATGACATTTCGAAGAAATGCTGGGAAGTAGTAAAGCTGCTCTGTTTGTAGGTTTCAACTGCCAAAAGCTGTTTAGTGCCAACTCTCTGTTCTGACTTCTGACTTCAAGAGTTTGTTTGGGTTAGATTTTAGGCAGCCTGGTATACTGGAAAGAGTGCTGGCACTGGTGTCAGCAAGAGTAAGGTTTACATTCTGACTCTGCCATTTACTAGTTGTGTGACAAAGGGTGAAGTCCTTTCACCTCTTGAAGCCTCACTTTCATCAGAAATAAAATGGGATAATAACAACACCTGTAGTACCTACCTCGCAGGGCTAGTGTGAGTCTTGAATGAGGTCAGGTACGTATTTAGCACCTTTTTAAGATGTGACACAAAGGTCACCTAATAATGGCAGGGGTATGCTGGTAAAAGTTTAACAACCAGCTCTCCAGAAAAAATGTACACACACTATATTTTTCAGTTGAATCACATTACAAATGTTTTCTCCATAGTTTTCTTGAATCTAGACAATCAACAAAATAAACCAAGTATTGATGTCATGCTCAATTTTTCACAAGGAAAATTTAATAATCTTCCTAACACTTATATGACTGTTAGATGAGAGATGAGGTGATGCTGTAAAAGTTACACTAGATAAGGAGGCAAAGGATCTGTGTTTGAATTCCAGTTCTACCATGTACTACCAGCTTGGACAAACTAATTCACTTCTCCAGATCTTGGTTTTCTCATATGTAAAATGAAGTTGAACTTGAAGATCTCTAAGGTGCCGTTGAGCCCTAAGTCTATGGCCTTATTATCCTTAGATAATTTCATAAGCCATGGTGGGGTGCTGAAAAAGAACCATTTTGTTTATCTTGGATTTAGGTCTAGTTTTTAGTTCGTCTCTAAAATGCCCACTGCATACTCCCCATGAGAGGAGCATGAAGTTTCTACTTTCTGACACCTTGAACTCAATTTGTTCCTAGCAATGGCAAACATGTAAATACCAGAGGGATTTATTAATTAAAGAAGAGCTTATGTATCTCCTTACAAAAACTAGAGTTTCCAAGTGCAGCTAAGGGAATGCCATTTTGTTCAGACTTCACAATGAGAACTCTGTGTGTAAGTGGACAGAATCCTGGGATTTAGTCCAGCTCTCAGATTAGCACCCAAATCACAGAGAGACGAGTACTTTCACCTCCCTCCTCTACCCTCAACAATAAAAGGAGTTCAAGAAAGTGCTTCTCCAGAATTCCAGGGAGGGATTACAATCCTTAACACTTGGAGCTCAGAAACAGAGTCTTTATTTCCATATGCAGGGAATGCACAGGTGTGGAGATATAATTTTCTGTTCCTATCCGAATATTCAAAATTATGCAGAAAAGGTAAAAATGGCTGACCAAAAAATGTTTGCTTTTGTAACAAACTTTTCTCAAGGTTCTCCAATAAAAGGTATGTGGGCATTCCCCTCTAAAGTTCCACAATGTTATTATCTAAGATTTGCATGTTAAATATCAGCAGGAAGGAGGATATGTACTGACTAAAACATTTTTCTTGAAATCAAATTAGTCTAATGTCAGTCAATGGTTAGCCACAAAGCCAGCTTCATGGTGTTGAGAATTGCAGGCAGCATATATTTTGCTCAAACATCAAGAATAAGATGGAATGTGTTAAAAAATGATATATTTTTAAAAAGAATCATGATTCGTTAGGCCTATCCATTTGGAATCTAAAGATTACTAAGAGTGAGGTCAGTAATTGCCATTGTGTCCTTGGACTCGTTAAGTCATTTGGCAATTGGGGTCTTTCTTTTCCTCATTCATAAAAATGACAGGACTAGACAATCCCATCTATCTCTAAATTTATGAGGATATGATCTGTCAATTAATCAACCAATAAGCTATGTATCAAGTGCCTACTATGTTCCAGATATCGTGCTAGGAGCTGGAGATGCTGATATAAAAGTAAAATGACGACTATTCCCAAATAACTTACACATGGTGTACAAGGGTAAATATATAAAGAATAGATATTAAAAAATTCAAGGCAGCTTGGGATGGAGAGCATGGGGTGACAGAGGGAGGGAAGAGAATCAGGAAAGATTAGCTTTATGTACAAAGTGGTGCTTGAGTTGTGTCTTGAAGGAAGAAAAGGATTCTATGAGGCACAGGTGAGAAGAAAGTACATTCCAAAAAGAGTGGTGAGGAAAGTGCAAAGGGAAAGACCTGAGTGAGGAAATGTCACACGTGATGAGGAGACGAGACCAATTTGCCTGGAACTCAGAGTACTGGAAGGAATGTAAACTTACAATGATACTGGAAAGACCATTTAGGGTCAGGTAAAGAAAGGCTGTAAAAAAAAAGAGGAAGACATGGGAGTCCACTGAGTAACATGAGTGACATGGTTAGATCTGGACTTTAAAGAAATCACTTTGGTAGCACTACGGAAGATAGACCAGAAGAGGGAGAGACAAGAGGTAGGGGAACTAACTAGTGGACCATTGTAACAAACTAGATTATGAGAATCTGGACAAAGATATGTATAGAGACAAAAGGATGGGCATGAGATGTTGTGAAGGTTGAAGTAGAAAGATCTGACAAATGACTGGTTATGTGGGGTCAGGGAGTATAATGTTAAAGTTACAGAGAAGGGAGGCTGAAAGAATGGTGATACTTCCAAAGAAACAGTGAAGTTTGGTAGAAGGTTGGAATTTTAGAGAAGGATAAATGAGTTCTATTTTAGACACGTGGAGTTTGAGATGGCTAAGAGACATCCAGTGTATGAGTGAAATGCCAGAGAAAAACTAAAGTAGATATAAAGATCTGGCAGTCATCTCCAGAGAAAAGATAACTAAAGCTATAGGAGCTGGTGAAGTCACCAAGAGAATGTTGGTTGGTTGGCTGGTTGGTTGTTGTCCTTCATACTCAAAGAGGACTAAAATGATATCACTTATGTCAGAGTCAATGTACGGTGTGCCCAACTGTGGCTGATCAGACCAATATGAGCTCAGAAGGCTCTTCACAGGTCAGGCATGTAGTCTGTATTAACATTTGGGATGGATATGTTTCTAAATTTGCACATCTCACATTTCTTTTGAGATACCAAAATTCTGCTTTGCTCATAGAGCACAGTGTATTCTTTGATGAGGGCATGCCATACAAGATGATTCTGTGCTAGTCTCTCCTTGGGAATCAAGAGAGTGTAAAGAGAAAATAGAAGAGACACAGGCAAAGTCATGGGAAACACCAACAGTTAAGGGTGATGATTTGGATGAATAAGCTGAAAAAGTCTGAAAAGCAAGCAGCAAGTCAGATAGGCAGGAGGAAAGAGCAGGGGAAGGAACTAAGAGATAGAAATATATGAAAGAGAGAGAGAGAGAGAGAGAGAGAGAGAGAGAGAGAGAGAGAGAGAGAGAGAGAGAGAGAGAGAGAGAGAGAGAGAGAGAGAGGATGATTGAAGGGGACAGTCTGCTGGAAAAGATAGGAGGTAGTAGTGGGATCAAGGGCACGTGTATAGGGCTTGCTTTGAAGAGAGACAAGGTTTTGAGATGAAGGGGAAAAGAAGAAACACACTGTGAATAACTTCAATTTTCTCAGTAAATTAAGAAAAGAGGTACTGAGCTAAGGAAGGTGGAGTGATAGACAGTGAGGTATGGGAAATTTGAAGAGAAAAGAGAAGGTTTAGAAGAGCTTTTGTGGAGAGTGAAACAGGGAATCAATTAGAGAAAAATTAAAACATTACCTTTTTGCATTGAAGGATCAGTTGAGTTGAATAAGGTATTTTATAATGCACTGGACCATTCATTAGCATACAAGTAGAAGGCAGATGGGGGACTAATATAAGATTAGAGTTTATAAAGGGATGAATGGCAAGAGAACCAGGAGGGGTGAGAAAATCAAGCCTAGAGGATAAAGCAGAATTGAACTGGTTAACTATATGGTCAAGAATTGGAAGGGCAAAAAAGAAAAGCCAGAGCAGGTGTAATGGTGAGAGTTCTAGAGATGGTTATGTTAGAGAGGAGAGGAAGATAATGAGATTGGTGCTGAACTACCTGAAAAAGAAGAACTTGGCAGCTACTAGACAACAGTGTGGTGGGAACCACAAGGAGTCCCCAGCCTACTCTGATGTGTGGAGGCCAGACTTCAATGGGCAACTCAGAATGGGAAAGGCTCACTCTTTGATATCAATCTGGTGTCCTCAATGCACATTCTTGTTAGATAGCCTAATCTTGCTATGGCTAAGTAAATCTCCCCCTTGTTAATTGCTGAATGATCTGTGAATATCTCGTTTGAGTCTAATATAGAATAAAAACTACTATAAAAACTAGAGAACTGGCCAGACAGATCTTGCCCAGAATATTTAGCAGAGTTGACAGGACTGCACAAAGTTATTTCCCCAAATGGCAGTGGTAACCCAGTGACAAAGGCAGGCCCACCATAGCCCTTTGATTACTATAATCTAGAACTGATTGGCTATTTTATATTACAGTCAGTAGTCAGCCAGACAGTCAAAAAGCATTTATTAAGCACCTAATTATGTGTCAGGCACTGGGCTAAGTGCTGAGGTTACAAAGAGAAGCAAAAAACATTTCTTGCCTTCAAGAAGCTTACAAGATAATAGGGGAGATGACATGCAAAACAAGTATAGTATATATAAAGTGAAATATATACAGGATAAATAGGAAATAATTAGAAGAGGGAAGGCACTGGAATTAACAGGGATTAAGGGAGCCTTCCTGTAAAAGATAGGATTTTAGCTGGGACTTAAGGGAAGCCAGGGAGGTCAGTGAAGAAGCAAGAGTGTTCCAGACATGGAGGAAAGCCAGAGAAAATTCCCAGAGCTGAGAAGATGAAATATATTGTTGTTGGAACAGCCAGGAGGGCAATGTCACTGAATCAAAGAGTACGTTTTGGGAAGTAAGGTTTGAGAAGACTGGAAAGGTAGGTGGTCAGTTATGAAGTACTATGAATGCCAAACACAGCATTTTATATTTGCTCCTGGAGGCAAAAGGAAGCAACTGGAGTTTTTTTGTGTAAGGGGGTGATGTGATCAGATCTATACTTTAGGAAAATCATTTTAGTGGCTGAATGGAGGACAGATTGGAGCAGGAGAGACTTGAGGCAGGCAGATCCAGCAGTGGTCTATTGCAGTAGTTCAGGCATGAAGTGATGAAGGTCTGCACTAGAATGACAACAATGTCAGAGTAGAGAAAAGAGCATATTTGAGAGATGTTGCAAAGGTGAAATCGGAAGGCCTAGGCTGATGTTGGTGAACTTATGGCATGCATACTAGAGGGGGCTGCTCCCTTCCCCCTTCTCACCATGCCTGAGGACATTTTTTTCATATCATCCACCCCTCTTCCCAGAAGCCCAATGAGAGTGCTTCCTCCCTCTCCTGTCTGGGGTAAGAGTGCAGCTCACATGAGGCATGAGGGTGCAATTTGAGCACTTCGTCTCTCAAAGGTTCGCCATCACTGGCCTAGGCAATACTTGGATATGAGGGGTGAGAGACAGTGAACGATTGAGGATGATTGCTAGGTTTTAAGCCTGAGGAACTGGGAGCATAGTGTTTCCCTCTATAATAACAGAGAAGGGAGGAGGTAAGGAAGGTTTAGATGAAAAGATAATGAATTCCATTTTGGACATATTGACTTTCAGATGTCTATTGGAAATCCAATTAAATATATCTGAAAGACAGTTGGAAATGCAAGATTGGAGGTCAGCAGAGATAATAGAGCAGGAAAGGTAGATTAGAGAATTATCAACATAAAGATAGTAATTAAGTCCATAGGAGCTAATGAGATCATCTAGTGAAGCAGAAGAGATGAAAGTTCAGGACAGAACACTAAAAAGGACAGAACACTAAAGACATCTACAGCTAGAGGATATGATCTAGAGGAGGAACAAGCAAAGAAGGTAGAGAAGAGGCAGGCAGATAGAAAAAAAACAGAAGAGAGTCCCAAAATCCTAGAGAGAAGAGAGTATCAAAAAGGAGAAAATGGGCCAAGTTGGCAGAGTAGAGACACAGAAATCCCCAACCTCTCAGAATCCTCTCCAACCAACCTTAAAATAATTCTTCAAAACAGATACTGAAGTGACAGAACTGACAAGGGTACAGAGTGAAGCAATTTTCCTGCAGAAAACAACTTGGAAGGTAGGCAGAAAGGGTCTATTTCATTGAGGTGAGTGGAGAACACAACCCACATCAAAACCACACAGCCTGCAGCAAGGCCACACTAAGAAGTGCTGGTGTAAGACAACAACAATCCACCCACACCACCTTTATTGCTCCAGGTTCTGAAGCTAGGCCCAAGCCAAATTCAAGAACCCAAGACTCTACCTAAGCCAATAGTAGAGCACTCTCATGTCCACTCCTTGAAGTTCCAAGCTCTAGCCCACACCCACAGAGAGGCATAAAGCTCCAGCTCAAGGCGGTCTGCAGTGAAAGTCCAAGGGGAGGCCCTGAGCACCAAAACAAGGTAGCTCACACTTTTCTGCATCCTGCAAGTCATCAGCAGGCCTTGGGGGAGGCTGGATGAGCCATGGGAGGTGGCATTGAGCTCCCAGCCCACAGGCTAGCATACCACTGTGGAAAAACTGAAACTTGCGGAAACCCAGAACTAGAGCTGAAGGTAACAGCAAAGAAAAACTGAAGGTCAAGAGAATGCCCCCCCCTCTACTCTGAGAACAGAGCTACCTTTAAGATAAAAATAAAAGTCAAGGAAAAGCCTAGGAAAATGGAAAAACATAAAAAAACCTAATCATAGAAAATTATTATGGAGACAAAGAAGAACAAGGCACAGACTCAAAATGAGATCAAAGAAGCTACATGCAAAACTGCAAAACTTCAAAGAAAAATTGGTATTGGACTCAGGCTCTGGGAGAGCTCAAAATGGAATTCAAAAATCAAATAATAAAGGCAGAAGAAAAATAGGGAAGAAAAATGAAAATGATGCAAGAAGAAGGTAATACCTTAAAAAGCAGAACTGGCCAAATGGAAAAAAGAGAAACAAAAATCTAACGAAGAAAAGAGTTTCTTAAACAGTATAATTAACCAAATGAAAAAGGAGGTGCAAAAACTCATGGAAGAAAATAAAGTCTTTTTTTTTAAACCCTTAACTTCCGTTTTAGAGTCAATACTGTGTATTGGCTCCAAAGCAGAAGAGTGGTGAGGGCTAGGCAATGGGGGTTAAGTGACTTGCCCAGGGTCACACAGCTGGGAAGTGTCTGAGGCCAGATTTGAACCTAGGACCTCCCGTCTCTAGATCTGGCTCTCAATCCACTGAGCTACCCAGCTGCCCCCAATAATGTCACGTGGCTGGATAGAACATTTCAGGGGGCCGCATCTGGCCTGCGGACCGTAGTTTGCCCATCGCTGCACTATTCCAGTGCTCTTCCTTATTGGTGCTATTTCTCTCCACATTTAAGCAAGAGTCCTAGTGGTAGGAACCTCAATATCTGCATTACTACTAACATTATTTCTATATTAAAGGACCAAACACATGGTGGGGCAGAAAGTATAGTTTTGAGTTGGAAGATCTGAATTCTATTCCCAGTTCCTTCATTTACTAGCCACAAGATCTTTGGTAAGTCATCTAAATGTGATGTCTTTGTTTCTCTATCTGTTATATTAAGATGATAATACCTGAATTATATATGTTATTATAAGATTAATAAAAGAAATAAGTATAATAACATATAAAGCATAATATAAATGTTAACTAGTATCAGAGGCACATGGTAGACATGAGTAGGCTACAAAATAATACCAATGAAGAACTATTCAAGATAAATAGCATGAAGTTATATATCAGAGAGATATATAACTGGACTAGGAGGTGAACTAGTCACGTAAAAAGAGTGAGAGTTAACAAAGGAATGGCCAGTATGCTCCAACGGTAGCCATATCATGTTAGGAGATGAAGAAATAGGTTCCCAACCTAATGGATAGCCCCTGTGGAGTATTTACATGAGGAACCTGACAAGAGTCAGAAAGGATGAAAAGGTGAGAAAATGCTGCATTGGGCATCACCTGAGTAAGTACCTACCTACATCAGTGAAATTAATGATTCATTCAAGTATCCAATCTAAATGATTTGTTCTGCATCACAGAGGATTTACATTGCTCACTCAAGTAGCAGATTAAAAAAAGTGAAATAATCAAGCCATTTATTTGACATCATATGGATGGGGGAAAGTAGGCTGAATTTAAATATTTTTTTAAACCCTTAATTTCTGTGTATTTGCTCCTAGGTGGAAGAGTGGTAAGGGTGGGCAATAGGGGTCAAGTGACTTGCCCAGGGTCACACAGCTGGGAACTGTCTGAGGCCAGATTTGGACCTAGGACCTCCTGTCTCTAGGCCTGACTCTCAATCCACTGAGCTACCCAGCTGCCCCAAATTTAAATATTTTTAAAGTAAAATTTCATCAAATTGCTTCGCATGTACAGGCAGACCATATGTAACTTGTCCCCAACCAATTCTGCTTCAAAATTTCTCCTCCCTTTTTGTCAAGGCCTCTATTTATACCTCTGATCTCACCCTCTCTTTGAGTTTGCCCTCTGATCATTCTTTCTCTCATCTTAATTTACTCTTTACCCACTCTGTGGTGGAAGCAATATGTACTAAGACTGGAAAGCCCCTATGAAGGCCAGTCCTTTCTCCTTAAAGGAGAGAGAAGGCTGCCATTTCCAAGTCCCTGAGTGAAGGTGAGACAAAGTCCTTAATCTGACTTTAAAGGGTACACACATGAGGGTAATCACCTCTTAGCTACCTGGTATATATAAACTTGCCCTGTGAAAAACAGTGACTAAGCAAGGAAATTACTGGTAAGAATTTCTTCACCCAGGATTTTCTATATCCCTTAATTAACAGATTCAATCTATCACTATGTTGGTAAAAAGAGCTCCTTATACCAACAAAATCATGTCTCAATCTAAAAAGAAAGATCAAATTTAAGATATTCTGCTCTGATAAAGATGAGTGAAATGTGAACTAAGGTTTTTGTCAAACAGTTCATTTGCTTTTAGTCTACAGAAAGGTATAAAGATGAGCCAACTGCCTTCATGGGATAAATATGAAGGTCCAGAGGGATAAATGTACAAGATCTATAAAATTATATTATTGGGAATCCATTATGGAGCATGCATTTCCTGCTACCAAAGTTATTCTAAAGGGTAAGTTAGCTGAAAGCAACTTATAATAAACCTGAATAGAGGGCCTTTGGAAGAAAAAAAATAGTGAAAAGTAAAGTCAAATCAGGTCTAAACAACTGGAAAAATAATAATTTCTCATGGGTAGGCCAAGCTAATATAATAAAAACAATAATTCCACCTAAATTAATTTATTTATTCAGGGCCATAACCAAATTACCAAAAATTATTTTATAGAATTAGAATAAAATGATAAAATTAATCTGGAAGAACAAAAAGTCAAGATTATCAATGGGATTAATGGAAAAATATGAAGGAAGGTGACCTATCAGTACCAGATCTCAAACTATACTATAAAGCAGTAATCATCAAAACAATCTGGTACTAGCTAAGAAATAGAATAGTGAATGAAACAGACTAGATACACAATAAACAGTGAGTAAATAACCATAGAAATCTAGTGTTTGATAAACTCAAAGATTTCAGTTTTGGGGATAAGAACTCACTATTTAATAAAAATTGCTGGGAAAACTGGAAACCAGTATGGCAGAAGCTAGGTATACCATGATAAGATCAAAATAGGCAAATGATTTAGACATAAAGGGTGATACCATATCAAAACCATGGAGAAGGAAAGGATTTATGACCAAACAAGAAGTAGAGAATATTATGAGTTGCAAAATAATTTTGATTATATTCAGGTAAGCTGGAAAATGAAGGAATGCCCTTCAATTGGGGAATGGTTGAACAAATTGTGGTATATGCTGGTGATAGAATACTATTGTGCTCAAAGGAATAATAAACTAGAGGAATTCTATGTGAACTGGAAAGACCTCCAGGAATTGATACGGAGTGAAAGGAGCAGAGCCAGAAGAACACTGTACACAGAGACTGATACACTGTAGTAAAATCAAATGTAATGGACTTCAGTACTGGCAGCAATGCAATGACCCAGGACAATTCTGAGGGATTTATGGAAAGGAACACTACCCACATTCAGAGGAAGAACTGCAGGAGTGGAAACACAGAAGCAAAACAACCACTTGAATGCATGGGTTGATGCGGGCATGGTTGGGGACTAATCCCACAAAAATATTTATAGCAGCTCTCTTCCTGGTGACAAAGAATTGGAAATTGAGGGGATATCCACCAATTAGTGAATGGCTGAAGAAATTGTGGTATTAATGGTGATGGAATACTACTATGCTATAACAATGATTAATAGAATGATTTCAGAAAAATCTGGAAAGACCTACATGAACTGATATAGCATGAAATAAGCAGAAACAGGGGAATACTATATATAAAAATAGCAATATTGGATGATGATCAACTGTGAAAGACTTAGCTATCCTCAACAATAAAATGATCCAGGACAGTTCTGAAGAACTTAGAGTAAAAAATGCTATCCATCTCCAGAGAAAGAACTGTTGGAGCTGGAATGCAGATACTATTTTTCACCTGGGTTTCTTTGTGTTTTTATTTTGAGGTTTTGGTTTTATATGAGTCTTCTCTTACAAAATGACGAAAATGGAAGTATGCTTCACATGATAATACATGTGTAACATGGATCAAATTGCTTACCATTTTCAGGAAGGGAGAGGGAAGTAAGGGAGGGAGACAATTTGGATCTTATAAGTACTGAAAAAATATGATGAAAATTGTTATTACATGTAATTGGGAAAATAAAATTAAGTAATAAATTTTTTTAAACTGGCCAAAAAAGTAAGTAAAAGTCTTTCTGGCTATAACTTAAAAAATTTTTATACTACCATCTTCCCCTCTGACTCTGACTTTAGATCTACTGGAAAATTTCAAAATGTGGAAGAAATATATCATAGGCTTCAGTTGTTTTAAAAGTTCTCCATAAAAACAAGGTATAGATTTTGCCTTAATTTTTGCTTTATTTTATTTTGGTATTATGTCAGATTCCCACTGTATTTAGTGACAACATATGAACCTTGAGGTTGAAATGTTTTTCGCTTTTGAAGTGGTTCCTTGAAATCAATAGGAAGGTCAGAAAAGTTCTTTCCAAAAAGGCAAGAAGCTTCTGGATCTTAAAGTGAAATAATTTACCAGGAATTCCTAAATCCGTTTTGGCAAACCTATGGCATGTATACCAGAGGAGGCTGCTTCCCTCTCCCCCTCCACTGCACCTGAGGACATTTTTCATATCACCTGCCCCTCTGTCCAGCAGCCCAGTGGGAGTGCTTCCTTCCTCCTGTGTCTGGGGTAAGGGGGTGGCTCACATGTGGCATGAGGGTTTCATTTCAGGCACTTGGTCTCTAAAAGGCTCACCATCATTGTCCTAAACATTCATCTTTTTTAAAAAAGTTTATTTATTTAATTAATTTTGAATATTTTTCCATGGTTACATGAATCATGTTCTTTCTCTCTCCTCCTCCCACCCCCCCTCTCATAGCCAATGAGCAATTCCACTGGGTTTTACATGTGTCATTGATCAAGACCTATTTCCATATTATTAAAATCTGTACTAGGGCAGTGATGGGCAAACTATGGCCCGCAGGCCAGAGGGTGCCCCCTGAAATGTTCTGTCTGGCTACTCAACATTATTCCTGATCTGACGAATATGATGAGTAGGATACAATACAATGAAACTTCTAAAGAGTTGCCTTAGAAACAGACTGACAAATGAACATTTCCTTTCCTTTGGCCCCTTCTTTAAAAAGTTTGCCCATCACTGATCTAGGGTGATTTTAAATGGAATTTCTCTTTCTAATTCTTAACAATCATCTTTCTGATATACATGGCAGAAGACACCAATGGGCTGAATGTAATTGTCAAGCCTTAACACTGCCAATCCTGTGTGGTTGTCAGGGCTGGTCTTTTGAAGAGGAAGAGCAGAATGACACTTTCATGATGTGTTTAGAGGAGTTTAGAGAAGGTCCCCTGCCCCCCAAACACCTCTGCTTTCAAATCTCACGATGCCATAAAATGCCACCTTTAGAGCATTCTGTCTGTGGATACCGAAGGCAAGTTCTTAAACAATTTCCTCCTAAAAAGTCTTCTTAACTTTCTAATTTCTTTTAAAGTCAACCTCATGCTTTCAGTACATTCATTCAACAAGCATTTATTAAATGTTTGCTCCATAAAAAGTGCTAGGATTAAGAGAAAAGATTGTTTTTTGGTGCTGGGAGGAAAAGCTAGCCATGTTACCAACCTTAGTCATTTTAAACTCTCCTCCATCCCACATCCCACTATATCAATTCAATCAACTGCCAAATCTTATCTTTTGTTTTTAATTTTTTAACATGCATTTAGTTTCTTTTCCTTTTGCCTCCTTTCCATTAGAAAAAAGAAAGGAAATCAAAATTCTTGTAATAAATATGCACAGGCAAGTAAAACAAATTCCCATACTGCCATGTCCAAAATGGATGTCTTATTCTGAACTGAGTCCATTAACTCACTATCAGGAGAAAGGTAGCATGCTTCCTTATTGGTGCTTTGGAATCATAGAATTATTGCCATGATCAGAGTTCTTGAGTCTTTCAAAGTTGTTTGTCTTTACAATCTTGTTTTTACAGAATGAATTGCTTTCCTGAATCCACTCACTTTATTCCATATAGTTCATATAAGTCTTCTAAGCAGCTCTAAAATTGTCTCCTTTATCATTTCTTATTACATAATGTTATTCCATTACATTAATATATCATGATATATATAGTCATTCCTGAACTAACAAGCACTTTCTTAGTTTCCAGCTCTTTGGTGCTACAAAAATGAATTGTCTTAAGTTACAGGTTATTTTTTCTTATTTGGATATCTTTGGAAGATAAACCTAGAAATATCACTAGGTCAATGGATATGTACACAGTTTAGTAAATATTTGGCTGCAATTTCAAAGTGCTTTCTATAACAGTTGGATCAAGTCATAAATTCCCCCAACAATGCATTCACATGTTTTTTTCCTATAGCCCCACGAATATTGGACTTTGTCCCTTTTTTGTCAACATTGCCAATCTAATGGATGGCAAATAGAGACTAAGATTCAAATTTGCATTGATTTTCATTTTTCTCATCATTAATTATTTGGAGCATTTTTTCAAGTGGATATTGATAGTTTAGATTTCTTTCTTAAAAAAGAAATTTTTAAAAAAGAAAATGGCTGTTTGAGAGCCAAGATGATGGAATATAAGTATTATTGTCCTCCAAACAATTTTTAAATAATGCCTGCAATCGAACCTTCAGTGATAGAGTTAACAAAAAGGTCATGGGGAGATATTTTTTATAGCCTAAGACAATTTAGGAAATCAGAAAGAGAGGTCTATGGCCCTGATGTGGAGGCTGGCCCAAAGTTTACACAGTGGTAGCACACTACCTATGGACCTTAGAGAAGGCTGCGCAGTTTCAGGAATTCTTTGGGTAGAAATTGAAAGGGGTTTGAAAAACTTGTAAGAAATAAATTCTAGGGGACAACTGTGCTAGCACTAGGAGCAGGACCAGGTATTGTATGGCAATTCCACTACCTATACCCAGCTCCAGATTGAAGTTCTGGAAGGAAAGGTATCTAAGATAACAACCAAAAATAACCCACCCAGAAAAACTGAGTATAAACCTTCAAGGGAAAAAAAGTAGAGATTTAATTACATAGAGGACTTCTGAGCATTTCTGATGAAAAGATAAGAGATAAATAGAAAATGCAACATTCAAACATAAGACTCAAGAGAAGCATACAAAGGTAAACATAAAAGAGAAAGTATAAGAGACTTAAAGGGTTAAACTGTTTACACTTCTATATGGGAAGATACTAGATATAACTCCTAAGAATTTTATCATCATAAGGGTGGTAAGAAGAATTGTACATAGGCAGAGGTCATAGGTGTGAATCTATTATGTTGAAATAATCTTGAAAAAATGGAAGAGTGAGAAAGAGGAATGCCCTGGGAGGAGGGGGAACAAAGAGGAAGAATGGGGGAAATTATCTAACATAAAAGAGATGTGCAAGGAAGAGTTTTTACAATGGAGGGGAAAATTTGGAGGGGGGAGAATATGGCAATATTTGGACCACAGTCTCATCTGAAATGGTTCAAAAAGAGAATGTATAAATAGTTAGTTGGGCATAGAAATCTATTGGAGAAAGGAGGGGTGGAGTGATAAAACAGACTTTAGAAGAGAGACAGGATAAAAAGTGAGAGGCTAGGGGGCAGCTGGGTAGCTCAATGGATTGAGAGCCAGACCTAGAGACAGGAAGTCCTAGGTTCAAATCCGGCCTCAGACACTTCCCAGCTGTGTGACCCTGGGCAAGTCACTTGACCCCCACTGCCTACCCTTACCAATATACAGAAAAGTTAAGGGTTTAAAAAAAATTTAAAAAAAAA
>NC_058136.1:22851891-22900924 GCF_016433145.1 Gracilinanus agilis | reverse complement strand
GGGTTGAAGGGGTTGAAGGGGAAAGGAGGAGCATGAATCATGTAACCATGTTAAAAATGAATATTAATAAATGAAAAAAATCTCAGAAAAAAATAATCATTTTCAGCACAAAAAAAAATAATAATCATAATTCTGAATGTGAATGGGATGAATTCAATCATAAAATGGAAGCAGATAACAGAATATATTAAACACTACCATCTAACAATAAGTTGGAGATTTTTTTAGTTTTTGAAAAATATATTTTTTAATTAATAGAATTTGTTTCCAGGTATCTCAGCCCCTCTCTCCCTTCCCTACACCATAAAAGGCATCATCTGACAAAGAGATATGTATATATAGATTATGTCATTTGTGTCTCTATTTTTTTAGTTCATTCTTTGTAGATGAATATTCACAAGTTATTCTTCAAATATTAAATCTGTAGCTATATATAATCTCTTGGTTCTACTCGTTTCATTCTTCATTATCTCATGTAGTTCTTTCCAAATCTTTTAAAAATTAATCTACTTGTTTTTCCTTATGACAAAAATATGTTTACAAAACACAAACTTGAAACAGAGATGAACACAGTTAAAATAAGAGACTAGTGCATAATCTATTATGCTTCAGCTGATATAAAAATGCAGAAATAATATTAAATCATGATCTTAGACAAAGCAAAAGAAAAAACTGACCTAATTAAAAGATTTAAGCAAAGAAACCACATCTTGCTAAAAGGTATAATAAATAATAAAATAATAACAATACTAAATATTTATTCATCAAATGACATAACATCCAAATTCTTAAAGGAAAAGTTAAATGAATTATATGAGGAAATAGTAAGACTATACTATTGGGAACCTCAACTTTCTTCTCTCAAAGATAGATAAATCTAATAAAAAATAAACAAGAAAAAAGTTACATAGATGAATAGAATCTTATAAAAAATAGATATAATAGATCTCTGGAGAAAACTAAATAAAAATAGAAAGGAATATATCTTTTTCTAAGGTGTACATAAATACTTCACAAAAAGTAACCATGTATTATAAGGCAAAAAACCCTTCATAACCAAATACAGAAAAACAGAATCATATCATTAAATGCAACCTTCTTCAGAACATAATGCAATAAAAATTAGATTAAAAAAAAGGGCTGTGGAGGCATAGATTAAAAATTACTTGGAAATGAAATAATCTAATCCTCAAAAATGAATGGATCAAAAAACAAAACAGAAATAATCAATCATTTCAAAGAAGAAAATGACAACAATGAGGACACCCCAAAATTTGTAGGATAAAGTCAAAGGGGTATTTAAGGAAAAATTTTTATCTTCAAATGTATACATCAATAAAGGAGAAAAAGAACAGATCAATGAAATGGGAGTGCAACTTAAAAGAAAACTAGAAAAAACAAATTTAAAATCCCCAATTAAGCACTAAAAGGGAAATCTTAAAAATCAAAGGAGACATGAACAAAATTGAAAATAAAAAACCCAGTGAATAAATAAAAAAAACTAAAAGCTGGTTTTATGAAAAAAAAAACAATAAAATAGATAAACCATTGGTTAATTTGATTTTAAAAAAGGAAAGAAGAAATAAAATTACCAGTATAAAAAATGAAAAGGGTATATGTATCACCAACGAAGGCAAAATTAGTGCAATTACTAGGAGTTATTTTACTCAAGTATATGCCAGTAAAACTGACAATCTAAGCAAAATGAATGAATACTTATAAAATGTAAACTGTTTATATTAACAGAAGAAGAAACAGAATACTTAAATAGCCCTATCTTAGAAAAAGAAATTGAACAAGCTATAAATGAATTCCCTAAGCAAAAATCTCTAGGACTAGATGGATTCACAAGTGAATTCTACCAAACATTTAAGGAACAATTAATCCCAATGCCTTCCTTCCCCAATGTATATTTCTCTTACAATAAATGATGCTAAACTTTCCTATGACAGTTCCTTCATCTCAAAACTGCTCTGTAAAGTTCTAGTGTCAGTCAATTCACTCCATTCATCTGAATGGGGATTTATGTTCATGTGGATTTTATTTTGCCCAAAAAGCCTTATAATACTGAAGGAAGGACTATTATTTCAAGTGTGAATCAAGTACTATGCAACATCCAGTTCAACTACTAGATTATCTAGCTGGATGGTCATAAATGGAACAAAGCTGAAACTAAGGCTATTCAAGGTACGGAACCACTTAGACTGCAAGATGAAGGACATGTTTTTAACTTTGCTTGTTATACAGCATCAAATGAAAGGCAGCATGGTATAATACCTAGAGGACCAGCCTTGAAATTAGGAAGACCTTAGTTCAATTTGTGTCTGACATCTACGGGCTGTGTGATCCTGGACAAGTTACTTACTCTCATAGCACACCAGCAACTCTTAAGACCTTAAAAGTTGCACCTAAGATTTATAGTTTGTGGGAGATGAAATCACAAGCACACCTTCCCCCTCAAACACAACACCCTATTAAACTCAAGTTACATAATTTCATTTTACCTATGGGTCATAAGCTTCCTTCTCTGCTTTAGGAGATAGTTTTCACAAGCAGCTATTGTTTTAAAAAAAGGAGCTTCTTCCCACTCAGTAAGGGAGTCTCTTACAAGGTCTCAGTTTCCTACTCTATAAAATAAGGTTGGATTTGAGGATCTTTGCCCTTCTTGCTCTACATCTTATAGATCTTACCATGCAGGTGTTAAACTTTTTCCAGCCACAGGACACACTCTTAAGACATGTTCTCTGGATACCCTCCATTTCTGAGATGTCCTCTCCTTTGGGGCAGCTGGGTAGCTCTGTAGACTGAAAGTCAGGCCTAGATATGGGAGGTCCTAGATTCAAATTTGTCGTCAATGACTTCCTAGATGTGTGACCCTGGGCAAGTCACTTAACTCCCATTGCCTAGTCCTTACCACTCTTCTGCCTTGGAACCAATACACAGTATTGATTCTAAGATGGAAGGTGAGGGTTTGTTTTTTTTTTTAAAAAGAGATATCCTTGCTTTGGCGTCTTTGGATGTCTTAGAATCTCGGCTAAAATTGTACCTTCTTCTAGCTTTAGCAATAAGAGAAGAAAAAGAAATTGAAGGAGTTAAAGTAGGCAATGAGGAAACTAAACCATTACTCTTTGCAGATGATATGATGTTATACTTGGAGAATCCTAGAAAATCAATTAAAAACTAATTGAAATAATTAATAATTTTAGCAAAGTTGCAGGATACAAAATAAACCCACATACATCATTAGCATTTTTACATATTTCCAGCAAAGCCCAGTGGCAAGAGTTCAAAAGAGAAATTTCAAAAAAATTTAAAAAATTAAAAAAAATTATAAAAAGAGAAATTTCATTTGAAATCACTCAAGATAATATAAAATACTTGGAAATTTACTTGCCAGAACAAACACAGAAATTGTATGAACACAATTACAAAACACTTTTCACACAAATAAAGATAGATCTAAACAACAGGAAAAACATTAATTTCTCATGGGTAGGTTGAGCTAATATAATAAAAATGACAACCCTACCTAAATTAATTTACTTATTCAGTGCCATGCCTATTGAACTACCAAAAACTATTTTATAGAACTAGAAAAAACAATAACAAAATTCATCTGGAAGAACAAATGGTAAAAAAATATAAAGGGAAATAATGAAAAAAATGTGAAGGATGGTAGCCTGGCAGTACCAGATCTTGAATTGTATTATAAAGCAGTGGTCATCAAAACAATCTAGTACTGGCTAAGAAATAGACTGGGGTAAATGACCTCAGCAATCTAGTGTTTGATAAATCCAAAGATCCCAGCTTTTGGGATAAGAACTCACTAATTGACAAAAACTCCAGGGAAATTTGGAAAACAGTATGGCAAAAATTAGGTTTAGATGAGTATCTCACACCCTATATCAAGATAAGGTCAAAATGGGTATATGATTTAGACATAAAAGGTGATACTATAAGTAAATTTAGGGAACACAGCATAGTTTACCTGTCAGATCTATGAAGAAAGGAAGAATTTATGAGAAAACAAGAGATAGAGAACATTATAAGATGTAAAGTAAAAAATTTTGATTATATTAAATTAAAATGGTTTTGGACAAACAAAACCAATGCAACAAAGATTAGAAGGGAAACAACAAAATGGGGAAAAATTTTGTAACAAGTTTCTCTGATAAAAGTCTCATTTCTCAAACATACAAAAAACTAAGTCAAATTTACAGGAATTCAAGTCATTCCTCAATTGACAAATGGTCAAAGGATATGAATAGGCAGTTTTCAGATGAAGAAATCAAAGCTATCAATAACCATATGAAAAAATATTCTAAAGCCCTCTTGATTAGAGAAATGCAAATTAAAACAGCTCTGAGGCACCACTTCACACTTATCAGATAGGCCAATATGACAGGAAAGGAAAGTGATAAATATTGGGAGGGATGTGGCAACATTGGGACATGAATGCATTGTTGGTTGTGTTGTGAACTGATCCAAACATTCTGAATAGCAATTTGGAACTATGCCCAAAGAGCTATAAAATGATGCATAACTTTTGATCTTGTAATACCCCTACTAGGTCTATATCCCAAAGAGATAAAAAAGAGGAAAAGATCTACTTGAACAAAAATATTTATAGTTGCTCTTTTATGTTGGTAAAGAATTGGAAACTGAAGGGATGTCCATCAACTGGGGAATGGCCGAACAAATTGTGGTACATGATGGTGATGGAATACTACTGCGGTGTAAGGAATGATGAACAGGATGATTTCAGAAAGAACTAGAAAAACCTACACGAAGTGATGCAGAGTGAAATAAGCAGAACCAGGAAAACATCCTACACAGTAACAGCAATATTTTGGAATGATCAAATGTGATAGACTTAGCTACTATCAGCAACACAGTGATCCAGAACAATTCTGAGGGACTTATGACAAAGAATGCTATCCACCTTCAGAGAAATAGTTGTTGGAGTAGGAATGGAAATGAAATCTATGCTTTTTCACTTGTTTATTTGGGTATATGTTTTAGGGTTTTGGTTTTATAATATTATTCTCTTACAAAAATGAACAATATGGAAATATGTTTTGCGTGATAACACACGTATAACCCAGATTAAACAGACTGCTAGCCCAGGGAGGGAAAAGGAGGGAAGAAGGCAATTTGTATTATATAACTTTGGAAAACGTATGTGGAAATTTGTTATTATATATAATTGGTAAAAAAATTAAAATGTAAAATTGCACCTTATACAGGAAGCCTCTCTAGCTCCTTCTTAATTCTAGTGCTTTTCTCCTAATGCTTATTATCTACTTGTCTTCTATATTACTCGTTTATACATAGTTATTAGTGTGTTGTCTCCCCATGAGCTCCTTAAGAGAAGGGCTCTCTTTTGCCTTTCTTTGAATCCTCAGAACTTAGCCTGGCACAAGGTAGGGTTCTTAATAAATGTTTACTGACTGAATAGGGTGGCATATGAGAGTATATTGTCACCTTCATGCCTCACTGAGGACATAAAAATGAACATAACTCCCTGGACCATTTCAACACTTCATCTACTCCCCTCCCTTCCCCTTCTTAGCTTTCCTTCAAGCATTGTCTTACTCTAGGAAAATGTAAGCTCCTTGAAAGTATGGACTGTCAATTTTCAAAAATAGATTTGTATTCCTAGCTCTCAGCATAGCAACTGCTTGTAGTAAGGATTTAACAAATGCTCTATATACCTCTGTTTCTAATGCCAGAGGCTGGTGGGGTGGGGTGAGCAATAAAAAAATGGTCTGGATTTGAAGTCAGAGGCCCTAGGTTTACATAAAAATCTTGAAATTTACTACTGGTGCAACATTGTCGAAGGCCCTTCATCATGTTTAGCACCATGCCTGGCACTTAGTAGGTATTTTATTAATGTTTGTTAACTGATTCATTCACCTCTCTGGGTCTTTCAGTTCCTCAACCAGAAAATTAATTGGTTAGATAATCTCTATGGTCCCTTTTGATTCTAAATCTGTAATCACTTTTTTACTTTCTCAGGATGACCATGATGGTAAATGGGGGAGCAAGAACTGGAATCATATGTTCTGGTTTCAGGTTTAGTGCTCTTTCCAATATATTAAACACTTTGGGGTTAGATATCACACTTTACTAATTTTTATATCCCCTAGATTGACCAACATAATATTTTACAAAGTGTGGCACATAGCACATGTCTGATGAAGTAATGAGCATATACAGAAGGGCAGAAGAAAAAGAGAGGCAGTTTCTGTCGTATTGTTTCCCCTCATCCTTTACAAAGAAAATAATAAAGAAGCAATTGGCAAGCTATTGGAAACCTGGGATATTCAAGACAAGGAAGGTTCCTAGGATGTGGACATTCAGCTCTTCCTTTAAAACTGTAGAAGTGCTCTAAGAAGAGATGTTTTCCCTTTTTTCTTGCAGAATGGGAGAGCATAGAAGTTGATTAGTTCTATGGATTCTCTCCCCCCCTTTTATACTAAAAAATTCTTTATCATAAGGGATAGTTGTCTGCGAGAGTAAAGAGACGAATAAAAAAGGAAATATAAGTGATAAGAGTAAAAAGAGTTACTGAGCCTGGCCTATCATTTATTACACCAGGCTAACTCTTGTTGAACTATACATATCTTCTGGTATAAGAATAATCCTCAATGGAAACAAAAGCATTTTCTAACTTTCTAGAGTTTCAAGTTCTTATAAGATTTTTCTGTAAATTATTCAGTTCTATTCTTACTAAACTCAATGACTAAGAGAGATTTATTAGTTCCAGCAAGCAAACAAAACAACCTTCATTTTCCTGGATTATGTAATAAAAGGTATGCATTATAAGCTATAGGGGAATGACTCCAATAGAAGAAGCTTAGGACAACAGGAGGCACATACAGAGACCAGGACTATTACCTTGTACTTTGTGGGTGGCTTTTGTTGTTGTTTTTCAGTTATTTCAATGGTTTTCTGACTCTTTGTGACCCCATTTGGGGGTTTTCTTGGCACAGATACTGGAGTGGTTTGCCACTTTGTTCTCCAACTCATTTTACAAATGAGGAAATTGAGGCAAATGACTTGCCCAGAGTCACACATCTAGTGAATGTCTGAGTCCTTATTTGAACTCAGGTCTTCATGACTCCAGACCTAGCACTCTATCCACTGTACCACCTACCGGTGCTCCAGGGTGCATGCATTCAGTGAAATGTTTAGTGATTCCTTTGGATAAAGAAGAATCAATAATGAAGGTGATGCCATATAAGGACTGGTTGAAGACATAGGGCATGTTTCTCTTAGAGAAAAGCAGATACAGGAAAACCATGCTAGCTATCTTCCATGACTATCACTTGAAAGAGAGATTAGAGGTATTCTTTTTGTCCCAAGAGACTACAACTAAAAACAATGGGTAGAAATTTCAGTATTTCAGATTTAGATCTAATGCAAAAAAAGTTTTCTAATAATTAGAGCTGCCCTTAGCCAAGCCAGTTAATTTAGCACCACTATACTAAATTTAATGCAAATTAAAGGGAACAAGTTCTAAGTAGCAGATTTATGGTTTCACATACAATCCCTAATTTCTGGCTTTCTTTATGCATGGAAATGCTCATTTTTGTTGAAGATTTTCTAGTTCACAGTAAAATTTATTTTCAAAAATTTCAAGTTGTTCCAAAGTAGAATGAAATGGACTGCCTTAGGGAGATGATCAGTTCCCCTAACACCAGAGGTTAGTCTTTGAGACAAATAAAGCTAGATGACTTCTTGAATGTTGAAGAACAGAAGATTCTTATTGAAGTATGGCTTGAACTGGATGATCTCTGAAGTAGATTTCAACTTGGAAATTCTATGATTCTGAATTTAAATATCTCTTTGGTACTATGTTTCAAAAAAACAAAATGACATCAACTTTATCTTACAGGAGCCATGAGAACTTTTCATCACAGTAATGAGGGCATGCAGAGGAAATGTGGTATAATGTAAAAAAGAGACCAAACTAGGGGATCTCTGAGGTCCATTCCAACTCAATATCATAAGTCACAGAAGCAGAGAATATTAGGAGAATAACTACTAAGTCTAGGAATCAAGAAAACTTAGGTTCTTTTTGGACCTCTATATGACCTTGAAAAAACCATTTCCCTCCATGGGCTTCAGTTTCCCCACTTATGACGGCTGGACCAGTAACCATCTCTAATGTTTCTTACAACTCTAAGATTCTAGAACTGATGAGTCAAGTCAGTTAGAAGAGTTAAACTGATTTGTACATGTTAACCCCAGTTGAGTATATTGAATGTAGAAGAGCCTGCTCTTATGATAGGAAAGACTTATTATTTCTATTTTAGCAATGGATTGTGGGAAATTTAATCATGGAAAAAGCAGAAAATTGGTATCAATATCCCAAATATGAATCTGAGAAAAATGTGTTTGGTTAGAGTACATATCATGACATAATCAATCCCCACTTGGGAAGAGAGGGGAACCTAATGGTCTTGATTAGCAGCAAGTCCATCATGGATATTTTTCTTTATAAAGTAGCACAAACAATAATGGACATATTTTCTTGATTTCCCTGGAATCACTCCTGTATTTTATTGTCTATTATATCCCTTTTCTAAGTTTGACTACTATCCTAATTAACATATAGGAGGAGAAAAAAACTCACCTCATCTTAAACAGGATATTAAAGCCTCAATTTACTGGAATTTAGTTAGCCAGAACTCACAATTAACTAGATGTATGCTATACTAAATATTTTGGAAAAAAATGAGCAGAAACAGAAAACAAATCTGTATCTATTCAAAAACCAACTATCAGGGGTTGTCCTGGGGTCAGTATGAATTCAGCCCAAAATGCCTGCACCTTCTCCATCTAGTCCTAAACAGTTCAGAATGATGACCCCGAAAGGTTAAATGAGGGTCACTGGATTGTTCCCAAGGCAGAATAGTAGACGAATATAGCTTAGCATTTTTAGCAAAAAGAGAAGAAATGAAAATGGGGTTCCAGTTAACTTTTTATTAACTATTCTTCAGGTTGCCAGTTGATATTGGACTGTGTCCAATTCATTGCACACTTGGTATTTTTTCACAGTGTTATGGTTGCTCACAACTCCATTCATTTGTTTGAATTAGTCTCCCCTTCCCATAAGGAGAGCATGGAACCATGAAACACCAGAATTGGCAATCCCGCACACACTATTTCCACCTCTAAACAGCCAACCCACTGATTCATTCTGCCTAGTTTTTGGCCTCCTGGTCAGCCGTTTGTGGTCCCGTGGGATCCAGTTTGTAAGTCGGATGGTCCAGCTATTGTCCGTCACCCTTGCTACATGACCCGCCCAGCGTCTCTTTGTGCGATTAACTGCTTCGGGTACATCTGCCACCCCTGACCTTCTGTGGAGCTCCTCATTTGTCATGTGGTCACACAGGAAGATTCTGCACATCAGTCTTTCCACAGTGTGTTGGGTGACCGCAAGATCCTGCTCTTTGCTCATCATTATGAGCCAGCATCCTGATGTGTAGATCCTGGGCAACACCATAGACTTGCACCATTCTTAATTTAACCCATCTTTCTGATGGTGGTCCAAATGAATACTCCCATTTTGTAGTTTAATTTTTTTTTGCATTTCAAACATGCTTCTTTTTTTCAAATCCAATCCAATTTATTATTTCAGACTACCTGTAGGCATCAGCCTCCTCGTGATGAACTGTTTGAGATAGCTGCTTCTTTCGAAGGGAGTTGGAACTTTGTGCCACTGAATTTGGCATGGCATCCATTTCTTTTGTGTAACTGAACATGACACCCTGAAGCGCAGTGGGAACCACAGGAGAAGTAAACCAATAAAAGGAAAACACACACTTCTACAGACTTTCTGGACTTCACCATGTGCACTGTCTTTTTTTTTTAAGTACTTAAGAATTTGTAGTTGCCCAATTGGCTAAGAGAAAACAAATATGGGCTTCTCCTACAGGATCAGAAGCAGTTGCTTAGACAGACTATTTACTAAGGGACCGGAGAACCAAAGTGCTTGGTTTCTTGAAGGAAAGGGGAAAAATAATCCCATATTACCACAATGCAGCATGAGTCCAATGCAAATGGAAAAGACTGGTGGCTTATTAATAGGCTCGGCCTGTAGCAAGGCTGCCTTCCCGGCTTCAGTTTGAAATTGATTATTTTAATACAGAATTCCTGAATGAAAGAGGTTCTTGGCCTTTTCCTGGGCTGTTGAATAATGTATGTGGGAGAAAGCAAATAGCAGCAGAGGGTCTCAGCTGCGGGCACAATGGGGAGCGCTCAGAGCTGAGGGGCCACATTAGTTTATCATTGCCTTGTCAATCCTCATAGCCTGGGAATCGTTGGACGGCCTGGAAAGCAGCAGCTGCCCGACGTGTGGTAGGCTGACCGGGGCACTTTCAAGAGACGACTCCATTTACCCATCTCAACACAAGATATTGATTTGCCTCCAAAGCTGCAGAGAAAGGACCAAGTCTGAAAATATCCCGAGGTGGCCACTGCTTTTTTTCATTTGGGTTCCCCCTTTCCCCAGGCATAGAACCCGAACTGCTTTCATCATTTCCCCTCTACCAAATCAGGTTTCCCATTCTTCATGGAAAAACTGTGACAAACAAGAAGCTGCCTGGCAGACGGACTTACTCCAGTGCTATGCAGAGAGTCACACTCTGTGACTCTGTGATTTGAGAGATGTGCCCCCCCCCCCCCCACTGAGTGAGGCGGAAGGGATCAATAGGTCATCTAGGTGGGGGGAGAGGGGAAGGGTCTTCTTGGCTGGCAAAGGGGAGGTGGGAATACAGAACCCCTTTTAAAAACATTAAATCCCATCCCTGGTTGCTGTCAAATCAGCTGAGAGATCCCAAACCCTCAAAGCAGCCCAGTGTATTTACCTAATCAGGATCCAGAAATGCAGACAAAACTTTGAGACCAGCCCTGGTAGTTGAGCCCTCTGTTATGCTAAACAAGCTCAGGAGGAGGACAGGCCCAACCATCTGCTGGAGACATGCATAAATCGAGATGTGCATAAATCGAGTAGGAGAGAGAAATACTGGCTGGTGCATAATGCCGAATCCAAGGGCCCATCCTGGGAAAGATCGGAACAGGCTTGTTCTAAGAATGCAGAAAGAGACTCTGTATTCCAATTAGAGAGTGGTTTCTTTCTTTGTTTCCCTTTCCTGAAAAATATCAACTTGGCCTGAGGGCACCACAGTCTGCAGGATTCTATAGAGGGCCTCCTGCACCGACATTCTCCCAATCTGCAAAAGCCATCCATGACCATACTGGAAAAGTGAAGTTTTGAGCGTCTTATGACACCTCTGCGAACAAAGTTCAGGTCCAGTTAGGACTGGATGAAGTCAGGCTTGGAATTCCCTTTGTAGAAAGGATGTGACCAGTCGGTGGCATGATTTCAAAGGGTCAGCAAGAACCCAATGCTCCAGATGAATCTTTGCTCCTGCAACTGGCTAGCTGATCTAGTCTGCTGTCAAACTTCATCCCTTCGGCTGGCTTAAGATGCTGACTTTTCCCCAAATGCCACCACCCTAGATGCTGCTTACATTTTTAGCTCTCATCAATGATTTATATCTACCCTGATTGAAGGATGACAGCAGCTTTTGATAGTGTGCGTGCGTGTGGGGGGGGGGCGGATCCATGTTAGGTCTGTCATGGAGTAGCTTGGTAAGCCAACTCAGGATAGCACAGGGAGTTTGGGGGCTCTAAAATGCTCATTTCCCCAAATTTATCACATTACTCGGGGCTCATTACAAGCAAGGTCCTCATATGTGTGTTGTAAAGGGTTAGAGCTGTGTTTGAATCATGCCTGACTCTTACTTGTTATATGACTGGATCAAGTCCAATAATCTCTCTGAAACTTGGTTTACCCATCTGTAAAATGGAGAAGTGAATCCTATAGTCCCTATCCTACAAGGCCATTGTGAAGTTCAAATGGGATAATGAATACAAAGTATAGTACAAATTTTTAAGCAATACGCAGCCATAATTATAATCAATGGTATTCTAAATTTGAACCCTCATCAAAAAATATCAGAAGAATGAGATACGGCTACTACTAATTATAATAATCTTAGCAGATGCTTTTAGCTCTAAATTTTTCTTAGCAAAATAAGTCAGCAAACATATAGACCTAATCTACAAAGTCTTCAAAGCTATACCTTTGTAAAAACATTCATATTTAAGAAGCACAGAATCTCAGAGCTAGAGGAGATCTGAGAGATCATCTAGATTAGCATATCCCTGAATAAGAATCCATTTTACAACTTACTTGACAAGTTGCTTTTGTAGTTGACTGCTCTTTGAGGCAAGGCTAATTGTCGAGAAGGTTTTATTAACCTCGAACCTAAATCTGACTCTCAATAATTTCTACCCATTGCTCCTGGTTCTACTCTCTGGAATCAAGTATAACAAGTCTAATTTTTTAATCTTATAATTCAGCCCTTTAAGTCTTTGATGTTAGCTATCATGTCTTCTCCCTCAACTCCCCATCCCCTCAACCCCATTTCACTTCTACTCCAGGCTAAACAGCCTCAGGCCTTCAAACAATACTCTTTAACGTGGGAACTTGATCTTCACCATACTAGTCATTTTCTTCTAGACATTCTAGGCTTATTAACTCTCATCCTCAAAAATGGTACTCAGAACTATAAAAGGGAATTCTTTGAGTTCACACTTGTGAAAATAGAATCCTTTGTTCTCTTTGCCTAGTTGGAGTTAACACCTTGGTTAACAATAACTTTGAATCGACACAAGCTTGAACTAGGTGGAAGAGCTCACAAACCACTTGGAGAATTCACACCCTACCTAGTGCTAGGTGAGAAGCCAGCAAGATACTTGGAGAGCTCCACTCTTTTTTCTAACTCAGTCAGAAAGTTGTTCACACCCTCAGAAAGTATGAACCCTTTTGATGAGTATTCACCCCTCCAGAAGGTGAGAACTAGTTCCCACAAACACTGCCCCCTGGGCAGTGCTAGACTATTTGGAAGCTGTGATTAGCCCCTGTGAAAAGGGGCAGGGGCAGGAAACCACCATAAAAGCCATGAAAGAAGTCTGGTAAAGGGGAGTCTAGTGGAGAGTGAACTCCAAGAAGATAGTCACTCCAAGAAAGAAGGTCAGCTCAAAGAAGAAAGCTGGCCTCAGGAGTCACCTTCAGCTCCAGTCATTGTCTTGACCTGCCTCTTCGAGGGAACTTGGGTGAGTGGATAGCTGGTTTTCCCTTCCTGTCTTCTGGAGATAGTCTACAAGTCCTGGCTGAGCCAAGCACTGAAACAATATTTCGTTAGATAGGTTAATGTCTTCTCTATCCTTTTGTATTTCTCTACTTTTACTCTTTCCACCTTTATTTTATAAATAAAAGATTTATAATTTTCATATATTTAGCCAAACCATTAATTTTAACACTTATAGAACTGAATATGGTCAAATCAGGACAAAGTACAGTAGAATTATTACCTCTCTCATTCTGGATCACATGACTCTCAATGTAGCCTAAGGCTGCTATAGCTATTGAACCCAGGACCTCTCATCTCTAAGCCTGGCTCTCAATCCACTGAGCCACCTAGCTGCCCAGCTATTTTGACTGCTATATCATGTTGGTAGTTCATATTGTGTTTGCAAACTAATAACAAGAACAACATTTGACAATTACATAAGTGGTCTTTTATTTACTTTACAGATAAGGCAACTAAAGCACAGAATGGGTAAAGTACTTGTCTACTGTTATAGAGGTAGCAAACAAGAAAGATTCAAATCCAAGTCTTTCTGACTTTATCTTACACTCAGTCCCTCATACCACATATAGATTATCATTTATCATTTATTAATATTGTTTGAACCTAAATGCTCAGAGACTGGTTGCACCCAGAATGTTGTCCTGACCTCAGTAATTCTCTTGGAAAGTAGAGATAACTGCAAGGAATTCTGGGTCCTACCACGTCCTGGATTCACCCAAAATATTCTTGTTTTGGATCCCTCCACTCAAGCTTTTGTTTAGCTTTGCTCAAATTTTTTGAATGTTTATATTTACTAATATGTATCTCAATCTATCTTGCTTTCAAATTTCTCTTTCAGCAAAATTGCTTAACCATGTACCTGTACTTATATGCAGGTTCCCTATACTATATAATATAAACCTCCTAGAACCTGAGCAAGAGGGAGCCATAACTCCCTTCTGACTCACTCTTCTCTACCAAATGACCTAATACATTTCTAAAACTATTTCAGATTATGGGATTTGTCCTTGCAAACAACATATACAACTGTCATTATTTACTTCATGTAATGGTGTCTCACTGATTTCCTCATTTTGTACTTTTGACATTAACTTTTTTGAACTCACATGTATGACTTTACATTTATTTCTATTAACTTCCATCTTATTAGATTTAGGCCAGTATTCTAGCCCAGTGATGGGCAAACTACGGCCAGTGGGCCAGATGTGGCCCCCTGAAATGTTCTATCTAGCCACACAATATTATTCCTAATCTGACTAATACAATGAGTAGGATACAATACAATGAAACTTCGAAAGAGTTGCCTTAGAAACAGACTGACAGATGAGCATTTCCTTTCCTTTGGCCCCCTCTTTAAAAAGTTTGCCCATAGTTATCCTTCTCAAGTTTGTGTCATATGTGGATACAAAGTAGATAAATATGCCATCTATGACCCCATCTAAGTCACTGCTAACAGCAGAAGGCAAAGTACAGGTCTCTGAGAGAATACACTAGAGACTTTCCTTCAAAATGACATCAATTCATTAATGATACTTATTGGGTCTAGGCATTCAGCTAGTTCTGAATCCACTTAATAGTCTTATAACCTAGCCCACATCTCTTGCTGCTTTGTAGATAAGGATAGCATAAAACTGCTTTGAAGAAAACTAAGTAAACTAAATTTCTAGCATTCCACTAATGTATCATTCTAGTAACCCAGTCAAAAAAAGAAATGAAGTTACCTTAGCAAACCTTTTTTCTGACAAGGCATATTCCCTCTTCATGATCATTGCTTCATTTTTTTGATATTCACTAGTCATCGTTGTAATAATAAAGTCTAGAGTTTACAAAATCATGTATTTGTAAAATCTTATTCTGAAGGACAGTAGATTATAAGCAGTGTCACTCATGAAAAATAATAAGAAATAGAGAGATAAACAAATTCACAGAAAGTATGACAAAAGGTCCCTTTAAGATGATCTTGAAAGTCTTTTAAGATGAAATTGGAAGGGAGGTGCAACAGACAAAACTGGAAAAGATCTTTCTAGATTTCTACTGAATTTTGTTTTCCATTATTGGCAGTAGTGCTCTCACATTCTGAATTTAATATCAGAGTAAGTGATATATTGCAGGAAGAAGTTAGAAATTGCACTGAAGAAAGCAAAGCTGAGCACTGGGACTAGAACAAACATGCATAGAAAAGGTTCATGCCAGAAGAGGATTTTGAAGGGTGTGAGAGGGATGATTCTCAGATATCTAAAAGAGATACCAAATGTCTTGAAAAAAATCAGTGTTACTGCCAAAAAGGAAGGGGGGTAGTGGGGCACTCAAATGAAGAAAGATCAATAATAACTTCTGGCTAAGAAGGCTGACTGAAAGGAGGCAGAACACCTAGTTCCTAAATATATCCTCTTGCAAAAACCTAAAAATAATGCCAGAGTCAACAATGATTGAGAAATCCAATGATAAACTTGAAGAAAAGCCTTATTTCACTTCAGAAGAGAAAAAAATGTCAGGCAGAAGGCTATAAACAACAATAAAGGCAGAAACCAGTGAAGAAACCGTCAAAACAGGCAAACAAGAGGGTAGTCTCCCAGTATCAGAGATCAGCTAGAGACATGGGTAGCCTTCAAGGCTCTGTGTCTCAATTCAGTAAGAAGAAAAGGTTCCCATAAAGAACTCCAGGTGGTCATAAAATTTCAAGGTGGTTGCAAGAAGTCCTAAAGTGCCTCAGCAATGAATTAGAATCAGTAGCATTCAGACTAGGACAATCCAGGTGCATGGTAAGGGAGTGGGCATTAAGGTGCTTGAAACTGTACTAAGATGCTACCAACAGCCCTGAACACCCACAACTCTGAATCTCAAAGGATGTGGGCAAGAAGGGGAGGAGGTTAACCTTGACAGGTGGAGATCAGAACATGAACTCATATGACCCACAATGAGACTAAATAGAGACTACTATCCTGCCCAAAAGCATAAAAGCAGGCCGAGCCAGGTCCTAACACAAAATCTTAATTCAGGTTTTAAAGCTGAAGAGACGATTAAGTAGAAGACAAAGATGAATGCATAGAAATAAAATAGATCCAAAGATAATACTACAATTAAATCTAGAAAGAGAGAATTTTGTAACTTTAAGCAAAGACTCAAAGGAAAAAGTAGATATTCCATAGACTACATGAATACCTAGAAGAAATGAAGCTAGAGATAAAAACTGAAATAAATTCTTGGAGGAAAGAAATAGGAGAAGTAGCTTAGAAAAGAATGTGGTTAATTTTATTCTACTAATGAACTCCTTGAACATTAGAGTAGATTTAACAGAAATGAATGACTATAAGACAGAAATATTATAAAAAAATCCAAAGATGGAAAAACAAGCAAATATAAGGGGTCTGCTATTAATGATTTGGAAAACCTGACAAGGAGATATAATTTAAGAATTAGTGGACTCTAGAAGCAGCTCAGTAGCACAGTAGATAGAATGCTAGGCCTAGAGTCAGGAGGACCTGGGTTCAAATGTGGCCTCAGACACTTCCTAGCTGTGTGACCCTGTGCAAATCACTTAGCCTTAATTACCTAGCCCTTATAGTCCTTCTGTCTTAGAAATCATGATTTTTTAAAAGCCTGGACATTACATTTCAAGAAATTATAAATTAAAACTGCCCAAATATTTTAGGATCAAAGAGAAAGTTGCCAATAACCTCCAGAAAGAAATTACAAAAGAAGAAATGCCAGAAATACCATACTCAAAATCCAGAACTTTAATTTTTTTTAAAAATAGCACAAGTAAACAGAAAGGAGTAGTACAAATACCAAAAAATCAAAAATCACACAAGACCTAATACCTTCTACTACAAATGAGATCTTGGAATATTATATTCAAAAACTAGAGATATATGTTTGCAAACACAAATAATTTATCTAGAAAAACTGAGTATAATCCTGCAATGGAAAAAAAACTGATCTTTAACATAATAGACTACTTTCAAGAATTTCTGCTTCTTGGTGTCTCATGAAGTCGTTAGCTTTTATTTGCCCAATTCTAATTTTTAAAGACTGACTTTCATTCATGACCTTTTGATCCTCCTTTTCCATTTGGTCCATTCTACTTTTCATGGAACTCTTTTCTTCACTGGATTTTTTTAAACCTCTTTTCCCAGTAGGTCAAGTGTGTTTTTTAAAAAAAACTATTTTCTTCATTGGATTTTTGTGCCTCTTTTCCCACTTTGATCACTTTTGCTTTTTAAGATGTTATTTTCTTTTTGCATTCCTTTATTACTTTTTCCCATTTTTCTTCCACCTCTCTTATCTGGTTTTTGAATTCCTTTTTGAGCTCTTCCAGAGCCCAAGACCAATTGCCAATTTTCTTTGAGGTTTTACATGTGGCTGCTTTGCTTTCACTACTCCCTACTGAATCAGTGCCTTGTTCTTATTTGTTCTGATAAAAACTTTCTGTGGTTTGGTGTTTATTTTACTGTCTGCTCATTTTCTGATCCTATTTTGCCTGTAGACTGGGAATTTGGAAAAATGCTGATTCAGTCTTTTCTGCTGATGGCTTACAGGACTTAGAGCACTGTGAGCTATTTTCCCCTGGGACTAGGGGTTTCACAGCAGGCTTGAAAGGGCCAAGTTCTATGGACTTTGGAGCCTCACTGCAGGCTGGTGCCAGGGCTTGGGACTTCAAGGAGTGGGTGTGGGGAGCTCTGCTATTAGCTTAGGCAGAGCCCTGGTATTCCAAATTGGTCTATGCCCAGGCTCAAAACCTGGTGCAATAGGTTGAGGGTGATCGGTCCACATTCCTCTGTGCATAGTTTTACTTCTAGTTCCATCTTATCCTGTGAAAATCAACTCTCTCTGCCTGCCTTTTGTGTGGATAGAATTTGCTTCCCAGGACTCTCTTACCCAGCATACCATTTGTATGCTCATGCTGAGTGAGCATGTACATAGGATAAAGTTTTGGTGTAACCCTGCCTCTCTCTTTTTTTCTCTTAATGCAGCTGCTGAAGCTGGTTTTGAGCCAGGCAGGAGAATTTACACAAGTGGCCTAACTTTAGTTAGATATTTTAGGTTTTGTACTTCTTTTTTTTACTTCTTCCACTTCAAATGCTTATTAATAAACTTTGTAAAAATAATACTTGGAGTTACTGATATTAATTTAAATCTTATACTTTCAAGTTGTTTTCCACAGGAAAGCCCCTTAACTCCATCATTTTATTGGTTCAGTGACTTCAGTTATTTTGAGGAGCTCTTTGAAGGTTGGTTTAGGAGGATTCTCAGAGCAGTTCCAGCTTTTGTTGTTACTAAGCTACCATCTTGGATCCACCCCCTATCTTTCAAGAATTTCTGACAAAAATACCACAGCTTAGTAAGTAATCTAAAATATAAATACAAGAATCAAGAAAAATTAGAAAGGTAAGTAGGGGGCATCCAGATGGCTCAGTATATTGAGAGCCAGGCCCAGAGATGGGAGGTCCTGGGTTCAAATCTGGCCTCAGATACTTCCTGTCTGTGTGACCCTAGGCAAGTCACTTAACTCCCACTACCTAGCCCTTACTGCTCCTCTGCCTTAGAACCAATATTGGCTCTAAGACAGAAGTAAGGGTTTAAAAAAAGAAAGGTAAATATATTGGAGCAATTGGCAGAGGCTATATGATGATCCAGTGCTAATATTCTATGAATGAGACAAGAAGCAAGAGTTTCTTCAGAACCATAAAGCTTTCAGAAAGTACGGAAGAAGTTAAAAATAAGAAAAAAAACTCAGAGGTCCTGGGGCACATTAGTTCTGCTCTGAAGATTATAAGAAGAGAAAGAGAAGGGAGAATGAAAGTAATATACTACTATAGAAAGGAGAAAGAATGGGAGAGAACTTGCTATTTCTCATAATTGGGTTGCACAAGAAAGAAAAATATATGAATATAGATGATAGTATCAGATAAACCTGACCTTTGTCTGGAACAAGCAAGAGAGAGCCAAGTATAAAGAAAACTAGAAAGCTAAATTTATTTGAAAAAATATATGGAATTGAATGATGATACCTTCTAAGGGGTAAAGGGGATAAAGCATCTCTGGAATCTTAGTGCCTTCAAAGAGAATTGATAGAATAGATTAAGAAACATAGTGGTTCTGAATGACATGGAGGAATGGACAGGAAATAGCAAGTAGCTCAGTTTGGCTTAACCGCAGGTTATTTGAGGGTAGAATAATATATAAAAAGCTTGGAAAGGTACACAAGACCCAGATAGTGGATGACTTTAAGTAACCAACAGAGAAGTTTTTTCTATAGGCACTGGAGAGCCAGTGGTGGGATTAATACAGACATGTGCCTTAGGAATATCACTTTGGCAGCTTTGTGCAGGATGGATTGGAATAGCAAAGCAGTGTCATATAATATATATAGGGAGTCAGCCTATGAGTCAGGAAAACCTGAATGACAGAAAGACTTGCAAAGGATGAGCTCCCTCTGTGGTAATTTTGCTGTTCTGTTTTTACAGTGCCTTAGCAAAGTGAGGCAGTCATCAATTGTCAGGGAGGGATGGGTGAGCAGGCTTCCCATCTCAAGTTAACTGAAATCTGGTCTATTTTCATCAGTGAAGTAATTTTAGGGACTACGGGGCCACAGCAGGCTTCATTCTTCAATGTCATCAAATAGCCTAAGGAAATCCTTATAATAATAGCTAACATCTATATAGTACCTATGAGGCAAGTATTGTGTTAAATGCTTTATAAGTGTTATCTTATTTGATCCTTATGACAACCCTGAGACGTAGATGCTATTATTATCCCCATTTTACAGATGAGAAAACTTGAGCAAACAAAGGTTAAGTAAATTGATTCATTGCAGGATTTTCCATACAGCTGTTAATTCCTTCAGGCCATATTGTCAACCAGGTCTTAACACCAGAGAAACAGAGTAAGGGACATAAGGGACAGAACTTGATTTTCCTGGGGACCCTGTGAAGAACAAACAAATACAAAGATTTAATTATATGCCAGTTGGTTCTCTGATGATGAAAACAGTCTGATTAAAGTGCAAGTGCCTACTGAGAATTACTTTAAAGACAGCTATTTTAACACACAATTTTGAAAGCATATTTCTTTGTGTGTAAATTAAGTTATAAAGTATACCATGTATATCTATACAGATTCTTTTGCTGACATTTAATCCTGCTGCTACTCTACGTAAATTAGGCCAAGAAAACCCAAGAATGGATTCAGTCTACAAAACTCTAAAGTTTGAGGGGTCAGGCAATGTGTGAGAACAAGTGTCCATCCACAGTATCTATACAAGATGGTGAACTGGGCCCAGAAATGAATAAAAAGAAAGACGTCAAACTAGATTTCATGTGCAGTACTTCCAATGACTCCAAGATATTCCTAGAGAAAAAAAACTCTTTAAAAAATTACAGAATATAGTCAATCAGCAGAGCAGAGAAGAAGCCCCTTCAGGACAGAATAGCCCAAACCCATAGATGCAGTAAATAATCAGAGGGGCAAGATTACAGCCAATTACAGGGAGGAAGAAGGAAAAAATATGAGTAAACAACAGAAAAAGAAAAAAGAAATTACAATGGACAGCTTCTAACCAGATACTGAACAAAGAACAAATGGAACAGAGGAGGACCAAGGAACACTGAGAAAAAACACAGAAACTCCAGTGAATTGGACAGAGGCTTTGGAAGAACTCAAAATACAATTCAAAAAACAATTAAGAGAATCTGGAGACAATTGGGAAAGGAACTTATAAAGCAAAATAAGTCATCTGGAAATAGAGGCACATGAACTAAAACAAGAAAATAATGTCTTGAAAGCCAGAATTAACAAGCTTGAAAAGGAGGTAAAGAAGGTGAAAGATAACCTAGAAAGAAAATCAGACCAGAAGGAGAAGGATGACCAAAAAGCCAGGGATGAAATTCAGTCCTTAAAAATTAGAATCCAACAACTAGAAGCAAATGACTTCACAGGGCAGCAAGAATCTATAAAAAAACATCCAAAGAATAAAAAAAATGAGGAAAATATGAAACACCTCATTGACAAAACTACAGACCTTGAAAACAGATCCACAAGAGATAATTTAAGAATAATTGGGCTACAGGAATATTGTGACAAAAGGAAAAGCCTAGACACCATCCTACAGGAAATTATCCAAGAAAACTACCCGACATTCTTGAACAAGAGGGAAAAATGGAGATTGAAAGAATCCACAGATCACCTCCTACATTTAATTCCCAATTGACAACTCCCAGGAATGTTATAGCCAAATTCAAGAACTACCAGATCAAGGCAAAAATATTACAAGCTGCTAAGAAGAAGTCATTTAGATACCATGGAACAACAGCTAGGATAACACAAGATCTGGCTGCAGCTACACTGAAGGACTAGAAAGTATGGAATATGATATTATAGAAAGCAAAGGAACTGAATCTACAACCAAGAATCAAGTATCCAGAAAAACTGACTATATTCTTGCAGGGGAAAGTATGGTCATTTAATAAAATAGATGACTTCCAAGCATTCATAAAGAGACTTAATTCTTACATGCATTGAGATTGACTCAAAGATGGAAGAACAATCAGATCTATTGGGGCAGAGAATTAATTCATGCCCTGTAGAGAAGTAGAAGGGCAGCAAACAGATTGGTGGAGAGGGAGGCAATAAAAGGGAGGGAGAGTGTTGGGGGTAGTTTAAAAGGAATCTAAAGAAAATAAGAGGGGAATAGAAAGGGAAGGGGAAGAAAGGGAAGTAAAATAATGGTGGGATCTAGGGGGACTGATTAAAAGCAAAACACTGGTATAGAAGGAAATAGTGAAAGAAGAAAGGGCAGGACTAGGAGAGGAAATCAAAATGTTGGGGAATACACAGGTGGTAATCATAACTCTGAATGTGAATGGGATGAATTCACCCAAAAATGGAAGCAAATAGTAAAGTGGATTAGAAACCAAAATCCTACGATATGTTGTCTACAAGAAACACACATGAGGCAGGTAGACACACATGGGGTGAAACTAGAGGGCTGGAGCAAAATCTATTGGGCATCAACTGAGAAAAAGAAGGCAGGTGTCCCAAACATGATATCTGACAAAGTCATTGTAAAAATAGATCTGATTAAAAGAGATAGGGAAGAACCAGCAGCAATACAATGACCCAGGACAATTCTGAGGGATTTATGGTAAAGATGCTACCCACATTCAGAGGAAGGACTGCAGGAGAGGAAACATATAAGAAAAACAACTGCTTGTACGCATGGGTTGGGGTGGACATGATTGGGGATGTGGACTCGAAACTACCACACCAATGCAACTATCAACAATTTGGAAATTGGTCTCGATCAAGGACACATGACAAAACTAGCGGAAATGCGCATGGGTAGGAGGGGTGCGGGGGGGGGGTTGAAGGGGAAAGGAGGAGCATGAATCATGTAACCATGTTAAAAATGAATATTAATAAATAAAAAAAAAGAGATAGGGAAGGTAATTACATTCTGATAAAAGACAGTATAGACAATGAGGAAATATCAATACTCAGCATGAATGCACCAAATGGTATAGTATTCAAAATTTTCAAGGAGAAACTATTGGAGCTTAAGGAGGAAAGAGATAGTAAAACTATACTAGGGAGACCTGAGCCTCCCTCTATCACATTTAGATAAATCAAACCAAAGAATAAAAAAGAAGGAGGGGGCAGCTGGGTAGCTCAGTGGATTGAGAGTCAGGCCTAGAGACGGGAGGTCCTAGGTTCAAATCTGACCTCAGACACTTCCCAGCTGTGTGACCCTGGGCAAGTCACTTGACCCCTATTGCCCACCCTTACCACTCTTCTACCAAGGAGCCAATACACAGAAGTTAAGGGTTTAAACAAAATTTAAAAAAAAAGAAGAAGGAGGTAAAAATGAAATCTTAAAAAAATTAGAGTTAATAGATATATGGAGAAAAATAAATAGGGACAAAAAGGAATACACCTTCTTTTCAGCAGTAAATGATACATTCACTAAGACTGACCATGTACTAAGGAGGTGATGGGCAAACTACGGCCCATGGGCAAGATGCAGCCCCCTGAAATGTTCTATTGGGCCCCTTGTCATTATTCCTAATCTGACGAATACAATGAGTAGGATACAATACAATGAAACTTTGAAAGAGTTGCCTTAGAAACAGTCTGACAGATGAGCATTTCCTTTCCTTTGGCCCCCTCTTTAAAAAGTTTGCCTATCACTGTACTAGGGCACAAAAAGATGGTAAACAAATGCAAAAAGGCAGAAATAATAAATGCAACCTTTTCAGATCATAATGCAATAAAAATAATAATTAGTAAGGGTACATGGAGAAGCAAATCAAAACTTAGTTGGAAATTAAAAAATGTGATTCTCCAAAATCAGATAAAGAGCAAATCATAGAAACAACTAATAATTTCATTGAAGAAAATGACAACGATGAGATATCTTACCAAAATTTATGGGGTGCAGCCAAAGCAGTACTCAGGAGGAAATTTATATCCTTGAATACACATATTAATAAATTAGGAAGGGCAGAAGTCAACGAATTGGGCATGCAAATTAAAAAACTAGAAAGAGAACAAATTAAAAAACCCCAGGTAAAAACTAAATTAGAAATCCTAAAAATCAAAGGAGAGATTAATAAAATTGAAAGTAAAAGAACTATTGAATTAATAAATAAGACTAGAAGCTGGTAATTTGAAAAAACAAAATGAATAGATCAAGTACTGGTTAATCTAATAAAAAAGAAGGATATAAAAAAATGAAATTAACAGTATCAAAGATGAAAAGGGAGACCTCACCTCTAATGAAGAGGAAATTAAGGCAATCATTAAAAACTATTTTACTCAATTATTTGGCAATAAATTTGACAACCTAGGTGACATGGATGAATATTTACAAAAATATAAATTGCCTAGATTAACAGAAGAAGAAATAGAATACTTAAATAATCCCATATCAGAAAAAGAAATTGAATGAGACATCAAAGAATTCCCTAAGAAAAAATACCCAGGACCAGATGGATTCACAAGTGAATTCTATCAAACATTAAAAGAACAACTAATCCCAATACTATATAAATTATTTGACATAATAAGCAAAGAAGAAGTTCTACCAAATTCCTTTTATGACACAAATATGGTACTGATTCCAAAGCCAGGCAGATCAAAAAGAAAGAAAGAAAACTAAAGACCAATCTCCTTAATGAACATAGATGTAAAAATCTTAAGTAGAATACTAGCAAAAAGACTCCAGCAAGTGATCATGAGGATTCATTATGATCAGGTAGGATTTATACCAGGAATGCAGGGATGGTTCAATATTAGGAAAACCATGCACAAAATTGATCACATCAACAAACAAAAAACAACAACAAAAATCACATGATTATCTCAATAGATGCTGAAAAGGCCTTTGAAAAAATACAACACTAGAAAGTATAGGAATAGAAGGGCCTTTCTAAAAATAATAAACAATATATATCTAAAACCATCCACAAGCATCATCTGCAATAGGGATAAATTAGAAGCCTTCCCAATAAGATCAGGAGTGAAATAAGGATGCCCATTATCACCTCTATTATTTAACATGGTACTAGAAACACTATCAGTAGAAATTAGAAAAGAAAAAGAAATTGAAGGTATTAAAATAGGCAATGAGGAGACCAAGCTATCACTCTGCAGATGATATGATGGTATACTTAAAGAATCTTAGAGAATCAATTAAAAAGCTAGTGGAGGGGCAGCTGGGTAGCTCAGGGGATTGAGAGTCAGGCCTAGAGACGGGAGGTCCTAGGTTCAAATCCGGCCTCAGACACTTCCTGGCTATGGGACCCTGGGCAAGTCACTTGACCCCCATTGCCCACCCTTACCACTCTTTGACCTAGGAGCCAATACACAGAAGTTAAGGGTTTAAAAAAACAAAGGAAAAAAAAGCTAGTGGAAATAATCAACAACTTTAGCAAAGTTGCAGGATACGAAATAAACCAACATAAATCATCAGTATTTCTATATATTTCCAACACATCCTGGCAGCAAGAGTTAGAAAGAGAAATTCCATTTAAAATCACCCTAGACAATATAAAACACTTAGGAATCTATCTGCCAAGACAAACACAGGAATTATATGAACACAACTACAAAACACTTTCCACACAATTAAGACTAGATCTAAACAATTGGAAAAACATTAATTGCTCATGGGTACGATGAGCTAACATAATAAAAATGACCATTCTGCCCAAATTAATTTACTTATTTAGTGCCATACATATCAAACTAACAAGAAACTTTTTTACTGAATTAGAAAAAACTATAACAAATTTCATTTGGAAGAAGAAAAGATCAAGAATATTAAAGGAAATAATGAAAAAATGTGAAGGAGGCGGGCCTGGCAGTACCAGATCTTAAACTGTATTATAAAGCAGTAGTCATCAAAATAATTTGGTACTGGATAAGAAACAGAAGGGAGCATCAGTGGAATAGACTTGGGGATAGTTTATGATAAACCCAAAAAGCCCAGCTTTTGGAACAAATATCCACTATTTGATGAAAACTGCTGGAAAAATTAGAAAACAATATGGGAGAGATTAGGTTTAGATCAACATCTCACACCCTCCACCAAGATAAATTCAGAATGGGTAAATGACTTAAATATAAAAAAGGAAACTATAAGTACATTAGGTGAACATAGAATAGCTTACCTGTCAGATCTCTTGGAAAGGAAAGATTTTAAAACCAAGCAAAAGTTAGAAAATATTACAAAATCTAAAATAAATAATTTTGATTACATTAAATTAAAAAGGTTTTGTACAAACAAAAGCAATGCAATCAAAATTAGAAGGGAAGTAACGAATTGGGAAAAAATCTTTATGACAAAAACCTCTGACAAAGGTCTAATTACTCAGATATATAAGGAACTAAATAAATTGTACAAAAAAATCAGACCATTTCCCAAATGATAAATGAGCAAGGGCCATGATGAATAGGCAATTTTCAGATAAAGAAATCAAAACTATCAGTAAACACATGAGATGGTGTTCTAAATCTCTAATAATTAGAGAAATGCAAATCAAAACAACTCTGAGGTACCATCTCACACCTCGCAGATTGGCTAAAATGACAGCAAAGGAAAGTAATAAATGTTGGAGAGGATGTGGCAAAATTGGTACATTAATACATTGCTGGTGGAGTTGTGAATTGATCCAACCATTCTGGAAGCCAATTTGGGACTATGCCCAAAGGGCTTTAAAAGACTGTCTGCCTTTTGATCCCAAAGAGATAATAAGGAAAAAGAGTTGTACAAAAATATTTATAGCCACCCTCTTCATGGTGGCAAAAAAATGGAAAATGAGGGGATGCCCTTTGATTGGGGAATGGCTGAACAAATTGTGGTATCTATTGATGATGGAATACTATTGTGCTGAAAAGAATAATGAACTGGAGAAATTCCATGTGAACTGGAATGACCTCCAGGAATTGATGCAGAGTGAAAGGAGCAGAATCAGAAGAACCTTAAACAGAGACTGTGTGGCACAGTGGCACAATCGAATGTAATAGACTTCTCTACTAGCAGCAATGCAATGATCCAGGACAATCCAGAGGAGTTTATGAGAAAGAATGCTATTCACATCCAGAGAAAGAACTGTGGGAATAGAAACACAGAAGAAAAACAACTGTCTGATCACATGGGTTGATGGGGATATGATTGGAAAAGTAGACTCTAAAAGATCACCCTAATGCAAATATTAATAATATGGAAATAAGTCTTGATCAATGACGTATGCAAAACCCAGTGGAATTATTCTTTGGCTATGGTAGGGGGGTGGCAGGAGGGGAGGGAAAGAACAAGAATCATGTCACCACGGAAAAATATTCTAAATTAATTAATTAAATAAAAATTTCCAAGTCAATCGATAAGTAAATAAAGATTTAAAAATTTACGATTCTTTGGGAGGTATCATAGGGTGACAAATCTTAGAATAACACAATTAAGAATGAAAACTACAGTTCATTTAAAGGGTAATGGAGAGCTATATACCAAGGGTAAACAGGATATAACTTCTTAGTAAAGAAAAATTCCTCACCAGATTAAACATAAAAGATATAAAAGAGATTCATGATTGGAAAAAGAGGTGTGCCAATCATGTAACAAGAAGAAAGAATGACAAATGGACACTTGGGGAACTCCACTGATATGTTATGTCATGAGAACTATTATGTTGGGTGGACCTCTTACTCTAAAAGACTTACAAGAATCAAATAGGATGGGAAATTTTGGAAGGGTTGTAATGCATAGTGCTGAAGGGAACATGCTTATTTATGAGGTCAGAGATGCACTGAAGTACCGAAGAATTTTTCCAGCAATTGAAATAAAATTTATTAAAATATATTATGCAGACATTACCCTGTCCCTTTGGAAAATAAAGACTTTTGTCCTTCTGTAGTCCAGTGGCACCATTACTATTCTTTTAAAGATCATTGATAATGTCTTAGCATTTCTTTTACTGCTTTCAGTCTCATGGGATACAGTCGGTCTGGAACAAGTGACTTGAAACTCACAAAGGGTAGAGAGTTATATATTCTTGCTTATTTTGAGTATAACACTCCGTTAACCATTTTTATGCTCTGTTTTCCTGTCCAGACATTATTGCCCTTGGCAAAACAAGTCAAAAAAGAGTTGAGTACTTTTGCCCTTTTGACTTTTTAATATCTATTATCACTGTTCTATCAACCTCCAGCACTACACTTTCTTGAAGGTACAAAAAAATCAAGACATAAAGTACAAGAAAATAACTCATTGGGAAGGGCTTAGGTTGTTGTCTTCCAGTGTTTCCTGCATTGAAAACACATGACTCCTGGATCACATTTTTTCCCTTTGATTTTTAAGAATTGGCATTTCTTAATGTCTCATTCCTTTTGTACTATATCCCACCCATTCTCCTTTTAACCAGAAAGCCTTCCTTTCCTTTGTAACAAAGATTTTTAAAAGAAAAAATAACTACTAGATCTATATCCCCAAAGAGATCAAAGAAAAAAGAAAAGGACACATATGTACAAAAATATTTACAGTATCTCTTTTTGTAGTGGCAAAGAACTGGAAACTAATGAGGAGTTCATCAACTGATAAATAGCTAAATAAATTATGGTATGTGAATATAAAAGAATGGTAATATGCAATAAGAAATTATTCTCCAATTGACAAATGTTCAAAGGTTATGAATAAGCAGTTTTCAGATGAAGAAATTAAAGCTCTCAATAATCACATGGAAAAATGTTCTAAATCCCTATTGATAAAAGAGAAATGCAAATTAATACAACTCTGTGGTACCACCTGACACCTATGAGATTAGCCAATATGACAATAAAGGAAAGTGATAAATGTTGGAGGGGATGTGGCAAAATTGGAACACTAATGCATTGCTGGTGAAGTTGTGAACTGAGCCAACCATTCTGGAGGGCAATTTGGAACTATGCCCAATGGATTATAAAACAATACATACCCCTTTGAGCCAGAAATACCACTACTAGGTCTGTATCCCAAAGAGATAAAAAAAGGGGAAAGGACCCACTTGTACAAAAATATTTGAAGCTATTTTTGTGGTGGCAAAGAATTGGAAATTGAAGGAACATCCATCAATTGGGAAATGGCTGAACAAATTATGGTATATGATAATGATGGAATGCTATCATGTTATAAGAAATGATGAACAGGACGATTTTAGGAAGAACTAGAAGGATCTATGTGAACTGATACAGAGTGAAGTTAGCAGAACCAGGAGAACATTGTACACAGTAATAGCCATATTGTAGAATGATGAACTATGACAGACTTAGCAACGCTCAGCATTACAATGATTTAAGACAGTGAAGGCAAACCTATGGCATACATGCCAAAAGGACATATCTGCAGCTGCTCACCAGAGTTTGTTATTAGAAAGCCAGAGGGATTTGGAGTGGAGCTGTTCCCCTCCCCCCCTCCATGCACCTGAGTACATTCCTCATTTCCCCCATTCCTCTGCCCAGTAGTCCAAAGGGAGTGCTTCCTACCTTCCCTGTCTAGGATAAGGCATTGGGAGGGGTAGGGGAGGACTCGAAGTCTGCATGAGGGTGCAGCACAGATGGTAGCCTGTTGAGTCTGTGGTGAAGGTAATTCCCATGATGGGGTTGAAGAGAAGCTAGGTTTAAGGGGAGCATAGCTCACAGAGTAGCACATAGCTGGAGGGGAGCTGAGTAGGAGGGGAATAGAGAGCTTGGGCCAATCTCCTTCCCCTCTCCACACACATCTCTTATCACCCACCCCTCTGCCCAGCACCCCAATGAGAGTGCTTCCTCTCTCCCCTGTCTGGGGTAAGGGGGGTCTGGAGGGCGGTGGGGGCAAGGCTGGGCACTCCATCTCTAAAAGGTTCACCATCACTGATCTAGGACAATTAAGATGGACTTATGACAAAGAATGCTATCTACCTTCAGAGAAAGAACTGATGAAGTTGGGATGCAATTTGAGTTTTTATTTGGAGGTTTTTGTTTTATATTTTTCTCTTACAAAAATGAACAATATGGAAATATATTTTGCATAATAATACATGTATAATCAAGATCAAATTGCTTATCATCTCTGGGAGGTGGGAGACAATTTGGATTGTATAATTTTGGAAAACGTGGAAATTTATTACATGTCACTGGTAAAAATAAAATTTCTTTACAATAAATAAATTAAAAAAAATGATGTTGGTTTCAGTGAAACCAGAGAAGATGGGAAATTTAATACAGAGTAAAGTGAGAAGAAGGCAGCTGGGTAGCTCAGTGGATTGAGAGTCAGGCCTAGAGACGGGAGGTCCTAGGTTCAAATCCGGCCTCAGACACTTCCCAGCTGTGTGACCCTGGGCAAGTCACTTGATCCCCATTGCCCACCCTTACCACTCTTCCACCTATGAACCAATATACAGAAGTTAAGGGTTTAAAAAAAATTAAAATAAAGTGAGAAGAACCCAAAAAATAATTAGTATCAACATTAAGTATAGTGTAAGAAGACTGGAAAGGTGGGAGGGGGATAGTTTATAAGGGACTTTGAATGCAAAGTACAGACAATGGGAAGCCTCTGGAGTTTGTTGAGTAGGAAAGTCACATGATCAGACCTGTGACTTTAGGAAAATAATTTTGGTAGATGAATGGAGGATGAATTAAAGTGGGAAGAGACTTGAGGCAGACACACCTACTAGCAGGCCAGGGAATAAGGGCCTACACTGAAATGGTTGGCTTAATAATAAGAAGAGAGAGGGGGGAATATTTGAGAGGTACTGACATGAAATTAATAAGTCTTGGTAACAGATTAGATATAAAGGGTGAGACATAGTGATGACTTGACCCCAGGTTGAGGACCTGGGGGCCTGAAAGGATGCAATTGCCCTCTATAGTAGTAAGGAAGGTAGGAAGGGAGTGATTTAGAGGGAAAAAATAATAAGTTTTGTTTTGGACTTGTTTCCTTAAAATTTATACAATTAATAACAACACTGTAAAGGTAAAAACATCTTTGAAAGACTTCAGAACTCTGATTAATGCAATAACTAATCATGATTCCAGAGGACCCATGATGAAGAACCCATTCTCCTATGGAGATGGAGGATTCAAGATGTAGAATGATACATACATTTTCAGACATAGTCAATGCAAGAATGTGTGTTGTTTGACTATCTAGATTTTGTTTTTACCTTTTTTTCTAATGGAAGAGAGGTGAGATGGTAAAGAGAAAAAAATAAATACTATTAATTGGAAAAAATAAAACAAAATAAAAATGCTATTAAAAAGGGAATAAAGTAGTTCAGTAAAACCAACCAACCATGACTAGTAGTGGATACAACTTTTCACACTTGTAACACCTCATTTCTTTAATGAAGGGAAGTAGGTATATTTTCTCAACCCTTCTCTGTGTACTGCTAAAATTTATTTCTTTTTTATATGAACTCAGAGGGTTAATCGCCCTAATGACCATGTGACTAGACTAACCAAGCCATCACCAGGTATAAAGATTAAAAACGGGAAGTCTGGCTGTAGATTTTCAATATTTTGTTAATCAGAAAGGAGAGAGAAAGAGAGGAGAGGTAGAAAGTTTACCCAAATCTAGTTTCCACTTTCTGCTGGATGTCCTACAGCAGCCCCAGTCAGTAGCCACACAAAAGTAGAAGAGAGATGGAAATGTGCTCTGACCTCAGTTTATCAAACTTTCTCTCTGCCTACTGACTCTCACATGTCATGCCTCATGAGCCAACTATCACCCTTCCTTCTTCTCCTGCATACCCAGAGGACCCTCCAGGGGACATTGGCTTGCTTCCTGCCTAGTTGTCCCCTACCCTAATTGCTGGCTTTCGTCTGACCACAGGGGGCACTAAAGTTTGGATTCTATCCTCGTGCTCAAAGTCCGCTCAGTAACTCCCTTTACACAATGGAAAGTTCTAAAATAAAGGAAATCCATTAATGTCAAACCCAGATACAAGAAATAGAGAGGTTTTCTTTAGGGCAATCTTGTATCATTCAAGTCATAGAGTAATGTACTAAACTTCATAAGACAATGGAATAGGCTGCATATTCTCTATGGCAAAAGGCCCTTACTTCTCTAATAATTCTCATCCCTCTCTTTGGGTTGAGAAATCTAGCAATGAAAGTTTCTCATTCCCTATCTCTCCTGAGCCTTTGGCAGAAGTGTGCAGAATTAGTTGTTTTAATTAAAAGCATATTTTTCTTGTCTTTCGGCAAATACTAAATTGTTTCTGACTAAATAAGAAATACAGCAAAATCCACTTGTGCCAAATCTGTGTCCTCCCAATTGAGGAAGAATAGAAAGCTAGCATTTTCCAATGGTAAAGACAGTAGTTGGGCACTTGTACCTTTCTTCACCATGGTCTCTGAGAGGGTACAAATGCTCTGTACCAGTCAGTCCCCAATAGCTAATTTGCATTCTTGAAATCTTGGGGAGGTCAGCATGTAACTTATAGGTTTGTAAACCCTTCACAAGGGATTTCTTTTGATATTCTGGAGGAGAGCAAACTGATTCCTATGTAACAATCTACTTTCACCATCCCTGCACAAAGAAAGGATTATACAGAGAGTGATTAAGAAAGGAAGTTCTGTTGGCACCACTCAGATGCTGAGGTTTTTGTATTGTAAATTTGGTCCAGAGTAAAAGAAAAGAAAATTATATCAGCAAAGATGGCTTTCCAAAAACTCCATCTACAATATTATTAAGATCCACTATGGTCCTAGAGAAATTAGTCCTGATGATAACTTCCATGTGCTCTCACTTGAGGGGGGAAGAACGTAATTATACTATATTAATTGTAAAAAATGTCCACTCCAGCATGTTTGCAGAAGATTACTTTGTTTTCTGGTTTATGCATGTATTATCATGCAAAACATATTTCCTTATAGTTTATTTTAGTATGTGAATAATCTTATAAAACCTAAACCCCAAATCATATATCCAAATAAACAAGTGAGAAAAATCATATGTTTTCATCTGCATTTCTACTCCCACAGTTCTTTCTCTGGATGTGGATACATTCTTTCTCATAAGTCCCTCAGAATTGTCCTGGATCACTGTATTGCTGTTAGTAGCAAAGTCTATTACATTTGATCATTCCACAATATTTCAGTTACTGTGTATAAAGTTCCCCTGGTTTGCAGAGAATTACTTTGAACACCCTTGCAAAACAAAGGACAGGTACTAAAATTCCTGACCCTGCTAGGCCCCCAGATAGGTCAGGAATCAAAGCAGATAATTACCCAGCCTGCTTCACTTCTGATGAGGTGGCTCAGAATAAACTTCCAACAAAAAGTGACCGACTAAAGCCACTCTCAGTTGTGTCTAGTTAGCATTCAACATCATCTATAACACTTCTATAATAATTGGCACAAAATTTCAGAACTAATGGCAAAAAAGATAAGGTCTTTATTCCAGTGGAGAAATCCTAACAACACAAGTGGACAAGGGAAAAGTCGGCCCGAGACATGATTTTATTCAGACATCAGAAAGGGAAGATATCTGATATAAGGAGAAATGGAATTTTTTTAGTTGATTTCAGGCTAATTTAGGAGAAAGTGAAGGGAGGGGTAGATAGAGAAATCAAAAAGTGCCATCAAACCTTATATTTGTGAAATACTTCATAAGGCATTTTCATAGCTATTCTGATTGGGGCTTCTTCATAGCCTGTGAGGTAGGTCAAGTCAAGTCATTCTCATTTTATAAGTGAATGAACTTTGGCTCAGAGATAAGAAGTGACTTACAAGAAGTAGTAGCTGGGTTAGAACTAGAACTCAGGGCTCCAGATTCCCCTAGTAGTATTTTATGATACTGCCTCTCTAATGATATGGGGATGTTGGTACCTGTGATGTTAAGCTTAGAGAAGAAAAGATTCAGTGGTGATTGGGAAAGGGGCAAACTATGACAATTGTTTTCAAAAATTTGAAATGCTGTCATGTGGAAGAAGGATGTGACTTGTTCTGTTTGGTCCCAAAGGACAGAACCAGGAGCCATAGGGAGAAGCTACAAAGAGGTAGATTTAAACCTAATATTAGGGAAAACTTCAGAACAAATAGAGCCACGGGTAGAATGAAAGGAGGTAGTGAATATCCTCTTAAGAGAGAATATTCTTCAAGCAGAGACTGGATGCCCATCTCTCAGGTAGTCAGTAACCAGTTTGTTTTTCAGGTAAGGAATGCACTTGGATGTCCACTAATGTCCCTCTAAAGTTTAAACACTTGAGATTCTCTGGAATTCACTGCCCTCTCACCTTTAAACCAGTCTGACAATTTCCTGCTGCTTATTTCTGAAATCGAGTCGCCTGAAACATCCAATAAAATTCTATGGCATTACCTATCTAGAATTTAAATTGCTTGATCCAGTCAGTTCTACTTTCAAATAGAATATCTCCTCCCTTGTTCATAGAAATAGAGAAATAAGGCCAGGGAAGAAGAGAAGGATATGACTAGGCTATAAATCAGTAGCTGGGGTCTGTCCTGGGCCTAGCATTCAAACTAGCTGACTCAGTCCTCAAGCACTACTCAGCTCAGTGGGAGGAAAAAGCCAGCTAGTGACCTGGCAGTATTCATCAGTGATTTCACAGAACTGACCAGTCATTTTCTCAAAACTGTCTCTGCCCTAACTTGTGTGGACAGCCTAAAGCTACCACTGTCCAGCAGCTAGCAAAGCCCTTGGCGAAGAATTAAAATACAAGCAGAGCAAGTCCTAATATCCCCTGCCCCCAAATCTTTCCTCGAACCCTGCTTTTTCATGCTGATCCCCAAAAACCTAGTGCTGCCTTTTTGGTCAAGGCTTCAGGCTCCTGCCCCTGCCCCCATCCCCTATTCAACCAGGGCTCAACCATCTGGCCTATTGAAATGTCCCTGTCCTGTACTTAATTCCCTTGGGGTCAGGATCTGCGCCTTCCCAGGTGACAGGCCATCTGATACTCTAACCAGGAATGGGCTCAAGGGAGACTCCCCCCCTCCCTAGGCAACAGGTAAAATGTTAGTAAGGTTCTTCTGTAGACAATGTTCTTCTCCTTTGTTAGCTAATCAAAAGGAGTGGGAGTTTCTGGTCAGTTATTCTGGGGGGGGGGAGTTTGGGAGGGTGCAGAATGGCTGCATCATGGCAGGCTGAGGCAGGGCAGAAAAGAGAGACCAGAATTAGAATTCAGGGGCAGGTGAGGCCCTTTCAAAGCACAGCAGAGGCAGCCACTTGCTATATTCCCCTATACAAAGGACTAGTCCAGGCCATATGTTCCATTCCGTACTTGGGTGCACACTGGTTGCTGTTGTTCCATCACAGCAGATCCTTTGCATTTTGCATTATGGATTATTGTGGGCTTATAGGTTTTGTCGGTCTAATTTACATGGAGCAGCAGAAGGGCTAAATGTCAGCAAGAGAAACTGGCCAGGTATATACATGGTGTACTTTATCATCCAATTCACACACAGAAAAAAGATGCTATCCAAACTGCAGGTTAAAATAGCTGTCTTTCCAGTAATTCTCAGTAGATATCTGCACTTGAATCAGCCTGTTTTCAACTTCTAAGAACCAAATGGTATGTAATTAACTCTTTGTACCTATATGCTTTTCACAGGGTCTCCAGAAAAATCAAGTCTTGGCCAGAAGAAATTAATGGTGGCATAGAATCATCCCATCTGCATAAGGACTTCCTTAGGCCACTTGGTGAAGTTCAAGGATGAAGCTTCCTGTGGTCCTGTAGTCCCTGAAACATCTTTCACTGATGAAAATAAACCAGATTTCTGTTGGCTTGAGATGGGAAGCCTGCTCACCCATCCCCTCCCTGACAATCAATAACTGCCTCATTTTGCTAAGGCACTGTAAAAATGGAACAGCAAAATAATGACCACAGAGGCAGCTCTCATCCTTGGCACGTCTTTCTGTCATTCAGGCTTTCCTGACATAGGCTGATTCCCTATACACTATACCACACTGCTTTGCTGTTCCAATCCATCCTGCACAAAGCTGCCAAGGCGATATTCCTAAAGCACATGTCTGTAACTTGTCCCACTAGTGGCTTTCCAGTGCCTGTAAAACAAACTTCCTTGTTGGCCATTTAAAGTCCCCTGAAAACAAGATTAAGGTGAAACAAGGATACCCATTATCACCCCCATTATTCAGTATTGTAAGAGAAATGCTAACTATAGCAATAAGACCAGAAAATGAAATCGAAGGAATAAGAATGGGCAATGAGGAAACAAAACTATCACTCTTTGCAGACAATATGATGGTATACATAGAAAATGCTAGAGAATCAACTAAAAAACTAGTTGAAATAATTCACAACTTCAGCAAAGTTGTGAAAGATAAAATAAACTCACATAAATCATCAGCATTTTTATATATTACCAACAAAGTCCAGCAGGAAGAGATAGAAAGAGAAATTCCAATGAAAATAACTGCAGGCAGTATTAAATAATTGGGAGTCTACCTGGAAAGACAAACTCAGAAACTATGTGAACATAATTACAAAACACTTTTCAGACAAATAAAGTCATATCTAAACAAAAATGAAGTTAAATCTAAACAGTGAGATATTAAATGCTCATGGGTACATAGGCCAAACCAATATAATAAAAGTGTTATCTAAATTAATTAATTTAGTAGCTTTCCAATCAAAATACCAAAAAATTATTTTATAAATAAAGAAAAAAATAATAACAAAATTCATCTGGAAAAACAAAATACCAAAAATATCAAGGAAATCAGTGAAAAGAAATGTGATGGTGGCTTAGCAATACAAAATATCAAACTGTATTATAAAGCATTAATCATTAGAATAATCTGATATTGGCTAAGAAATAGAGTTGTAGATCAGTGGAATAAATTAGGTATATAATATCCAGTAATAAATGACCAGAATAATTTAGTGTTTAACAAAGCCAAAGATCCAAGATTGGGGGACTAGAAATCACTATTTGACAAAAATTTCTGGGAAAACTGGAAAACAGTTTGATAGAAACGAAGTATAGACCAACATCTCATACCATATACTAAGAGGAGATAAAAAAATGACACATGACTTTTAAACATATCATAAGCAAATCAGGGGAGTATGGGATATTTCACCCATTAAAATTTATGGATAAAGGAAAAAATTATGACCAAACAAGAGACAGAAAACATTATAGAATGTAAAATGGATAATTTTGATTATCATATTTTAAAAGTTTTGCACAAACAAGACCAATGAAGCCTGGAGTAGAAAAAAAAATTGGGGGGAAAAGGTCTCCTTTCTCAAATAAATAGAAACTAAGTGAAATTTATAAGAATAAGTCATTCCCCAATTGAGAAATAGTAAAAGGACATGAAAGACAATTTTAAGAAGAATTCAAAACTATGAAAAGTCCTGTAAAAATGCTCTAAATATTTAACGATTAAAGAAATGCAAATTAAAACAACTCAGAGGTATACCACATACCTATCAAACCGACTAATTTGACAGGAAAGGAAGTTGGAGGGGATGTGGAAAAATAGGAACAGTAATGCACTCTTGATGGAGTGGTGAACTCATCCAACCATTCTGGAGAACAATTTGGGAATATGCCTTAAGGTCTGTAAAATTTTGTCTCATCAATACTACTACAAGGTCTATATACCAAAAGAGATCAAAGGAAAAGGGAAAAGACCTATATGTACAAAAATATTTCCAGTTGTTTTTGTAGTAGCAAAGAATTGGAAATTGAGGCATTATTTATATGCAAGAGGAGTGTGTCTGAATAAGTTGTGGTATATGATTGTGAAGGAATACTATTGTGCTATAAAAATGATGAGCTCGGTGGTTTCAGAAAAGCCTTGGAAGACCAATATGAACTAATGAAAAATGAAATAAGCAAAACCAGAAAAATACTTTACACAATAACAGCAATACTGTAAGGATGACGAACTGTGAATGACTTATTCTGAGCAATAAAATGATCCAAGATAGTTCTGAAAGACTAATGATAAAAAAAGCTATTTGCCTCCAGAGAAAAGTCTGATGAAATTTGAAAGCAGATTGAAGCATACTTTGAACATCTTCTTTATTATTCTTGTTTTGGGGATCCGCTTTTTCTTTTGCCACATGGCTAATATGGAAATGTTTTGTATGACTGCACATGTATAAACTATATCAAACAGCTTGTCTTCTCAAAGATGGAGGGGAAGGAGGGAGAGAACATGGAACTAAATATTTTTAAATGAATATCAAAAATTTTTATATGTAATTGAGAAAAAAATTAAAATTCAATCTAAAAAAATCTCCACAATCTGGTTCTTACTTACCTTTCCCAGATTTGTATATATTATTCCCTCTTCATATACTCTATGGTTTGGCCGAGCTGTTCTACTGTTTTCTGTACATTACATGGTCATTTCTTTTATCCCTGTGCCTTCTCACAGGCAGTCTCTTCTGCCTGGAATGCTATTCCTGCTCCCTTCTTCAAATTCCTACCTTCCTTCAGAGCCCATTTTAATGCCATCTCCCAGCTGCTAAAGCCCATCAGAAATTATTTTTAGATAGTTTATAATGTTTATGAATTATATTTCCTACAGAATGTAAGCTCTTTGAGGTCTGGGACTGTGTGATTTTTTTTGTATCTCCAGCACCTAGCATAGTGGGCACAGAGCAGTTGCTCAGTAGATTCCTTACTTTGGGGACAGTTGTCTAGCTACTCTACCAAGCCACTTACCCTGAATACTATTATTGAATATGGCCAATAACAGTATCTGATATTTCTCTGGCACTTTAAGGATTATAAGGTGCTTTACATTATCTCTTTTGAGCCTCACAACACCATGAGGTATTCTTTTTTGGGAGCGTTGATACTCTTTCTTTTATCTTAAAAACATGTTTTCCAAAGTTATATGATCCGTATTGTCTCCTTCTCTTCTTCCCTTCCAGAGCTGACAAAGCAATTCAATCTGGGCTATAAATGCAATATCACACAAAACATATTTCCATATTATTCATTTTTATGATTTTGGCATGTTGAAATTCCTTTTTCTGTTTATTTTATTTTTCTGTTTTATCTTTATTTTAATAACAAGTTTCCACATATGTTTTATGTGATTATCAAAGTCATATGATTATATGATTCATATTCTCCCTCCTTTCTTCCCCGCCCCCTTCCAGAGCTGACAAGCAATTCAGTCTTATACATGTATTATCAAGCAAAACAAATTTCTTAATTGTTCATTTTTGTAAGAGAATAATCTTATAAAACCAAAACCCCAAAACATAAACCCAAATAAACAATTGAAAAAATTGTATGCTTTCATCTGCATTTTGACTCCAACAGTTCTTTCTCTGGAGGTGAATAGCATTCTTTGTCATAAGTCCCTCAGAATTGTTCTGGATCGTTACATTGCTGAGAGTAGCAAAGTCTATCACATTTGACTGTTCCACAATATTGCTGTTACAATGGTCTACTGGTTCTGCTTATTTCACTCTGCATCAGTTCATATAGGTCTTTCCATCTTTTTCTGAAATCATCCTGTTTGTCATTTCTTATAGCACAAGAGTATTCCATTACCATCATATACCATAGTTTGTTCAGCCATTCCCCAATTAAGGGACATCCCTTTAATTTACTATGAAGTATCCTTATCCCCATTTTACAAATAAGGAAACTAAGGCACTGGGTAGAATATAAACTCCTCAAAGGGAAAGGTTGTTTTCATTTTTCTTTGTATCCCCAATATCAAGAACAGTGCTTAGGTCCTAGCAGGTATTTAATACATACTTTCTAAATCAAATTGAAGTGATTTGCCCTTAGTTGCACTGCTAAGAAATATAGGCATATCTGAACCCCATCCAATAAATCGTACTGGCTCTCATAATCATTACTGAGAAGTAGAGACAAAGACACTGCAGTGGTCATATAGGATCAGAAAGGGAGCAGTATGCACCAAGAGTGAGAGATAACAGATGGACAATGAAACTGGTTTACGCATTGATGCCTAGAAAAGCACAGATAAGCATAGAACTGTCATAGAAAATAGCTCCTTTTGAAATCTGGCATAGGATTGGTGACTATATATGTTGATAAAGTACCAGAAGCCACTACCTTTTTTCTAGAAACAAAAAAAGCATTGGACATGGAGATACCAAACCAAATTTATAATGTACTGATCCCTTTTTGATCACATCCACTTTTTTTAAAAAAAATTTTAAACCCTTAACTTCTGTGTATTGACTTATAGGTGGAAGAGTGGTAAGGGTAGGCAATGGGGGTCAAGTGACTTGCCCAGGGTCACACAGCTGGGAAGTGTCTAAGGCCGGAATTGAACCTAGGACCTCCCGTCTCTAGGCCTGACTCTCAATCCACTGAGCTACCCAGCTGCCCCCTCACATCCACTTTTATGGCAGTGGTTCTCAAACATTTTTGGTTCATTTCACCAAGCAAACTATTCCACAGAGTTACTCACCCACCTAATTTAAAAGCTGTTCCCACTTAAATAAAATCTCATTTTAAAAAGACCAGTATTACTTTTCATAAGGTGCTAACACCAACAAAATATGGAGACTAGCAGGTTGGGAATAAAGGACAAGGACCTAAAACCATTATAATTTAATGCATACCAAAAGCCTGAGGCCTGTCTAGGACCAGAGCACAAATACCCTCTTCTCTCTAGGTTCTTGGGATACCATAAATGGCTTCCTCTAAGTCCCAGCTAAAATTCTATCTTCCACAGGGAAATTCCCCCAATCCTCTTGTGTTTTCTCTCTTACAATTCTTTCCCATTTATTCTGTATATAGTTTGCTGCGTTTATATTTGCGCACATGTTTTCTTCCTCCATTAGATTGTAAGATCCTTGAGAGTGGTGAATGTCTTTTGCCTCTTTTTGTATCCCCAGCACTTAGAGCACAATACTGCCATCCAATAGACATTTAATAAATTTTTATTGATTGAGATAAAAGATACCCAGAGAAGACCACCAAGAGTCTTGACTAGAGTAGATAAGTAGACCTCAAGACACTGTAAAGACCAAGGAAGCACTGAGACCCAGGGAGAACTAGAACATGCAATAGTGTTCACAAGATATAAATCTTGAAGCATATTCTGCTTATCCCCCTTTCTGAATTTGTCCTGTCCAAGGCAGGAGTCAATGGCAGGAGATCTAGGCTGAATCCTAGAGCAGGGAATAGCTAATTAGCAACACCTGGTTTCTAAAAGGAACCTAAGGGCAGAGGCTGAGCAATGCTCTTGGTAAGGAAATCCTGAAGCAACCAACAAAGGAAGCCATTAAGAAATTACTGATTCAAGCCCTAAACCACAGTATAGATCCCACCAGGTTCAAAACACGAATATCTCAGGAGACAAGCCTACAGACCACCTAGAGAAACGACCATGGGCCACCAGTGTCTTTAGAGGCCCTTTCAAGAACTCTTCTTCTGTCCCTAACGCTCAACACAAAAATCTCCAAATATTTGTTAAGAAAGAACGATTATTAACATACCCAAAGCCAATAGGTCAAGAAGCTTTCATTGCCCCCAAAGAGGGTTCTTAACTCATAAACCATCTAACTTGGGAGATAAATGTTACACAGCCTCAGAGGGGTCAGATTGCTCGCTGTCACAGAGCTGTTAAATAAAGTTGAAATTTTAATCCAGGACTTCCTCACTTCCAAGTCCAGCATCCTGTTCACTACTCATGCTACCCATCACATAAGGCATAAACAATACCCTGCCTGGCTAATTCTCACCCAGAGAGGATCAGGGACAAAGTTGAAGAATGGCTACCATGTTAGTTTGCAAATGCCTTTCTTAAAACACTGAAGAAATCTCTTATACTACTCCTATCCTTTGGGGCAAGGAATTGTCAGTAAGTATCAACATGCTTATAGATATGATATATCTATTATAATTATATATGTAATATTATAGTGTAATAGAATGTAATCACCTTAAATCTTGCTCTATTGCATCCCTAAAACATTTGTTCAGTAAGTATTTATTAGGTAAAAACTAAGCAGGTAGGGCCAGTGAATAGAGAGATTCAGGCCTGGAGTTTTTTTGTATGTTTGTTTTTTTTTTTAAAGGCTTATTTCCTTAGTTTGCACTACCACAGAAGGTTGATATTATCCTGACATGAAACATGTAGGGTTTAACTAAAAGAATACATCAAGGTTCTATTTAAGGCTCAAATCTGGCCTCAGACACTTTCCAGCTGTGTGACCCTGTGCAAGTCACTTAACTCCAACTTCTTAGCCCTTACAGCTCTTCTGCCTTGGGACTAATACTTGGTATTGATTCTGAGACCAAAGGTAAGGATTTAAAAAAAACTAAGCAGGTAGCACTGTGCTAGGCACAACAGAGGATGCAAATAAAAATGCCCCAGAGGAGCTCATACTCTGGATGATATAAAATACATATCATGTTTCATATAAGCGAATGCTCTAAGTAACTGAAGTTTGCCCCTTTTCAGGCACAAAAGCTTTTAATTTAATCATTTTAACTATTCACTTCTCTGCATCACTAAAAAGAATATATTGGTCATAACTAAGCCTTTTCCTGTTGACATTAAGTAATCATTAGAAATAAGCATTACCATCCAATGTTTCCTTTTTTCTGGCTTCTGTTTCCACGTCAAGATCACTTTTCCAGCTGTCATCCTATCTGCCGTTAACAATCCTCCGAGGACCTTTTAATCTGCTGCTCCTAATTCTTGCGTGTCTGGGAAATAAAAACACTAGGTTCATTAAGAAATTTGAGCTAAAAAGAGAATAAATAGGCTGGCAGTTCTAAGTGACTGGCACTTTGAGACAGCTATGTAGGTGCCCAAAGGAATTGCTCAGGCTTATTTCCTTATTTTGCACTGCTATAGAAGGTTGATATTATCCTGACTTGGAATAAGTAAAGTCTAACTGCAAATATACTTCGAAGCTCAATTTGTTTATTCCTGTGAGTCCTCCCTCAACTGAAATAGATTACAAAAAGTTGCTACCACACCCTCGCGGACTTCTGTTCATGATCTGTTACGGCCAAAAAACTTAAATAAGAGACCAACTTTCTTCTGAGGCGCCTCTTCACACTCAGCACTGCTGACTGTCAAACGACTAACAGACACTTCATGACAGCATCCCTAATGGAAGCCTTTCCAACTGAATAGGACCTGCCAGAGCTTATGCTCCACTGACATAACCTTAAAGAGCCCAAGTTCACTTCTTTAATGGGTAAGGCCTCCTAGGAAGGCTCCAGCAGAAGAATGAAATAATAGTAATGGAGGATTTGGCTAAACGCAACATGAGGTTAAATGCCAAATAGGAGGCAGAGCCAATAAGAAGTAGCGGTGACCTTAAGTACTCTAGCTGCCAGAAGAGAGGGAGAGAGAGACCCACAGACAGAGACAGAGAGAGAGAGAGAGGGGAGGAAGGAAGGGAGGGAGGAAGGGAGGAAAGAGAGGAAAGGAGGGAGGGAAAGAGAGGGATGGCAGGGGGAGGGGGGAAGGTGGGTGGATAGTGTTGCCAAAGTCTATATTGAGAGAAGGGTAGGATTTGGGTTAGGTCTTGAAGGGATGAATAGGATTTAGAGAAGTGGGGAGGAAATGGGAATTCCAGGTAGGTAAATTGAGCAAACAAAATTTTGGAGAAAGGAAAAGGCATGACCTGGGAAATAGGAAAAATAGTAAGTAGGTCGACTGACTATTTACTGACTATTTAAATGGTCATCTCAATCAACTGTCTCAGAGTATGATTGGAAAGGTGCCACCAAAACAGTGCTTTCAATGGGTTTGTCGTACATAGCATTTACTATTGTTACTATTTATTGTTGTAGATATCATAAAGATAGAGTAAAAACACTCAGCATGACCCTTTACATGAGGATTACACACATGTTCTTCTTTCAGTCTTAGACGATAAAGGGGCCCTTCCTCCCTGCTAATGTACTTGTGTCTCTACCATGAGAGGCATCACTCTGTCATTCCCATTTCCTATCTTGACTTCAGTCTTTCACTATTTTGAGGATCTCTTCCCCAAGCCTATAAACAGGTTCAGGCCTATTGTGTCCTATAAAAATCTTTCCCTTGACCTTGCTGCCCCTCACACTATTGTTCTGTATTTCTTCTATATCCTGTGTGTACAGGGTTATTTACATGTTGTCACCTCCAATAGAATATGCTCTCCTTAAGGGTAAAGACAGTATGTTTGCACTGCTTTGTACGCCTAATGCTTAGCACAGTGCCTGGAACATAGTTCTTGCCTGATAAATGCTTGCCGATTGCTTAGCTACCAGGTTAGCTTTGTCAAATGCTACCAAAAAAAAATAACATCAAGGAGAATGAAGACTAAGAAAAGGCCATTGTATTTGGTGACCTTAAGTAGAGCAGTTTCCGTCAAGTAGTGGAGTCAGTGATAACCTTTTAATTCCTATGATTTTGTTTTAGAGACATCCCAGGACACTGAAACCAAGACTCATGAGCATAAGAGTACCCTCCAGATCACCAGACATGCTTCTGGCCCAGTCCTTGCAGCTATCACTGAGGGGAGAAATAATTGTAGAGATGAGGCCTATGTTCCTCTTTAAACAGGAAGATAGGCACAGTAGCTGTGGTAGTGAAAGCAACTCTGGACCATAGTCCTGTTTCCCAAACTGCCCTCACAAGCATCATTAGGGGAAACAACTCCTATGAAGAAGAGTCAGGCTATCCCTAGCAGCTGCCCAAAGGTGGCTGTAGGCCCTTGACATTCACAGGCCAGGTTAGCCAGCCTACTTGAAGCAACCAGGCACCCTGGAGAAGAGGTGGATGGCACCATGTGCCAGGCAAATAAAGTCACCACTACCAATTGACCGACATCTCCCCTCTTACCTTGATGGAGAAAGTCCAGGAACCTGAACCCAAGAGCTTTTGGAATAGCAATGTTTCTAAACTAGTGCCTGCAGCCATCATCCCAAGAAGCAATCCTCCTGCATGTGCTATGGCCATAGCTACTGAAGAGTCAGAAAAGAAAGCTCCTCCCACCAAAGACCCTGGCACTGTCAAATGACTCAACATCAGAACCTGATATTATTTTCTAAGTGGAAATGACATTAAAGAAAAGAAATTACTATCCATTCTGCTGCTGTAAACTAGGTACCATGGGAACTTTCCATCTGATTTGCAGCTGGAACCCTACAGTGGTATTTTCTATCCCTACAGGATGTTAACTCCTTAAGAATAGAGACTGTCTTACTTTTCTTTCTGTAACCCTAGCACTGAATACAGTACTTTGCATATAGTAAGAGTTTAATAATTTTATTTAAAAAATTTTAAATTTGGAACTATGCTCAAAGGGCTATAAAACTGTGCATACCCTTTGATCCTGTAATACCACTACTGCGTCTGTATCCCAAAGAGATAATAAAAAAGGGGACAGGACCTACTTGTACAAAAATATTTATAGCTACTCTTTTTGTACTGGCAAAGAATTGGGAATTGTGAGAATGTCCATCAATTGGAGAATGGCTGAATAAATTGTGGTATAAGCTGGTGATGGCATACTATTGTGCTATAAGAAATGATAAACAGGATGATTTCAGAAAAAGCTGGAAAGATCTGCAGGAACGGATGCAGAGTGAAATAAGCAGAACTGGGAGAACATTGTACATGGTAATAGCTATATTGGATGACGATTATCTAGGAAAACTTGGCTACTCTCAGCAATGCAATGATCTGAGACAATCCTGAAGGACTTATGACGGGGAACGCATTCCACCTCCAGAAAAAAGAACTATTGGAGTCATCTTTCATATCAGTGTATTTATGGTTTTATTTTGGGATTTTTGGTTCTGTATGACTTTGCTCTTACAAGAATGACCAATATGGAAGTGTGTTTTGCATGACAATAAAAATAAAAAACAATAATAATAGTCTTTTAAAAATTAAAATTTAAAAATTCACCCATTCATGCATTCATTCATGAAGCTTAATGCTTCATGCTCTGTAATCTGACTTCTGACTTTATCTCTTGACTGAAACTGCTTTCCCTAAGATCACTAAATTCAATGGCCTTTTCTCAAGTCTTCACCCTCCTTGATCTTTTGGTAGCATTTGACATACTTAACTGGGCATGCAGTAGTTAGCAAGGGTTTTTTAAGTAGTTACTATGTTCTGGACATTGTGCTAAGTGTTGGGCATACAAAGAAAGTCATTAAAAACAGGATCCCTGCCTGGCTCTAAAGAGAGTACATTCTAATGTGAGTGAAAACAAGTAAATCACTAGGTATATGCAGGATAAATATAAAGTAGAAGGGAGCAAATCAGAAAGGAGAGGTATTAACAGCTTGGGGAAGGGACCAAGAAAGGCCTCTTGCAAAAGGGAGGGTTTGAGCTGAGTCTTGAAGAAACCTTGGAAAATTAGGGGGCAGGGTTTCCAGGCTGACGATCAGTGCAAAGGCATGAAAAGGGGAGCTGCATGTAGACCACTATTGATGGATTGTAGAGTACATAGAGAAGAGAATGAGTATGAGAAGTGGCCAGGTTGTGAAGAGTTTTAAAATGCTTGCCTAATAGACGATTTTATATTGGTTCTTAGAGGAAGTGGAGGGCCAAGCCACTGGAACTCACTGAGCGGAGGAAAGCCACATGCAGACATATATTTTAGCAAAATAATAGTAACAATGGCTAACATTTATATATAGCTCCTACTATGTGCCAGACACTATGCTAAGTGCTTTACAACTGTTAGCTCTTTTGATCCTCACAACGGCCCTGGGAGATAGGTGCTATTGTTATCCCTACTTTATAGATGAGGAAACTGAGGTAAACAGGGGTTAAGTGACTTGATTCTATGCAGGATGATTCCATATAGCTGTTAATTTCTTCAGGCCATACCATTAGCCAGGTCTTAACGTTGGAGAGGCAGAGTAAGGGACATGTGGGACATAACGATTCTCCTGGGAACCCTGTGAAGAGCAAATAGGTACAAAGAGTACCTATTAAGTGCCAGACTTTGGGCTAAGCACTTTACAAATATTATCTCATTGGATATTCACAAGAGGGCACCATTATTTTCCACATTTTACAAATGAGGAAACTGAGGCAGACAGAAATGACTTGCCCAGGGTCAACCAGTTAGTAAGTTTCTGAGGCTGAATTTGAACTTAGGTCTTCCTGATTCCAGGCCTGTGGCTCTACCTAGCTGACTCAAAAATCACCTTGAAAAGTACATCTTGGAAAACCACCTTGGAAACTCAGTGGATATAAACTGAAGCAGAGAGAGATTTGAAGCAGGGAGACCCGTCAGAAGTCTACTGCAGTAATTCATGTGAGAAGTGATAAAGACCTAAACTTGGATGGTGGCTACGTGAGTGGACAGAAGTGGGCATAAATGTGAAATACTGTAATGGAAGAAAAGACAAGATTTGGCAACAGAGTGACTAGGCGGGGTGAATGAGAGGTGGAAGATGACAGTGAAGTTGTAAGACTGGTGGTATTCTCAACCACCTCTGTCCTTTTGCTTCTATGGCACTGTTCTCATCTGGTTTTCTCCTGGCATATGACCACTTCTAAATCTCTTTTGTTGGTGTCTCCTCTTTTTGTCCACTAAATGTTGGATATTCCTTAAGGTTCTGTCCTGGCCTCTCTTCCTGCACTCTCTCCCTCAGTGATTCCATCCACTCCCTTCACTTATGTTTATGTGGATGTCTTACTGATTAAATATGCATCCTCAATTTCCTTTCTTCCATCTTTCCAATGCATATTTGGAAACTGAGTATTCTTGGGCCCCTCAAACTCCCTCCTGGGTCCCCACATCTTCTCTTTCCTCAAAGTTCTTTATTTTTACTGATGCCACCATTGTCTTCTCAGCTACCTAGGCTTCTATTCTCAACATCATCTTTGACTTTTCCCATTCTCTTACCTCTTACAATCAGGTGCCAAATCTTAGAGATTCTAACTTCACCTGTCATATCACCCCTTCTCTTGCTCACAATGAAATCAGCTTAGTTTAGGCCCTTCTTATCTCTTGCTTGTGTGATCTTAACAGCCTCCCAACTACTTCTTCTGCCTCTACTAACTTCCCCTTTTCAATCTATCCTGTATGAATAGCTGCCAAAATTATCTTCCTAATGCCCAGGCATGATCATATCACCACTACTTAAAATCTTTCATTAACATCCTATTGCTCTTAGGATAAAGTAAAAATTCATTAGCCAAGCATTGAAGGATTTTAACCACTGGCTTCCAATCAATTCCCCCCCCCCTCCCCCCCCCCCCCCGCTTTATTTCACTACATTCCCTTTCAGTCACTCTGCAAGTTAACCAAACGGCATCATCAGCTTTCCCCAATCTTGTCCTGTCCTTGCCTATCTTCCTTAATTTTCACAGGCTATTCCCTAAAATGGAAACAACCTCTCTCCACATTTCCAGTTGTTGAAATTCTCAAGTTCCAACTTAGGGGCCGCCTTCTTGAGAAAACTTTCCCCAATCTCCTCCATACTTTCTCCCACTCCCCAAGAGACCTCACTCTCCTCAAGTCCCTCTACCTTATATTCCTTCCTATTTTTGTACATGGTTTCCTTATTGGATTGTAAGTTTCACAGCTAGGACCGTTTTCATCAAAGTCTTTGTATCTTCAGCCCATAGTGTGGTACCTGGCACAGAGCTGTCACTTAAGAAAGCCTTGTTGAAATGTATTGTTTTTTCATCTAACTGAGCTGAATTGGTTTTTATCTATTTATCAGTAGACCTTGCATATGCCCTGCATGTAGATGATACTCAGTAATGACCATATATATATACAAAGAAACACACAGCAGCAAAATTTTATATAGAATTTGATAGAATGTGAAAAGAGCTTGCTTCCTTTGCCATCAATAACAAATATATAGTTAAGTCATTTGTTTAAAATCACTCCAAGTTTAATGGGAAAATGTAGGAAAATAGAGGCGTAAATCATTAAAGGCAGGTCACATACCTGTCTTTCTTGGCCCCTCCTGCAAAAGACACTGGGAGATCGTGCCCACACAAAGACTTACTCCTAGTCTCTTGCACTGTCCACTAGACCAGACTGTATTTAAAAGGCAGACATAGTATTTAGATTTCACTTGCTCAGATTCTTTCCTCTAGAGAACTCCAAATTTCAGCTGGCTTCGGGCTCTAGTCTGCTTTTCCTATTTCTATCCAGGCTACCCTTTTACAAACTATTTAATCTGGAACTGGTTACTGGTTTAGTAGATAACACAGTTTTAATTTATTTGCTAAAACACTTGGCCCCTCAAACCCTAACCACCAGTTATTTACCTACTATTGTTAAGACACAATGCCTCTGCTCTGTGATAGAAGCTTCAGTCACAAATGGCCTTGTGTTATCTAGGCTTTATGGTGGCTTATAACA
>NC_058136.1:22803632-22849718 GCF_016433145.1 Gracilinanus agilis | reverse complement strand
ACTTTCTGTTCACTTGTTACTGTCCAGGGGTCCACCATCTTTCTAGTCACTTATCTTCACAATCTTGTGATCACCTCTCACTCTTCTTTTTCTCTAACCCCCACATAGATAATCAATTGCCAAATCTGAACCATTTCTTTATTTATAAGAATCTCTCCCATAGAACCCCTTCTCACCACTGATTCAGCCATCACTTTAGTTTGGGCCCTAATTATTTCTCATGTGAACTACTGAAATAGCCTTGTCATTGGTCTCCCTGTCTCAAGTCTCTTGCTGTACCAATTTACCTTCCACAAAACAGCCAAACTGGTTTCCCAAAAAGAGTAGGTCCACCCGTCAATAATCTTACCTCCAGGATGAAATTAAAACTCTTCTGGCACTGAAAGTCAAAGCTGTGCAAAGTACTTAGCAGAGTGGCCAGCTTGCTCTCTTTTTGCCCCACCTCACTCAATTCCTACCTTCCCTATCTTCTTAGATTCTCCTCTCTTCAAGGCCCTCTGAAATTCAAACCTATTGGCTTACTTGTAGTTCTTCACATGAAATTTTATCTACCATCTTCATGTTGTTCCCCATTTTTTTCTGGAAATGTTCTCCCTTCTAAACTTTTACTCTTAGGATCCTTAGCTTCCTTGAAGACTTAGATCAAAGGACAATTAGGTGGCTCAGTGGATAGAGTGAAGCTTGGAGCCTGGAGGTTCTGAATTCAAATTTGACTTCAGACACTACTAAGTTGTGTATGATCCTCAGCAAGTCACCTAACCCCAATTGCCTAACCCTTACTGTTCTTCTGCCCTGGGAGATTCTAAGATAGAAGGCAAAAGTTTTTAAAGAAAAGACAACTCAAGCACCAACTCCTTTGGAAGGCCTTTCCTGACCACTCTCTAATTCCCAAATGCTAGAACCTTCCCATCTAGGTTACTTTTCCTCTACAACTCCTTATCTATCTTGTATGCTATGATTTAAAGATATTACTGTTCAGAATTTGAGCTCTCCATTACAGTTTGAGCTCCTTCAGAGGATGGACTATTTTTTACCTTTTTATGTATCTCCAGCACTTAAGATAGCTCCTGGCCTGGCCCATAATACAAATTTAATAAATGTTTGTTCATTATCTCTAATTCAATTTTATCTGATTATATTCTATTATCATTATAGTATATCTATATTATATTCTATTATCATTATTCCTATTCATTATATCTAAATTCTATCATTCTAGCCTAAGGTCTTCTTGGATCCTGACTCTTTAATCTAACATATTGGCTGATACCCCAAGTTTAGATTCATTTTTAAATTTAATAATCATGCCACCTATGCTTTTATCCAAGCCATTAATAAAAACTTTGAACAGCAAAGACACTAGGACAGTTTCTGGGAGTACTTTCCCTCCTTCCTACTCTTTGGGTATTGCCATTTCAGTTCTGAATCCATCAAACTCTACTCTCTCCCATCCCACACATCTCTATAATAATATCTCACATTTATAAATGTATAAATATAATAAATAATACTATATATTATATATATAAATAAAATATTGTTTCCAAAGGTTTTCCTTAAAACTTGGAAAACAAGTAATGAAATATTACTATCCCCATGTACAAATGGAGAAACTGAGAGGTGCTTTGGCTTGGTCACAGCCACAGAGCTAGTAAATATCAGTGGTAGAATTAGAAACCCAGCCTGCTGACTCCAAGACCAATACTCTGTACTAGATAATAGTGCCACAAGGACAACATGAGAGACCATCAATTGTTGCACATAGTATTCTCCTTATAGACTGCTCTAGTAACCCTGTAAAAAAGGAACAGAGGTCACTCTTACATGACATTCTTTTTCCTTTAATTTTTAATTTATTTTTCCCCAATTATAGGCATAATTTTTAACATACATTTTCTGAAATTATGAGATCCAAATTGTCTCCCTTGCTCCCCTTAGATCCTTCTTCTTGATATGGTAAGAATATGATTTAGGTTATACATGTCTGATTGTGCAAAACATATTTCCATATGGGATATGACTTGTTATTAAGGAATCTTTGCTGCCATTTAGTGCTCATCTTTCTGAATGGTTACAAACTATTTCTTAAATAACATGATCTATAATTTCACTTGAAATTTATATCAAGTCCACCAGCTTATAACTTAAAGATTACCTTCCCCTTTTAAAAAATGTACTATTTTCCTATCTCTAGTCCTTTAGAAGTTCTCCAATTCTCCACTTTGATCTCCTTCTTGCCCCTAACATAACTTTTTTTCTTTATTATTCTTTGAATCTATCCATGGCTTCATAGATGAAGCCCATTCTGAGCTTTCTTCCTCCTGAAATTATTCTTAAAGGACAAAGCTACTCTTCCCCATTCATGCTTAGTTACTTGCCCTTGTTAGCATTTTCTATGTATCTTTTAAAAATCTCCAGTGGTTAATAGGTTTCCTGTGAATCCTTATCAGTCTCTAGAGACAGCTTCCCCCATTTCTTTCTAAGATCATTTGGTTTTTCGTTATTAGAATTTCATTTTTTGAATGCTTGCAAATTCCCTTGGGGTGATTTCCCTGGTAGAATGTCATAAGATAAAATCCTACTTATCCTTCCTCTGAAATTCTGAAAGCCAGTCTTCCCAAAATCTGAGGTGTAAATCAGTCTTCTCCCTCAAAAATTCAAAGATGGAAAGGTCACTTCCTCCCAACATTCCCATCTTTTGAAATTCAGAAAACAGTTCTTCCTTGTTAATTAAGATCATATCCAAAGTAAGTTTTTTCCTTTCATAACTTCTTCAACCCTTTGAATAAAATTATCACAAAGGATGCCAAGAATTTTTCAGCTATTCTGTTTCTATCAGAGAAAGAACTGTAGCAGACATCCACGTCACTAAAGACTTTTTTCTACTTTACATGTAAGGTTTCTGATCTGTTTCCTGAACAATCAGGTTCCCTTCTTCTATATAGACAGTACCCTACATTCCCACGACAATACTGCTCCCCCTTCTCCCTCCACTAATCTTAACTCCAGTGTTATCATGAATATGAGTGTGTGTGTGTGTGTGTGTGTGTGTGTGTGTGTGTGTGTATAAAACTAAAACTATCCTTTTGGTCTTTTCCTTTTGAATAAGACTGACCATTTCCTAGTCATAGGCTAGATAGGAGTTCCTGCCCATCCAAGACTCAGTAATATCAAAGAATTTATCAATTAGCCAATGCATATACCAAGTTCACTTTGATCACTAGTTATACTTGGTGAATTTTCATGGAGACATGTGAAGTCATGAGTTTTGCTGAGTATTGTCTCCTGTGGAGTACCAGTCCTTTTTACTATTATTCTACTTCCTATGTTGTAGCAGCTACTTGCCATGGTGTCTGACAGTACAAATACATAGGCAGTTTTTTCCTTTTTGCCTCCACTGTCTGCTTAAAACTATCTTGATCAGATTTTTCAAGACTAAACAAATAATAGTTTTCCTGTCTCTCACTAAGTGTACTCTGTCCTTTCTCATGAGAGCCTTTCAAATACCATATTCCCCTCCATGGCTTTCTTTCCTGGGGCCAAACAACTGCACTTCCTTCAACCAGTCCTGATGCAATTTAATCTTTTTCCCTCCTGGTCATCTTCCTCTAGATGTTCCCTAAATTTTCTCTTCTCTGGGCTAAACATTCTCATATCCGTTAAAAGACCATCACATGACCCAGTCTTCAGTCCTCTTCCCTTCCTAGTTTCCCTCACAAACTACTAAAGCTTCCGTTTCCAGACAACTTAAATGGCAAATTCAATAGCTATTTCTCAGTCACTGACACACAAATAATCCTGACTAGTATCTTTACAGAATCACACTTCTCAAACAAAATGAGCAGATATCTTAAATCTCTAAGACAGAGACCATCAGGATACTTTATGGACTGTGCAATGTGACACAGCTGGCCTAAGAGACAGAATTGGTACATTCTCTGAGCTTCTTTTCCCGATTTCTTCTGGTACATAATGGGTTAAGCTGAATGTGCCTGCTGCTCCCAGGCTCAGTTCACAGAAGCCTATACAATGCTTTGCACACAATGTATGCTCAATAGCTGTTGACCATTGTGTGTAGATTCCATCTGCTCAGCTACCTCTCCGCCTCCAAATGACTTCTGGGTCAGTCAGGATTGGAGCCCAGATTTAGGAAAGACACCAGCGAGTTCCTTTTTTGGGGGGAGGGGGTGGGGGGGCGGGGGAACAGAGCTACTATTTTGTTTCTTGAAAAATGCTGAAAAATACACACTAACCACAGTCCAAACTACAAGCCATCCTTAGGACACAAACACTTAAGACTCTCCTTTCAAAGCATATGCCCCAGCAGTAGGAAGACGAGCTCTCCTATGCTTCGGTGGCAGCCAGGGGAGGGAATTCCCTTTCATCTTCAGACCTGGGAGGCAGGAGAGGAAAGAGATATGTTTTGGTTTCCAGGTTAGGACTTCAGAGATTCAACTCAGAATTTATGGTGGCTTTTGTAGGTTGACATGGGAACCTACTTATCATATATGCTCTCATTTCTATGGAAAAATGTTTTTCCACATTCCAAATAACCAACTTAACAAACTTTTTTTACCCTTTTTTTATAAACCCTTAACTTCTGTGTATTGGATCCTTGGTGGAAGAGTGGTAAGGGTGGGCAATGGGGGTCAAGTGACTTGCCCAGGGTCACACAGTTAACAAACTCTTAATAAGCAAGCTGATATTAAATTGGTTATTGACTGTACAGAAAAAAGGTAGCATGTATCTGACGTAAATGATGTTAGCCAACCACTGCATTTTATGTTTCTCCTGTAGGAAGAAACTTAACTGGACTTCACCTTTAGTTATGAATTAGAAAGGATTTTTAAAAAGTTTAAATATGCTAATGATTGATACTTGCTAATTAAGGATAAGGGTGACAAAACAGGACAATAATATAGCTGATACTTAAAAGGACTATTAATGTTTGTAAAGAAATTTATACAAAAGTTTGTAAAGAACAATGCACACAATTATTTCATTTGAACATCAACCATAACAGTCCTATGAGGTATAATTATCTCAGTTTTAAAGAAGAGGAAACTGAAGTTAAGGGACTTGCTAGTAAATTTTACTAGGAGGATTAAAATCTAAAACTAAATCCATTATCCTATATTGAATCTCATAATAATGTAAGAGTTCGAAAGAGCTGGGATTCCCTGAGGTGAGGGCCTACTGAGCACAAGTGTAAGCCCTTTCATGCCTTCCTGGATTGTCTTCATGAACTACCTAGATAAAAGTGATTATCACCTGGTGGCCTGCCTTCTGGTACACCTCTTTTCCAGGCTGTTTATTAGATAGTAACCACAAATTCAGTTCTCTTAATTGAAGCCTTTCCAACTTGGTAGATGTTATTAGAATTTGTGCTCTTTTTGGTGTTGTCTTTAAGATGTCAGAGTCACCTCCACATCACTGTAAGTCACAGAAAGTAGGATTTTGGTGGAAGAACATCAGAGTAAGTCAGTTATAAAGTGAAAAATTTAGCCACCAGTTTAACTAATTCATTCCCCACTCTACTGGTCAAGTGCCTGGGTACCTTTCAAATCATGAAGATACAATCTGTTTCTTCTTGAATAACTCTGCTTGTTAGTTGACAAACAACAAAATATACACAATGAAGAAGAGAAAAAGGACATCACGTATGAAGCTTTGGATCTCTATAGGTACCATGCTAAGCACAGTTCCTTTTGATACAGCTTAGAAATCTTTTAGGACTGCATTCTATCAATGGGGACACATAAAATATACTCTTAAAGTTAAAGAGAAACCCAGATTTCTCTCTCTGAATAAACAGTAGAGATTAAGCTGTCTCTGATCTCTGAGTTATGTTCATTTGTTTCAAGGGCACTTACTATTGTAACAGATTGAATAAAAACAAAATAAATGAAAAAACTACTAATTACCTCCTGCCTGCCATTGCTCTCGAGTTTTCTTCCTTCAAAATATTCTAAGAACCATCTGTTGTTTCTAAGTGCATTTCTTCACAAGATCATTAATTTAGAACTAAAAGGGACCCTGAAGGTCTGTTAGTTCAGTAACAGATAAACTTAGTGATTTGCTGAAGATCACAAGAGCAAAGAGTGGCTAAGCCAGAATTTGAACCCAGGTCCTTTGACTCCACATCTAGCACTCTTTTTGCACTCCACCACTGTGTCTCTTTGTCTTGTTCTTATTTGCATTATATATTTGTGCCATATGCAAGTAGGCTTTCCAAATCCAAGATTGTATAATTTGGTGGAGAGCTTTCATTGGGCATTATTCTTGGAAAAAACAGCTAAGATGCCATTGGAATGTAAAGGGAATCTGTAGCACATCCAGACTATAACCCAACTATGATCAATGGGATAACCAATCATAACTCCAAACAACTGATGATGAATTCTAATTAAACTTTTTTTTGCAGAGAAACTGTGGATTAGAAGTACAGTATGAGTTATAGATTTTCATATAGGATCAATGTGTAAATTTGTTCCATTTAACTATACTTATTTGTTACAGAGGAAGGATTATTTTGGAGAGTTAGGGGAACAGGGACTAGAGATGCCAAAAAAAGAAAAGGAGCTTAAATGAAACATTTTAAAAATACATAGAAGAGAGCAGGAGGTCCAGAAGGGGACATAGATAAGCAAGGCAATGCTTGAACTACTGTATAAATTTAATACATACTCTTATAAAAATCCTGGGCTACATGAAATAATTATCATAGCTCTACATATGATCCTCTTTTTCTGTTCTTTACTGTGTATAAAAATGTTTCTCTGGTCAATATTTGTCAAATTTACAATAACAAAAAAAGGATAGGGATAGGAACTTGAGCTATGATTTCATTAGTTTAGAGAATTTCTGGTAAGAAAGTTCCCTCTACCAATGCAGATCAGCCCCTTTTCTGTAATTTAGGAGTCTTAGTGAGTTTCCTAGGGAACTGAGATGTCAAATACCTTGCCCATGTCAAATTTTATTAATTTCTCCTTTGATTTTTAGTATTTCTAATTTAGTTTTCATCTGAGGATTTTTAATTTGTTCATTTTCTAGTTTTTTAAGTTGCATGCCCAATTCATTAACCTCTGACATCCCTAATTTGTTAATATGTGCACTCAAGGGACATGAATAGACAATTTTCAGATAAAGAAATCAAAAGTATCAATAAGCACATGAGAAAGTGTTCTAAATCTCTAATAATTAGAGAAATGCAAATGAAAACAACTCTGAGGTACCACCTCACACCTAGCAGATTGGCTAAAATGATAGCAGGGGAGAGTAATGAATGTTGGAGGGGATGTGGCAAAATTGGGACATTAATGCACTGCTGGTGGATTTGTGAACTGATCCAACCATTCTGGATGGCAATTTGGAACTATGCCCAAAGAGAGATAAAAGAATGCCTGCCCTTTGATCCAGCCATACCATTGCTGGGACTGTACCCCAAAGAGATCATAGATAAACAGATTTGCACAAAAATATCTATCACTTTGTGGTGGCAAAAAACTGGAAAGCAAGGGTATGCCCTTCAATTGGGGAATGGCTGAACAAATTGTGGTATCTGTTGGTGATGGAATACTATTGTGCTCAAAGGAATAATAAACTGGAGGAATTCCATGTGAACTGGAAAGACCTCCAGGAATTGATGCAGAGTGAAAGGAGCAGAGCCAGAAGAACATTGTACACAGAGACTGATACACTGTGGTAAAATTGAATGTAATGGCCGTCTATACTAGCAGCAATGCAATGACCCAAGACAATTCTAAGGGATTTATGGAAAAGAATGCTACCCACATTCAGAGGAAGAACTATAGGAGTGGAAACACAGAAGAAAAACAACTGCTTGAACACTTGGGTTGATGAGGACATGATTGGGGATGTAGACCCGAAAAGATCATACCAATGTAACTATCAATAATATGTAAATAAGTCTTGCTTGATGACATATGTTAAAACCAGTGGAAATGTGAGTTAGCTACGGGGGAGCGGGGATTGAGGGGGTGAAGGATAAAGTAAAAACATGAATTATGTAGCCATGAAAAATTTTCTAAAAATTAAAAATTAAAACAAAAAAACAAATACCTTGCCCAGGTTCACACTGCTATTACAGGTTAGAGGCAGGACTTGAATACAGGCTGCCCTAATTTTGAAGTCAACTCTCTAACCACTACAGAATACTACTTTCTATGATAAAAATAAACACAGAAAATAAATAAATAATTTAAATAAAAACCCAAAAAGTGGAAAGGAAAAAAAGAGAAAGAATGTATCTAAGCTATAATAGCTATTTGACCAGGAAATTCAGGGAGGGTGGCAAAAACAGCATTGAAATGGCAATGAGAAGACTTGGATTCTAATCTTGACTCCCATTTACTACTTTTGTGGACATGGCCAAGACACTCAGTTTCCTCAAGGAAGAAAGGGACAGAGGAGAGAGTTTGATTAGATGGCCTCTGAGGTCTCTTCTACCTCTAAATCTATGAATTCATTCATTTATTAGCTGTGCCACATGGACAATTGCATAACCTCCCTGGAAATCAGATTCCTCATCTGTAAAATGTTCAGATTGAACCAGGTAACCTCTCATGTCCCTTTTCAGCTCAGTGATTCAGAATTTTTTTCCACTGATTTCATTGTCAGTGCAATCTAATGAAGAAGGCAACCTGTTTTGGCAAGATAATCTAAAAGAATCTCATCTTCACACCTGAAGGCAAGCCTTTCCCATTTTGCTTCAGAGAAACATTCCACAAAAGTTAACTTCTTTTTCAACATATATCAGGTAACGACCTAAACAGGTAATCACCTCTAGACCTAGAGGGAGCTAACACTGGGATCTTATCAGTGAAGTGGAAAAGAGATGTGTTTTAGAGTAAAAACAGTGGGAATATAGATCATTTATCCAAGACCCTTGCCAGAGATTTTCTAAATGATGGAAGAGAGCAAACATAATCTTTGGGAGCAATGGACTTGACTTGCTGGGATATTTCAGAGTATCAGAGATGATCACAAAATCTAATGAGCAAAATGAAGGTTGAATCTGTTACAATAATAAAAGGTCCCAATAAAAGGCATAGTTTTATTTTTTTTACAGTTTATAAGAGTGATATTGTTCTCATCACAATGCTCTCAATTTGGCTTCATGGGATGCCAAGGTCAAAAATCATTCATGAAAACTAAGTATAAGATACTTAGGATCACAGATTTCAAGGAATAAAAGACTTAGAGATCTTCTAGACAAGTGACAGTGAACCTTTTAGAGACTGAGTGCCCAAACTGCATCCCTCACACCACATGTGAGCCCCCTGCCTTACCCCAGACAAGGGAGGGAGGAAGCATTCCCATTAGGTTGCTGGGCAGAGGGCCAGGTGATGGGAGAAATGTCCTCAGGCACATGTGGAGAGGGGGAAGGGAGCGACCCCCTCCAACACACATGCGATAGGTTTGCTAACATGGTTCTAGACCAATCCCTTCACTTATATATCACCTAACAAAGAAAAGTAGAAAGTGTTGCAAAAAGGAAAGAGTGGTCATTTCCTCAACTCTCGGTTGGAGTAAACAGTTGAAATCAAGCTGTCTTCTGGCCAAATCCAAGATTCTTTCTACTATACCTTGCTACTTTTTTAGCTTGTAAAACATTCACTATATAAGTATGAGCTGCTATTGTTCAGTTACATTCAAGTCTTTATGACTCCATTTGAGGGTTCTTAGCAAAGATACTAGAGATGTTTGCCATTTCCTTCACCAATTCATTTTACAGATAAGGAAACTAAGGCAAACAGGGTTTAGTGACTTTTTAGGGTCACACAGCAAGTGTCTGAGGCCACATTTGAACTCAGAAAGATGAGTCTTCCTGACTTTGGGCCTGGCATTCTATCTACTGCAGTACTACCTTGATGCTCAAATAAGAGCTACACAGGAAAAAACACTGAGACTCAGAAAAAGGTTATTTAACCATAGTAACACATATATTAAATAATAGATTCAGAACTTAATCCAAGGTCCTCTAATTCTAAGTCTAGTACGCCTTCTATAACACTGTGCATTCTCTCATCATTGGACAAGAATTGTAAATTACACAATAACAATGTGAACAGTAACAATTTCTTCTCAAAGGTATGAAGGTGACTCAAAGTGAATGAAGGTAGGGCAGTGTGACACTGGACAGAGTATCAGATTAGGAGTCAGGGTTCAAATCTCACCTCTGATATTTATAAAATGTGACTATGGACAACAAGTTTAATCTCAATATATTTTAAGTTCCTCAAATGTAAAATAGGAATGAAAATGTATGTAGTTTCTATCTCAAAGGGTTGGTATAAGGCTCATAATGTAAAGTGCCTTACAAACCTTTAAAAATTCTATATAAATATCTGCTATCACATTTAGTCCCCATGTAACCTTAGGAAAATCCCTTAATTGCCACGAATTTCCATTTCCACATCTGTAAAATGAGGATGTTGGATCAAATAACCTTTGTAGTCCCTTCCAACTCTCCATCTATTTTGGAGATTTGATTTATAAGGCAAAGTTGTTGGCCTAAAGACCATATGACATCCCTTCCTACCCTTTATCTGACATTTAAAAAATGAGCTTAAATGTTTCATATGGAGCCTTCTCCAATGTCAAGCTCATATAAAATATACTTAAAATTCAGTTCAAATTTAGATCTTTTCAATTTCAAGAACAAGAGGAAGAAGTTTGAGAGTCTAGCTTTAAAAATATGATGGATTTTGGGCTAATCATATCTATCTGTCCACTCCATAGCCTTCCAAACTCATGCCTGGTATATTCTTCACATTCTTACTGTACCTGGACCTCTCTGTGTCACAGCTAGAAGACACACAGTCTTAATATTCCCTCTGCTAGTATGGAGCTAATTACAATAGGTAGTTCTAGTACTCAGAAAGATAAGAGAAAAAGGCAACCTTTTTTACATGCTTCTGATACTATCAAATTCAAGAAATTTACTCTTTCACAATTACCCCTTATTAACAATTTTATTCCCCTTATTGACAATTTTATTCCAATTACATAGTGTATTGGCATCATTAATATTTAGTCTGATTCTCTTGCATACCATGACTAGTTATTTATAAATGCTATTAGTTATTTAGATGGCTTACTTGGATAAAAAAAATCATCCGTCATTGAAATAGCAGAGTGCTTGGAACATAGTCAGAGCTTAAATGTTTGATGAGTGTCAAAATCTGGCTGTCATGACATTTCTATGAGTGATATGAAAGTGATTGTCAGACTTGCCATTTTTAAAAAATTAACTATGTGACAAGTTATTCCCCAATTGACAAATGGTCAAAAGGAGATGAACAAGCAGTTTTCAGATGAAGAAATCAAAGTTATCAATAATCCTATGAAAAATGTTCTAAATCCCTCTTGGTTAGAGAAATGCAAATGGAAACAATACTGAGGTACCACCTCACACCTATTAGATAGGTGAATATGGCAGTAAAGAAAAGTGATAAACGTTGGAGGGGATGTGGCAAATTTGGGAAACTAATGCATTGTTGCTGGAGTTGTGAACTGATCCAACTATTCTGGAAGGCAATTTGGAACTATACCCAAAGGGCAATAAAACTGTGCATCCCCTTTGATTCTGTAATACCACTACTGGGTCTGGATCCCCAAAAGATCATAAAAAGGGGACAGGACCTACTTGAACAAAATTATTTATAGCAGCCCTTTTTGTAGTGGCAAAGAATCAGGAATTGTGAGGATGTCCATCAGCTGGGGAAAGACTGAACAAATTGTGGTACATGTTGGTGATGGAATCCTATTGTGCTATAAGAAATGATAAGCAAGACGATTTCAGAAAAAGCTGGAAAGATATGCAGGAAATAATGCTGGGGGAAATAAGCAGAACTGGAGAACACTGTACACAGTAATAGCTATATTAGATGATGATTATCTAGGAAAACTTTGGCAATGCAATGAGCTGAGACAATCCTGAGAGACTTATGACAGAGAATGTTCTCCACCTCCAGAGAAATGACTGCTGGAGTGGATTTTCACATCAGTGTATTTATGGTTTTATTTTGGGGTTTTGGTTATGTGTGACTTTGCTCTTACAACAATAACCAAAATGGAAATGTGTTTTGCATGACAATAAAACTAAAAAAATAATAATAAATTGAATTTGTGAACTAGTGAAACAAACAGAATAACAAGATTTACTATCCTGCCAAAAGCTTTACCATTTTTGTAGCTTTTTAAAAATGAAGCAGTGCTTTTACTAGTATTTGGCTTAATCTCACATCCCGCACATGAAGAAGAGTTTTCAGGAGTCCAAAGATATCTCACTGGGCCACTGTCAAATGTACCTAACACTGTATACTAGAATCTCAAAAGGCACCACATCTAGGAAGCCTCTTGCCAGTTCACAAAGGTCATATTTACATGTAATCAGTGGAATTTCCTTGTTGCCTTGATAAGATAAAACAAGGGGAAGTGTTCAGTTCCAGGTGAGTGGGAAAGGGTAAGAGAAATGAGAAGATAACAGTGTTTGAGACAGGTGGGAATTTAACAGGTAACATTTCACTTTGTTACACATTCAAGAGGCAGTCAACTAGCCCTGCAGGGTTTCATTGATCATCACCTAAAACCAGATGTGACTTTTGCAAAGCTCTCCTCACAAGGAGAGCTGCTTAAATTTTCTTTTCTATAACATATATAGTGTGCTTGCTGTTGATTTTTAATGTTACTAGCTGGAGACTCACTGGATGTGCTTCAACAAGGTTCCTATGGTTTGAGGAAGAAGGAGAAGATCTTTCATTTACAAGAGAATGGATGTTCAAAGCAGCACTGTCAGAGGGAAAATGGCTAAAAAACCTGTGGCATATACATTTAATGGAATTCTATTTCCTGGCAAGAGAAGACACACATGAGGAATTTAGATAAATATGGGAACATTTATATAAACTGGTCGAGAATGAAGTAAAATTAGAAGAACAATATACATAATGACTAGAATCATGCAAATTCAATGAATAGACACACAAAAAGCCAAAGGCTGTGAAATGACAATGATTTAGCTGGATCTGATCAGAGAAGAAATAAGGAAATGTACTGCTCTCTTTCCCTTGGAATGGTAAGGGTCTTTCCACTCCCTCACATAGCTATTTTAAAATAAGGTAACAAAATGTAGTAGAAAGAATCCTTGCCTTGGGGTCAAAAGGATCAGAGTTTCAATCCTAGCTGTGAAGCTTTCTCCCTGGTGACTTTAAGTAAGTCATTTACCTCTCTCATCTGTAAAACAGGGAGGTTGGCTTTATGACAGTGATGGCGAACCTTTTAGTGATAGAGCGCCAGGCCCTGCCCCCATCCCACTCCTTAGATCAAGTGCCAAGCCTCCCCCCACCCATCATGTGTTGGGCCATGCCCCCCCATCTGGGTGTGCCCTGTCCTCCCGCTTACCCCACACAGGGGAGGGAGAAAGTACTCTCATTGGGCTGCTGGGTGGCAGGTGGGTGAAGTGAGGAATGTCCTCAGGGAGTATAGAGAGGGGGAAGGGAGTGGCCTGAGCGGTCCACTTCCCTCCAGCTCTGCTACCTGTGAGTTGCCCACCTTACCCCTGCACATTCCCATTGGGCTGCTGGGCAGAAGGGAGGGTGATGTAAAAAAATGTCAGGGAAGAGAGCAGCTTCCCACCTGAGTCCCTCTGCCTTTCTAGTAATGAACTGGTGGGGGGGGGCAGCACGGTACATGTGTCCACAGACACTGCATGCCATCTTTGGCACCTGTGTCATAGGTTTGCCACCACTGCTATATGACTTTTAAGATTCCTTTTAGATCTAGCCTGATCTTTGACCTCGTTTATAATTTTAACTATCTACCAGCTGAAATGGTAAGGCGGTTAACAAATATATAATAAGCCATTACTGTATGCCAGGCACTGTGCTGAGCCCAGGAGATACAAATAAAAGTGAAAAGACTCCTGTTTGAGAAACGCCCTCTAGGCACACAGGCATTTTACACCTTTTACAGGGAAGGGACTAGGAATTGGGATTGGGGAAAGAAAAGGGGTATTGGACAACCAGAAAAAGCTTCATGCAGAAGTGAGATCTGAGCTGAGTTTTGGCCAGAAGATGGAAATAAGGAGTGTTCCAGACTGGGGATACAGCCAGTAAAAAGGCAGGAGATGGGAATGTCTGCTTGAGTGACAAGAATATCATACATGGGGCAGCTAGGTGGCTCAGTGGATAGTGAGACAGGCCTGGAGATCAGAGGTCCTGGGTTCAAATCTGGCCTCCAAGCTCTATGACGCTGGGCAAGACACTTAACCCCATTTGCCTAGCCCTCATCTGTCTTCTGGCCTTGGAACCCATATTTAATACTGATTCTAAGACAGAAAGTAAGGATTTAAAAAAAGAATACCACATATTCTTTAATCCAGTGACACTGGTTTCTAGGCTGTTGCGCTTACATTATTCCATCTTGGCTTTGGGTATTTTCTCTGGCTGTCTTTCATACCTGGAATGCTCTATCTCCTTAATTCCACTTCCTTCCTTAGCTTTCTTTAAATCTCAACTAAAATCTCATCTTTTAGAAGCCTTTCCCAACCTCTTTTTATTTCAGTACCTTTCCTCTATTAATTATTTTCTATTTATCCTGCACATAGCTTGCTTTGCACCTATTTGTTTGCTTGTTGTTTCCTGCTCTAGTTTGCAAGCTCTTTGAGGGCAGGGACTATTTTTTGTCTTTTCTGGATCTCCAGTGCTTGACAGTGCCTGCCACATATAGACTCTTAATAAATATTTATATGTTGATGGACAGGACAGCTAGTTCAAAGCTGGCCTTAGATATTAAATTAGTTGTTGACTCTGGACAAATCATTTGAACTTTGCTTCTCCATCAGTAAAAGAGGAATAATATTAGCACCTACCTCCCAGGGTTGTTAGTGAGGATAAAATTAGAAGATATTTGCAAATGTTTTATAAACCTTAAAACGCTTTGTAAATATTGGCCATTATTTTCTGTTTGAGTGAAAAGTTAAGAATAACACTGAGGTTGCTGCTTGCCTGGGTAACTGGGAGGGTGGGGGTATCATCAACAAGAACTGCCGAATTGAGAAGAGGGAAGGGCCAGGGCTAGAGCAGACTGAGAAGCAGGTGCTAGACAGATCAAAGCACCTCTAGAGTTTTTTGGAATTTTTTTATTGATTAATTAAGCAAATTTTTCCATGGTTACATGATTCATGTCCTATCCCTCCCCTCCTCCCACCCCCTCCCATAGCCAATGCACAATTCCACTGGGTTTTACTTGTGTCATTGATCAAGACCTATTTCCATATTATTGATATTTACACTAGCGTGATCATTTAGAGTCTACATAGCAGCATTTTTTTGAGATAGCAAAGAACTAGAAACAAAATAGATGTTCATACATCAAGGAGTGACTAAACAAATTGTTTAACATGAAAATAATTATTGCTCTGTATGAAGCAAGGAATATGATGAATGTAAAGAAGCATGGAAAGGCCTCCCTGAAATGATGAAATAAGCAGAGACAGGAAAACCGGACCCTCAAGGACTACAGCAATGTGAATGGAAATGACAACAACAAAACAATCAAAGAAAAATGCTGCAAAATGACGAAGGACAGGGAAGAGATACCAAAAGCCATTTCCACTCATTCTTTTGCAGGAAAGGAGTTGTGAGAGTGGGTGGTACATCTTGAACATGGAACATAGCATATAATGTCACATTTTATTAATGTGTTAATCGATTGTTCTGAATTTTTTCCTCTTTTTCTTTTTAAAAAAAATTTTTTTTTGTTAAAAAGTATGGTTCTTGGGCAGCTGGGTAGCTCAGTGGAGTGAGAGCCAGGCCTAGAGACAGGAGGTCCTAGGTTCAAATCTGGCCTCAGCCACTTCCCAGCTGTGTGACCCTGGGCAAGTCACTTGACCCCCATTGCCCACCCTTACCAATCTTCCACCTATGAGACAATACACCAAAGTACAAGGGTTAAAAAAAAAGTATGGTTCTTGGGGCAGCTAGAAGGCTCAATAGATAGAGAGCCAGCCTGGAGATGGGAGGTCCTGGGTTCGAATCTCACCTTAAGACACTTCCCTACTGTGTGACCTGGGACAAGTCACTTAACCTCATTTGCTTATTAGCCCATACTACTATTCTGCCTTGGAAGTGATACTTAGCATCAATTCTAGGATGGCAAGATTTGGGTGGAGGGAAACTATGGCTCTCTGGAAGAGGGTAGGAGAGGCAATATAAGGAGAAATCTAGGTGATATAAAAACAAGATATAAATAAAAATATTTTTAATGTTTTGAAATATTTCATTTCAGCATCATCCAAATTTCCCAATACATTCCTCCCTCCCCTCTGCTACTTCAAGAGTATATCTTTTAAAACAAAGAAGAAAAAAGAGAAGAAAAAGTTCAGTATAACTAAAATAAGGGAAAAGGCTGCCATTATATAGTTTTCCCCATCTGCAATCCCCCACCTATGCAAAGAAGGGGGAAGGGTTCTTATATCTCATCTTTGGGGTTAAGCTTGGTCATGACAATTTGATATGATTCAGTGTCAACTGTTCTGTTGCTCCTTCCCATGATATTGCTGTAGCCCTGGTGCATTTTGCTTTCCTAATCGAGCTTACTTCTTTTTGCTTCAGTTCATATGCTTCTCTGTATTCATCATCATTATTTCATGTAAAAATCCCATTAAATTCACGAAGGAATCAATAAAATTTATTAAGTGCCTACTATGTGCCAGGCATTGGGCAAAAAGACAGTGTCTGTACTCTAGGAGCTCACAACCATACAGGGAAGATAATACACAAAAGGAGGTAGCGGGGTGAGGCAAGGCTTCAAATGGAGAGGAAGAGGGAAGGAAAAGGAGAGGGGAAAGTATTCTACATGGCAGTGAAGTCCAGAGGAGTGCATTTAGGTGAGAAATGAAGAAATACACTGTGTGGCACATAAGCCATTCCCCAGTCAATGTACATCTACTTTATTTCTAGTTTCTAGATACTACAAAATTATGCTGAAATATTCTGTAGGATATGGAGTTTTTTTAATCATTGAACTTTGGTTAGGTCTTTGGGGTGATGGAAGAGTGTAGGTTGAGTTGACTAGGAATAAGTAATTGGGCATGAGGGGAAAGGGGTTTGGATGATAACTTAGGGGAGTTAAGAATCAGTGTGATAGGGCAAGTATGACCAGGGGTAAGTTCAGTAATCAGTAAGTGAAAAATTTAGAGACAATAATACTATGACATTTGGGTGGAGTCCTTTCAGAGTTTTGGGCATTTCAGGAGAGGCAGTAGGAACTTGGGGCAGGAGTGTTAATACTCTCCTTCTCTCAGACTGGATATTTGATGGAATGGAATTCCCTCTACTTCTCACTGGCAAAACACTTGTAAGATAAAATAGTACTTCTCTCTCCATAGGAAGTTGAAGACTTGTAAAGATCAATCATTCACACAAAAAACAAAGTTATGATACCCACCTCTTCCCTTACAACTCCCACCAGAGTCTGGAGCCAAAGCAAAAGACTCATGGAAATCAGAAAAGAGCCAAATAGACCATGATGGTAAGGTGCCCTCCTCTCCTCTTTCTTTTGAAGGTAGTACCATAAGAAATGACGAAATGGAAAATGGCAGAAAATTTAGAATAGGTACTGTCTTACACTTCTATTACTTGTTATCCAGTTTTAGGTAAAGGATTCAAGGCAGAAAGAAGCAGCCATGACCAAGTACAGGGCCCTATCTGAGTACAAAGCACAAAACAAATTCCAGAAATTTAGCTGTGTGGCTCTGAGCCCAGGTGCAAAGTAGCAGCTCAGTTTTAACATTTAGCCCATGCATAATCCTACAATGGAAGGGAACATTCCATAGACTAGAGAGGGAAAGGACACTGATATATAGCACCTGGGCCAGAAGCACCAGAATAAAATGAGATGACAAGGGACTCCTGAACTAGCACTGGGAGCAAAAACAGGTACCACCTGGCAACTCTGTCATCCATTCACATTTCTGGATCACAGATCCAGGGAGAGGAGGATCAACTATGATGGAACGTATGGGCTTAGCTGAAGACAGAACACAAAACAAATTCCAGAAACTTAGCTGTGTGGCTTTGAGCACAAGGACAGAACAGTTGTTCAGTTCTAATCTTTAACCCCACATAAGCATGCAGTGGAAAAACCAGAGCAAGAGACCAAGACTAAAGGAGAACCTTTGTGCAATAACTCTGAAACTGTAGGACCTCACAGAGGGCTAACAATGACTGAGTCCAGCAACAGTCTACTGAAACTCCAATAAAGCCAAAACTGGGTTAGGAACTTACAGAGCTCAGATCAAGAAAGCTGTAAACAGATCTCTCCCCAAATCACACCACTTTGGAAGAATTGAAAACTTTTAACCCCCCCAGACTGAGCTATGAAAGCTGTAGAAGCTCAGGTGAGATGTCCCCTCTTCCCTTGAAGTGAGCTGAGCCCAAAACTAACATAAAGTCCAAGTCAAGAAGTAGACTGGCAGAATAAACAAACAAAAAAGGAAACTGACGATAAAGTGCTACTGACATGGAAGCTCAAGACACAAACACAGAAGAAGAAAGTAACTTGACAACATCTGCAACCAAAGACTCAAAGAAAAAATTTAGATTGGACACAAGTCTAACAAGAATTCCTATAAAGGTTTAAGAGAGAGGAAAAAAGTATTATAAAAAACACAAGAGTAATAGAGAAGAAAATGAAAAATAAGAGAAGTAAATAAGAAAGTATCAAAAAATCAAGAGCTTGGTAAAAAAGGCACAAACATTTATTGAAGAAAATAACTACTTAAAAATTAGAATTAACCAAGTGGAAACTAATGAATCCTTGAGACATTTTTAAAAATAATTGTTTTTAAAAAGCCAAAGAAATCCAAAATGAGCACAGCCTAGAAATGCACTGTCTTTTCATTTCCCCCAAGACTTAGCTCAAATATCACCAAGCTTTTTGTGATTCTCCTAAATGCTAGTGTTCATTCTGACTAATTATTTTATTCTATATGTATCGATTTTCTCCTCTGAAAGAAAGCTCCTTGAGGATAGGACATGTTTCATTTCTGTCTATTTAGCCTTAGTACCTAGCACAGGGCTTGGACAATAAGATGTTTAATAAATGCTTACTGATTAATTGAATGATTTTATAATGTAAAGGAACTGAAGTTCAGAGAAAGCAAGTAGTGATTTATCCATAATGATAGTGTCAGAGTTGGGGCCTTCTGATTCTAGGGCCCCTGACCTGACCATTATACCATCTTGTCTCTTGTATTTCATATACTATAACAAGGCTACACATAGCTGATGTGAAATTCAAATTTAAGGGATATATCTGTGTCTTTACACAAGTCTCTCTCTTTTTTTGCCCTCAAGGAACTTATAATTTAATGAGGAAAAAAAAACATAAAAAGAAGCAGACAAGATTAGAGGTCAGGGGAAGTAGATAGAAGATACTGGTTACAGGGGCATGATATTTGTTTACACAAGTCTCTAACCCATTCTGGGCCTCAGTTTCCTTCTATGTAAAAAGGAGGAGAGGAGAGGCTAGATGATTGCTAATGTCCTTTCTAGCTCTGAGATATTCTGGCTTTAAGATGGAACATAAAAGAGGTTTTACAATGACTAAAAATAATTGCCATTCACAGTAAAGATTATTTCCCAGCTCTAATCTGTTATAGGCACAGTAAGTAGAATAGAATGCATTATTTGTCTCATACACACTAATGGCCAAGGCAGAAACGAGGTATCCCTAAAGGTAAAGTGTGAAGTGCAATTATTTCAGGATGGTTAAATTACATCTGCTTTTGTTAAAGGCATAATGGCCAGTGGTGAATCCAGCTAATGGATGTATGGATCATTCACAGTATAGGTCTGGTCTGTCTGCAAAAAATGATTATCAAATTACTTGCAAAGTCTCAGGCAACAACATCCAGTTCAGTTCAGGGAAAGGAGTAGTGGATTTAGAATCAGAAGACATAGCTCTACCACTTACTACCAGTATGACCTGAGCCAAGTCACTTACCTTTCTGGGACGCCTCAGTTTCCTCCTCTGAAAAATGAGGAGACTATACTAAATGATTGCTAAGGTCCTTTCAGCTCTAAGTCCATTATCTCATGCATCCTAAGCCTAAGAGGATGAAAGCTGCCTCAAAAAGGGGTGGGAGTGGGGAAGTTCCATATGATAATGAGATCCTCAAAGAGAAGATACTTCATAGTTCAATTAATGTTTAATTTAAATGGTTGCTTTCTAGACTGAAAACAAGGTATACATGACTAGAGTAATTCAGAAATGCTGCCATTTTTAAATCACTCACTAGGAACATGATTTTACCTCCTAAGAGATGCAAGGTTTCTGACTCATATAAGATCTGGCAACTAAAGACTCAATTCAGAAAAAAGTAGAGAGACATTAAAATCTCTATAACAATGTGATATGATCCGTCACTTCACAATCTTTACTTTTACATTTACAGTTTTTGTATTTTAAAAAGGTTTATTCACCCCCCACAGAAAAGGAATCCATAATTTAAGTACACTGTTACTAGGTGATGATGGAACCCTGGTCACAAAGTTCAAGCTATAGGGTATGAACTTTGCCTAAGATTCAGATGACACGCTTTGCTCACACACACATATATTTGCCAAGACTTAACTGTTATAAATTTTCAATGCACTATTAATTTAAAATACTTTCAAAATAAATGTACATCAATATCATTAGAACAGATTTAGGATCAGTTTTAAAGAAATAAATGCTCCCAAAGAGCACTGGGAAGTAATGGGTTAACATTCAGCAGATGCTACATTGGCAGATCAATAGAACAAGTGGGTAGCTGGTTAGTGAACCAGAAACAAATTCAAAGGGTCTGAGCAGAAACTATGCAGAGGCCAGTTCACTAAGGAGAAAATGAGGAAAAAGGGAAGAACAAGATGTAAAAAACAGTAGTCAAAATCATCAAGAAGGTAAAATTATCACCAAGCGTGGTCAAAATCAATACAGGCTAATTCATGGGGTTTAAGAGAAGGGACAGAAAGGGAGGAGACAGAAAGAGAACTAGGACACAGCTGCCATATTTAGCATTTTATTAGTAATAAAAAACTATAATAGTAGCAAGCATTATATAGTGGCTTCCAGTTTGCAAAGCACTTTATATGCTATCACATTTGCTCCTAAAGATGACTCTGTGGGATGGCTATTTGTATTTCTGTTTTATTGATGAGAAATCAAGGTTGAGAGAGCTGTAAGTGATCTGTGCAGTGTCACTCAGCTCTTCCTGACTCCAAGTTTCATTCTAGCCACCTAAGTGTCTTAAAATTGAGACTATTGGAGAAGCCTAAAGTATTGATAGAGTAATTTTCAATGACTCAGTCTTCTTATGTTATGTTAAAAGAGAAGTCCTTCCCAGGATTCTGCTTGGCTCTGAAGCTTCAGGCCAGCTTGATAGCCAAGTCCCTTGAGACTGCTCCCCTCAGCTGCCAGCAGCTTTGACCATTCTAGCAAATTTGTCTAGCTGCTTCTGAATTAAATCAGAGATGAGGCATTTGGTTGCTTTCTAGCATTTTTAAAAATCATCTTTCTAGTAACAACTGGTAGGTGCCAGTCTTAAAAGCCTGTTTCCCTTTTTCTGGCAAAAAAGAACTAGGCAACAGTGTGACGTCATTGAGAACATAAAAGTCCTTGGGGTTATGTTCTCTATAATTACAAGTTTTTCTATGAAGATGCTCCTACATTTTATTATTTTTGAGAGGGGCTCCCTTGAGGTTTCCTATATTTACTTCTTTAGCTGTAAAAACATTTTCATTCCCATAAGCTACTGGTTAACTTTCCTAATACACACTATGGTTCTGCTAACAATGCACTAGGAGAACAAATATCTTATTTGAGGAAGAACGAGGAGGCCAGTGTCACAGGATTGCACAGTATGGAGGAGTGGGAGTAGGTGGAGGGGATTAAGAACACCAGAAAGGGGAGGATAAATTATGAAGGGCTTTGAGTGTCAACAGAAGATTTTGTATTTGATCCCAGAAGTGATAGGGAGCTACTAGAGCTACTGTAGTTCACTGAGTGGGGGGCATAGGAAACAGCCCAACCTGTGCTTTAGGAAAACCACTTTGACAGCTGAGGGAAGGATAGATTATAGAGTGGAAACCTGTGGCACGAAGACCAACAAGTAGGCTAGTTCAATAATCCAGGCATGAGGTGACAAAGTCCTGCAACAAGATGGCAAGTGTCAGAGGAGAGAAGGGGCCATATGCCAGAAATAATAGGAAGGAAAACTACAGTCCTTGGCAAAAGATTGAGAATAATGGAGGAGAGAGAGTGAGGAGTTGAGGATGACATCTAGGTTTCAAGTTTGGATAACTAAGATGATGGTTCTTTCAACAGCAATAAGGAAGTTCAGAAGAGGGGAGTGTTATGGGGGAAATATAAATGGACATAGAGCTCTCGAATCTACAGAGGATATGTGTAGACAACTTCAGTTCTAGGGATAGGGCCTGTTGGCAGAATATCTGATGGGTATTTGTTAGCAAAAGGTTCTTTTGGAGAAAAGCTAGCCTCCAGGTTTGAGTGAAATGACCTTGAAGATAGAAGAGAATGGGTTCCCATAGCAAATAGGGAACTGGTCAGGTTTTCCTAAAAGTCCAATTGTTCCCCACCTTTATGGAAGTCTTTTTTGCTTTGCTCTGAGGCAAAGGTAGTTGCTAAGGGCTCCCTTCTTTAAGTGCCTGTCTGAGGTTCTTTTAACCAAAATAAACAATTAGCTTCACCCTTCTACATTGACTCCTTTCATTTAACACCCAAAATGGAACAATAATTTATGAAAGTTCTATACCACTTTTTCTTTAAATATTTTATTTTTCCAATTACACATAATAACAATTTTCAACATATACTTTCCAAAATTATAAGATTCAAATTGTCTTCTTCCCTCCCTACCCTGCCCCCTTCAGGAGATGGTAAGCAATTCAATCTGGGATATACACATATTATCATGTAAAACCTATTCCCCTGGGGGCAGCTGGGTAGCTCAGTGGATTGAGAGCCAGGCCTAGAGAGGGGAGGTCCTAGGTTCAAATCCGGCCTCAGACACTTCCCAGCTGTGTGGCCCTGGGCAAGTCACTTGACCCCCATTGCCTACCCTTACCAATCTTCCACCTAGAAGTCAATACACAGAAAGTTAAGGGTTTAAAATTAAAAAAAAAAATTAAAAAAAAACCTATTCCCCTATTGTTCACTGTTGTAAGAGAATACTCATATAATACCAAAACCCCAAAATACAAACAAACTAAAGTGAAAAATTGTATGCTTTAATTTGCATTGTGACTCCAACAATTCTTTCTCTGGAGGTGGAGAGCATTCTTTGTCATAAATCCTTCAGAAGTGTCCTACGCCACTGTATTGCTGAGAATAGCCAAGCCTTTCACAGTTGATCATCATACACTATTGCTGTTACTGCATTCAATATTCTTTTCACTTATTTAGCCTGTTTCACACATCAGTTCATGCAGATCTTTCTAGCTCTTTCTGAAATCATCCTGCTCATCATTTTTATAGCACAAGAGTATTCCATCACCAACATATACCATAATGTATTCAGCCAATCCCCAGCTGATGGACATTTCTTCAATTTCTGATTCTTTGCCAGCTAAAGATATTTTTGTACAAGTAGTCCTTTTTTAAATCTCTTTGGGATATATACCTAGTAGTGACATTACTGAACCAAAAGGCATGCACAGCTTTATCTCCAGCTTTCTTAATGACCCTTTGCTATTGTCCAAAGCATATAGTCTCCACTGGTTGGGGAGTGGGGTGAGGATCCACTTGGGCTATCTCTCCAACAGCTGTGGCCCACATCTGGTATTCCCTCTTCCAACCCCATCAGCTTTGCCCTCTTATTCCTTGGCTCATCTTCTCAGAACCAGGGTTTTCCTGCCTTTCCAGGTAACATTCAGCTAATTTAATCAACTCAATTGATTATTAGTATTATGTTATGATATTATTATTCTAAGAATATTACCCCCAAATGGTTTTCCTCCTTAAGAGGTTGTGGACAAATGATCTGGGGTAGGGGTGGGGTGGGGTGTTTCAGCTTGCTTGTTTGGCTACCCAGGGGAAGTTTCCATATTATTCTGGAGAGAGTGGCATTTGGGAACTGCTATTCATCATGTCTGTTTAGGACTATGGTATGAATTATGGCAAAGACAAAACCATCTCTGTCTAGTAACTATCACAGTGCCATGTACAGAGGAAATACTTAACACTCCAGTTGATTCGTGATCCTATTGATATGGGTATATTCCCTTCAACGAAGCAGATCACAGCCCCATCAACATCTGTCCCATCTTATGTGATTCTTGTCCATATTCTCCCACAAATCTGTTACAGTATGTTCAAGATACTATAGGCTCTCTTCAATTTCCCCTGATATGGAGACAAGAAGGGAGATGATAAATATATATTAAAGTGAATTGAATCAAAAAGGCACTCATCAATGAAGAGTGCTGGCTACTGCTTGTGTGAAATGTCCCCAAAGGTAGCAGCTAAATTAGAGGGCTCCAACCCCAGAAAGAAGATGAGAGGTCTCAAAGCAGCTCTCTTCTCTGCATGGTTACCATCCTAGTTCACTTTTTTGCCACTTCCAAGACTATTACTATAAAAAGAATAAAAAGAAAAATAACTAGCATTTCTATAGCACTTAGGGTTTGCAAAACTGTTTTATTCTTACAACTATTCTGGAAGGTAGGGCCTATTATTATACCTATATTACAGATGAGGAATCAGACTGGAAGAAGGAAGTGTCTGAGGCTAGATTTGAATTCAAAGCTTCTTCTGACTCCAAGTCCAACACTATTTACAGAGCCACTTAGATATCTTAAAATAGCCTCCTGATTGGTCTCCCTAGATCTAGTCCCTCACTTTTCCAAAAGATTGTCTACACAGCTGTCAAAATGAAATTCCTAAAGCAGAAGAAGTTTGTGCATGGCATTCCCATGCTCAAAACACTTTAGGCATCTGAAGTCCTTCAAAATATGACTTTAACTTCTTCATAGTCTGATTTTATATTACTCTCCCTTATACATGGTTTATTCTAACAAAACGAGTTCACTTACTGTTCTCTAGGCAGGAAAATCTGTTTATTTTCATGCCTTTGCATCACTTATCTATTGCTTATGCCTTGAATATATTCCTTCTTCACCTGCATCCCTTAGAATATTCAGTTCCTTCCAAAATTCAACTGAAAGTCCTCCTCTTAAAAGAGGCCTTATTTATTCCTTTCAGTATCAGCATTCCCATGCCCTATCCACTTGCATTACTCCCATAAAAGACTATCCCTCTCTATTTCTATAAGTAATTACTTATCTGTAAAAAGGACCAATATGTACAAAAATTTTATAGCAACTCTTTTCATGGTAGCCCCAAACTGGGAACTAGTGGAATGCCCATCTAATGAGGAATGGCTAAACAAATTGTAGTACTTGCAGATGACTGACTTATTGTGCCATAAGAAATGATGAAATGGCACTTACAGAGGAAACTGGGAAGAAATATAGAGTGAAGTGAGCAGGAACAGAAGAACAGTTTTATACAAAGACAGTAACATTTTAGAGAGCAGCAACCCTGAAAGAAGTTAGGACACTGCTCAATACAATGACAAGCCATGAGTCAAGAGAACCAAAGATGAAACATTCCTCTCACTCACTTCCTGTCAGAGAGGTGATAGTCTTTATTTTTTGTTTTTATTTTTTTTTTTAATTTTAAACCCTTAACTTCTGTGTATTGACTTATAGGTGGAAGAGTGGTAAGGGTAGGCAATGGGGGTCAAGTGACTTGCCCAGGGTCACACAGCTGGGAAGTGTCTGAGGCCGGATTTGAACCAAGACCTCCCGTCTCTAGGCCTGGCTCTCAATCCGCTGAGCTACCCAGCTGCCCCAAGGTGATAGTCTTTAAATGCAGTAAGAGACACCCATTGGTGGCCAGGGCCAGTGTAGGAATTTGTTTTGCTAAAATAGAGATGTTTAAGAGGAGAGTTTTATTTTTCAGTTTTGTTTTTGTTATTCATTTGGAAAGAAGTAGTTGGAAGGGGAGATTACAAATGCATGTCAAATTCTTATTTAAAAAAATAAGTTTTATGCAGAGATTAGAGGCAGGCTAGCTCAATAATCCAGTGGAGGAATGATGAGGCCCTAAACCAGGGTGGTCCCAGTGTGAGAAGAGAGTTTGGGATAGACTAGAAAAATGGTGTCAAGATAGAAATGGCAGGATTTGGCAACTGAGAGGCTATGTGATAGAGAGGATAATGCCAAGGTTGCAAACTTGGTTAGCTGGAAGGGATGCTAATAGTACCCTCACCAAAGACACAATATTTCAGAAATGTTATCATGAGATAATGAGTTTTGTTTTGAATAGGCTGAGCTCAAGTTTACTATGGAATATCCAGTCCGACAGTTATGGAACTGGAGACAGAAGAAAGACTGGGACTAGACATTAAATGCTCAGAGGTAATCATTAAACCCATGTGAGATAATGAAGTTATGGTGAGTAGAGAGAGAAAATAGAAGGGCAGATCCTTAGGCTACCTGCACAGGAAAGAGGGCATATCAATCAGTTAAACAATAAGAATTTATTAAGTCCTAGCTGGAAAAGACACGAAAGGATGGGGTCAAGGTTGTCGGAAATGAATTCAACAGAGGAAACAAATAGGCCTACATTCCAAAAGCCCTTCTCCCAAATGAAGTTATCAGCAGACTGAATAAGGTGGTAAAAAGAACACTGGAATAGAGGTGCTCTTCCATTTATTAGCTGTGAGACTCAAGGCAAGTCCCTTCCCCTTTCTGGACTTTAGTTTACAGCTTGTTAAAATAAAGAGTTTAGACTAGTGTGGTGCTAGATATCAAGAGGATCTGGGTTCAAATTCCATATCTGCCTCTTATTACCTGTATATCTTTGAGCAATTCACTCAACCTTTCTGGGCTTCAGTTTCCTCAACTCTAAAAGTGATTAGATTACATAACATTTAAGTCCCTTCTAGCATTGTATCTATGACATCATGATCTTTGTTAAACAGAAATTGGTCATTTAAAAAAATCATGACACTTTGATAGCTAAGCCTCCTAACTTTAATCATCTGGATTTCATGATCATACAGACAAAGCCCGCTTTGATAAAACTCTACTATATGCAAACCCAACTGCTTTTACTGGGTGTCCTCCATGCCTGGAATATTCTCCTTCCTCATCTCCACCTCCTGACTTCCCCAGTTACACAGAAGTCCTAGCTAAAATCCTACCTTCTACAGAAAGCTTTTCCCCATCACCATTAATTTTAGTTTTTTTCATTCTGTTGATTATTTTCAATTTATACTATATGTAGTTTGTACATGGTTGTTTTCAGGTTGTCCCTTCCATTAGATTAGGAGTTCCTTGAGAGCAAGGACTATCTTTTGCCTTTCTTGGTATCCCCAAGCACAGAGCATGGTACATAGTAGGTACTTAAATGTTTACTGACAGACTGACTGATATGAACTAGCATGTAGATCAAGCCCTAAAGGATATGTAAGGGTTAAAATAGGGGTTTTTGACAAAATAAGAGAACAGCTTTTAATAATTTAAGTTTTAATGAGAATATAGTAGAACTGTAAATTAATATTATCCCTTTAAGTCAGAGAAAAGAAAACTTCTAGCAGCTTTTAACAATTTAGTTTAATTGAAATAGAGATAGTAAAAGAATATAGCAAAGTGAATATAGTAAAGGAGGAAAATATAGGAAAGAGGTAGAAAAATAAATTTCCTAATATCTAATTAGCTACCCTCTAACTATCTGTAACTGCCTATAATTACTATCTAAAACTGCCTATATTTACCCATAACTGCCTATAACTACCTAAAACCACCCCACAAAGTTCCAACCCAATCCACCCAATCAAAACCAACCCAATCAGTGTTTAATCCAACGCCAATTAAGTCTGTCAACAAAGACCAGCCAACTTCCAAAAAGTTCAAGGAAAGGAAAAAACCCTAACTGCCCAAACCAAAAGCCAAAAACCCAAAAGGCAAAAAAGCCCTCCAATGGCTAAATCCAAAAGCCCTCTCAATAAATTCAGGCCTGTCTTTATATTCCAGCAACTAAACACCAACCACCAATTAATCCCCAACCCACACCACTAGCAACCAACCCCCAATGACCAACTCATGCCCAGCAGCCAAATTCTCCGCAAATGCCAGCCCTACAGCAACTGACAGGCTCCAACTGAGCTCCACTCCTTATATAACCTTCTCCTACCTGACTTCCTGTCTCTATGGTTCTGCCTTCCTGTCTTGATGGTTTCTACTTCCTGTCTTGATGGTTTCTACTTCCTGTCACTGTGGGCTGGTTAATCCCTACACTTCTCTATGGTAAGAGGATCTCCAGGTCCCCTGGTAAATTAAAGAAATTCCTTTTACAGATACAACCATTTTGGAAAGCAATTTGGAGTTATGCCCCCAGAGTCATTAACCTGTACCAGCCCTTTGAGCTGACAGTACAACCATTAGGCCTATACCCTAAAGAGATCAAAGAAAGAAGAAAAGAGTCTATACGTACAAAATATTTTTGGCTGCTCTTTTTGCAGTAGCAAGAACAGGAAGCTAAAGGAGTACTTAAGTGGTGAATGGCTGAACAAAATCATAGCAAATGAATGTAATAGAATGATTGTGCCATATGAAATGATAAAAAGGACAGTTTCAGTGAAACCTAGGAAGACTTGTATAAACAGCTGCAGAGTGAAGTAAGAAGAACCAGAAGAACAATTTATATAGTAACAAACAACAATGAAAGGCCCGTGAACTCTGATCAATGCAGCTAGCAACCACAATTTCAGAGGGCTCTTGTTGAAGCAAGAGAAGTGATCAACTCAGGGTGCAGAGACATATATTTTTAAATATGGCCTACTCAGGGATTTTTTTGCTTGACTATTTGTATTTATTACAAATACTCTATTTTCCAATAGTGGGAAAGGGGGCAGAAAATAAAGAAAACTGACTTTTGCTTATTGAAAAAAATTTTAATGAAAAAAATTAAAGAAAACTCTAAGTCATTACTTTGAAAACAGAAGTAATTTACTTATTATTTTTAATCTCAAGAAGCTCATAGTTTAATGGAAATTACAACATTCAAAACACTGTGTAAAAGCAAGCTAAAAACAGGAATAAATTATAAATAACTAAGAGAGGAAAAAGCTTCCTAAAGTATAGCCAAGTGAAATCCATAACTTCTATTCTGGAATTCTGGGTAACCTTATCAGTTCTTTTTTCCCCCCTCTCTCTTTTTTTTCACTTTGAAAATTTTTGTTTAATTAATTGATTTATTTTTATTTTTTAGAAAAAATTTTTCCATGGTTACATGATTCATGTTTTTGCTCTCTCTCCCTCCATCCCCCAACCCCCAGTAACCAATGTGCATTTCCACTGGTTTCTTCATGTACAGTGTGAGATGTGGGTCTAAACCTAATCTCTCCCATATTGTTTTCCAATTTTCCCAGCAGTTTTTGTCAAATAGTGGATTTTTGTCCCAAAAGTTGGGCTCTTTGGCTTTATCATAGACTATCTTGCTGATGTCACTTACCCCAAGTCTATTGCACTGATCCTCCCTTCTGTCTCTTAGCCAGTACCATCCTGTTTTGATGACTACTGCTTTATAGTATAGTTTAATATCTGGTACTGCTAGGCTGCCTTCTTTCGCTTTTTTTTCATTATTTCCCTTGATATTCTTGATCTTTTTTTCTTCCAAATGAAATTTGTTATAGTTTTTTCTAATTCAGTAAAAATGTTTCTTGGTAGTTTGATAGGTATGGCACTAAATAGGTAAATTAATTTGGGTAGAATGGTCATTTTCATTATGTTAGCTCATCTAGCCCTTCTATACCCACAGACCTGACAGTTCAAGAATTCAAGCCTTTTTCTTGATGTACCTCTTTAGCTATACAGCAGTAGGGTCCCCCTGCTCTGTCCCGTTGTTAGATTTGGTCCTCTTTTTTTCTCAAAGTGCATTATTTTCTATCTCAGTGTGGAAGCATGCGGTGGTTATAAGATGTTCTTTGTATAAGCTGCCATCTTCCCAGAATCCAAAAACTTAGAATATTTTTCCATGGTTACATGATTCATGTTTTTTCCCTCCTTTTCTCCCATGCCCCCCCCCAATAGCCAACAAGTAATTCCACTGGGTTTTACATATGTCATTGATCAAGACCTATTTCCATATTATTAATATTTGTATTAGGGTGATCATTTAGAGTCTGCATTCCCAATCATGTCCCCATCGACCCATGTGATCAAGCAATTGTTTTTCTTCTGTGTTTCTACTTCCACAGTTCTTTCTCTGGATGTAAATAGCGTTCTTTCTCATAAGTCCCTCAGAATTGTCCTGGATTCTTATATTGCTGCTAGTAGAGAAGTCCATTACAATAGATTGTGCCACAGTGTATCAGTCTCTGTGTATATGGTTATAAAAAATGAATATATAATGATAACTTTAAAAATATTATGGTTTTATAAGATTTATTAGTAGTCACTAGAAAATAAAGCCATGCGCCATCCTAGCTTAGGCTGTTTAAGCAGCCTGCCATTCCCTGCTGCAATAGGAAGCAAAGAGGAAGAGGAACACCAGCCCCTCAATTTTATCCCTCTGTCTACGTCAGTGCATAATGACAGGAAGCCAGTGGGCTCATGTAATTCAAAGACCCCAAAATTTCCAATAACACATTCCCCACTGAGAGCTAAGGAAAACTGGTGTCTCTGAAGGATCTTGAAAACATAACCAACTTTTAAATTACAGTAATTTGGGGATAAAAAGAAAAGATGACAAAACCAATGATCACTAGGCGCATTGACAAAAAGCCAATCAGTTCTCTTCAGCATAAGAGTGTACATCCAAAACAAATACATTCAACCATCCGCAGTTCAATCAACTGTACCCCAAATTTCATTCTGGATTTTCTTGATACAGTATAGGTTTCTGCAGGAATCTTCATGGTGCCTTCTCCAAATAGTTCACTTTTTGGATTTGGGGAGGTAGCAAGTTTCTTATCCTGAAATTACTCTCAAAAGAATTTAACTTTGTATCATAGGATAATCATACATAACCCCCAAGGATAATAATAATACATTCCCTCCTGAGGAGAATAGTGACAAACATCCAAATCGTCTAAGGATACATGGTTGAGTTATGGGGGTGTATGAATCAATTGCAAAAGAAATCAAAAACATCAGAAAATTCAAATAAAGAGAAAAAATAACTTGAGAATGAAATATAAAATGTCAAGGACTTATGTGTAAAAATGTAAGCAAAGGAAAAATAAACTTATAACAGGTCCTTGAATCAAGTCCCAATTAAAGTGATTTCTATCCCTCAAGTCTGTAGGACAAAATGCAGTAATATTGCACTTACCCATTGGCAGCCAAGACTACAGGAAGTTGCCATACTCTAAGAGAGAAAAAGGACTAGATTTTTGTGTGAAAGGGAAGTGTCATTCCCTGGTCTGATTTTACCTTCACTCTCAGGGACAGGGAGAGCCAGGATGATAGCCAATCCTCAATACTTGACTAGGATGTAGATCAGGGAAGGCCGGCCTCTAACATATGTCAGAACAGCCAGAAACTAAAACCTCAAACACTAGGTTCAAGTCCTTTAGTATTGGCATAGAAGTTCATCAATCCTACCTGGACTGGTTTGGTCTTTTTTGACCTTGTGCTCCTAGACACTGCAGATTCTCATCAATCCCATTGGGATTGGTTGGTCTCCTTGACCATGTGCTTCTTTGCACTGTATAGTGGCTCTTTTGTTCCTTTCTCCTGGAAACAGACACAATCATTAATCACAGTCCTATAACATTTATCAATAAATGGTGGTTTCCATAGTCTAAAGCTTTTTGGGTATGCATTAATATTATAACAAATATATATTTATATTTAACTTATATTACTGCAAAATCAAAAAAGATTAATATTAATAATGAGTTTCAAGTACAAAAATGAAAGAAAAAAGAAACTCAAATACTGTATTGCATGTATAAGAGAAAAGAATAATTAAAAAGAATGTTTTAAAAATCAAAAATATATAGCTTAGAATCAGTGACATACTATCAGCCAATCAGAGGTAGAACACAAAGGTTTCTCACCCAAAATGAGATCCATTTCTTTTCAAACTTTGCCATGAACCACTGTGTGAGTGCAAATGACTTTTACAAAATAGCAGATTTATTTAGTTATTTATTAATTATTTGTTTATTTATTTTAAAGTCCATACCTTCTGTCTTATTGGTTCTAAGGTAGAAGAGTGGTAAGGGCTAGGCAATGGGGGTTAAGTTACTTGCCCAGGGCCACATAGCAAGGAAGTGTATGAGGCCAGATTTGAACCCAGGATCTCCCGTCTCTGGGCCTGACTCTCAATCAACTGAGCTACCCAGCTGCCCCCAGTAGATTTATAAAAACAGTAATATAGTAGAAAATGCACATTCAAAGAAGTACCAAAATCCCCAAAATTATAATAACACATTTAATGACAATAGCAAATAAACCCATTATGATATAGGATTCACATGAGTTTCTATATAGCCACTTGCTGTGTGATATTTAAAAAATCTATCAACTGATGGATAATTGTCACAAATTCAACAGATATAGCAAAATATTTCTGAGATATTTTTAACAAAATCTATTACTGCCTTCATCCAAAATGTGAGACAGAGACTTAAAAAAAACCCAAAAATGATAAAAAAAAAACTTTTTGGATCTAAAATGTCACCAAGAAGTCTAGATCCTTCTGGTGAAAAAGTAGAATAAGCTGAAGAGTTACAAATATATAAAAAGAATTTCGAGATACTAGACTTCAGAGAAAATCCTTCATACCTCCTAGATGAGATTATAATCCATTACAAGGTAACTAAGCCTCTGGGGCAGTTCACTCCCTCTGGTATGAGACTGTAACAGTTTACAGACCTGTCTCCAAAATATCCCACCCATTTCACATGAAGCTGAGGACTAAATAGTGAAAATTACTTCAGATTTCTATCTATTACTTTTTTACAAAAGCTGAAGTAGGGAAATAAATTAAAATAGTGCCATAGCACATCTCTTCAACTACCAGTGGGCCCTTATTTCTAAAAATTCACTTCTGAAAACTTCTTAAAAATCAGTTTAAAATTTTAAGACATTAAATTCTCCAAAGGTTGTTAATATAGGTTGTCATTTATGTGACAATTAACAAAGGCAAAATAAAAGAAATGGCTGTATAAGCAACATGTGACTTCGTTAGCTGAGATGACAAATCCAGGATACATAAGGCTTATGGACTTTTTACAATGATATGTTGTTCAGTAAAATCATAGGGAAATGGTACAGATAAAGAATCATATAACAAAATAGATGTTAATTAGATTAATACGGATAAACTTAAAAAAAATAAACCTTAAAGAAATCAGCAAATACAATAATATAAGCAGTGTCAGAGTACAGGCAGAACAGTCAAAATCCTTTTTATCAATTCCAATAGACTTGTTTAATATTATGGAGGGGAATGAACTCAAAATAGTTAACATCAATAAACTTCCAGATCTCTTTTAAGGTTCCTTCCCCTCCTCCAGTATTTATCCATTCAAGTTCCTCTTGGTGGAGCAAAAGATGGAGCTCTGGGATCTCCCATAGTGAGAGCGAATTCCTTACTGAACATAGTATAGAGGAATCCCAAATTGGATATATTTTACAGTCTGGACAGGTCCAAATGGCCAGAGGACATAGTGGGATGAATCTCTCCCCTGAATCTCTAGTAAGATAATCACAAGGTTCAGTGCACCCAGGAATGGTAGGAAGAAAAAACATCCCACAACTGGAATCTATTTGAAATAGGCAATGTGGGCCATGCTTGCCATTCAATTTTCTGATTTAAAGGGTAACCTTCTTTCCCCTTCCCCCTGGTGTAAAACACTAGGGGTCATGTGCTACCTCTGCCATGTGGACAGAGAGTTAGAATTAGAAGCTCTCCTTCAGTAAAAGTCCTTTAGGAGGCTAAATATTGTCTAAGAAGAAACACACCTGGGCTTCCAAAGCAAGCAGTGAGTAGTGAGTAAGCACTTTCAATGAAGAGGAGGGATTTATACTTTCCAATCAGTAGCAACAGCAGCTCCAGGCACAGCAAGGATCTCCTGGCATTGTCTGGTATCAGGAACATTAGCAGCATCAAGAGCTCCTTTTCCAGGGAGGGGCAAGCGAGGGCAGCCAGAGAAGGCTGGATTGGCAGCCAAGGGGATCAGAAACAGCAGGTAGCTTGGATCAGCAAGAGAAGTGGCTTTTCCCTTCTGGCCAACAGCTCCCAGAAAAGATGCTCAAACGAAAGCAGCCAGGTGGCCGGGGAAAATGGGAAAAAGAGGAAAAAAACAAAAACAAAAACACAAAAATATAAAAATATAAAAACACAAAAACACAAAAACAGCAGAATCAGGCCAGCAGTTCTGGAGAGAGTTTGGAGTTCTCTTAGAGTTATTGAGGTGGGTAGAGGGTGAAAATCCATGGCAGGAAAACTGTGGATTTTCAAATTTTATCTTACATAGTTTATCTTTAAAAAACCAAGAATTCTTTCTCCAACTTTGGATCACCATCATTGTAAAAAATAAAATGAATATATAATGATGACTTTAAAAATATTATGATTTTGTAAGATTTATTAGTAGTCAATAGAAAATAAAGCCACATGTCAGACTAGCATAGGCTGTTCAAGCAGCCCGCCCTTTCTTGCCATGTTAGGAAGCAAAGAGGAAGAAGAACAGCAGTCCCTCCATTTTATCCCCCTGTCTACATCAGTGCATAATCACAGGAATCCAGTAGGCTCATGGGAAATGTAGTCCAAAGATGCCAAAATTTCCAATAACACAGGGTTCTCCTGGTTCTGCTCCTTTCACTCTGCATCAATTCTTGGAGGTCATTCTTCTCTAATTGCTACTGCTAGTATTTCTAGTACAATGTTAAATAATAGAGATGATAATGGGCATCCTTCTTTCACTCCTGATCTTACTGGGAAGGCTTCTAATTTATTCCCATTGCAGATGGTGCTTGCTGATGGTTTTAGATATATACTGTTTATTATTTTTAGGAAAGGCCCTTCTCTTCCTACTTTCTAGCCCTACTTACTAGTGTTTTCAATAGGAATGGGTGTTATATTTTGTCAAAGGCTTTTTCTGGATCTATTGATATAATCATGTGATTTTTGTTGGTTTGTGTGTTGATATAGTCAATTATGTGGATGGTTTTCCTAATATTGAACCATCCTTGCATTCCTGATATAAATCCCACTTGATCATAATGAATAACTCTCGTGATCACTTGCTGGAGTCTTTTTGCTATTATTTTATTTAAAATTTTTGCATTTATGTTCCTTAGGGAGATTGGTCTATAGCAGGGATTGGCAACCTTTTAGGCCGTGAGAGCCATAAACGCCACATTTTTTAAAATGTAATTTTGTAAGAGCCGTACAGTGCTCACAGTGTGCACTCCTGTAACAGAGCCTGAAAAAAAAATTGACTTTATGGCTCCTTCAGAAAGAGACATATCTGGCCCTCAAAAGAGCCATATATGGCTCAAGAGCCATACGTTGCTGACCCCTGGTCTACGGTTTTCCTTCTTTGCTTATTATGTCAAATAGTTTGTATAGTATTGGGATTAGTTGCTCTTTGAAAGTTTGATAGAATTCACTTGTGAATCCATCCATCTGGTCCTAGGGATTTTTTCTTAGGGAGTTCTTTGATGAATTGTTCAATTTCTTTTTCTGATATGGGATTATTTAGGTATTCTATTTATGCTGTTAATGTAGACAATTTATATTTTTGTAAATATTCATTCATATCACCTAGATTACAATATTTATTGTCATAATAGGGCAAAATAGTTTTTAATGATTGCCTTAATTTCCTCTTCATTAGAGGTGAGGTCTCCCTTTTCATCTTTGATACTGTTAATTTTTTTCTTCTTTTCTTTTTTATTAGATTGAGCAGTACTTTGTCTATTTTACTTGTTTTTTTCAAAATACCAGCTTCTAGTCTTATTTATTAATTCAACAGTTCTTTTACTTTCAATTTTATTAATTTCTCCTTTGATTTTTAGGATCTTTAATTAAGTTTTCATCTGGGAATTTTTAATTTGTTGACTTTCTAGTTTTTTAATTTGCAAGCCAAATTCATTGACATCTGCCCTCCCTAATTTGTTAATATATGCACTCAAGGATATAAATTCTCCCCTGAGAACTGCTCTGGCTGCATTCCATAAATTTTGATAGGATATCTCATCACTTTCATTCTCTTCAACGAACTTATTAATTGTTTCTATGATTTGTTCTTTAATTAACCAATTTTGGAGAATCATGGTATTTAATTTCCAATTAATTTTTGGCTTGCCTCTGCATGTACTCTTTTTTTTTTTTTAAAACCCTTACCTTCCGTTTTGGAGTCAATACTGTGTATTGGCTCCAAGGCAGAAGAGTGGTAAGGGTAGGCAATGGGGGTCAAGTGACTTGCCCAGGGTCACACAGCTGGGAAGTGTCTGAGGCCAGATTTGAACCTAGGACCTCCCGTCTCTAGGCCTGACTCTCAATACACTGAGCTACCCAGCTGCCCCCTCCATGTACTCTAATTATTATTTTTATTGCATTATGATCTGAAAAGTTTGCATTTATTATTTCTGCTCTTTTGCACTTGTTTGCCCTGTTTTTATGTGCTAGTACATGGTCAATCTTTGTAAATGTACCTTGTGTTGCTGAAAAGAAGGTGTATTCCTTTTTATCCCTATTTATTTTTCTCCACATGTTTCATTCACATCTTTTACCTCTTTCTCATCCATTTTTTTGGTTTGACTTATCTAGATCTGATAGAGGAAGGTTCAGGTCTCCCACTAGTATAGTTTTATTATCTACTTCCTCCTTAAGCTTAACCAATTTCTTCTTTAGATATTTGGATGCTATACCATTTGGTGCATACATGTTGAATACTGATATTTCCTTATTGTCTATATTGCCTTTTATCAGGATGTAATCACCTTCCCTATCTCTCTTAATTAGATCTATTTTTACTTTGGATTTGTCAGATATCATGATTGTGACTTCTGCCTTTTTCTCAGTTGATGCCCAATAGATTTTGCTCCAGCCTTTTAACTTAACCCTGTGTGTGTTTACCTGCCTCATGTGTGTTTCTTGTAGACAACATAGGGTTTCTAATCCCCTCTGCTCTTTGCTTCTGTTTTATGGGTGAGTTCATCTTATTCACATTCAGAGTTATGATATCCATTTGTGTATTCTCCAACATTTTTATTCCCTCTCCTTGTCCTGCCCTTTCTTCTTTCACTATTTTCTTCTATACCAGTGTCTTGTTTTTAATCAGTCCCCCTAATCCCCTCCCTTATTTTACTCCTCTTTCTCCCCACCTCCCATCTTATTCCCCTCTTATTTTTAGGGTCTTTTTAAGCTACCCCCAACACTCTCCCTCCCTAGTTTTGCTTCCCTACCCAGAAGTCCATTTGTTACCCTTCTACTTCTCTATAGAGCACGAATCAATTCTCTGCCTCAATGGATCTGATTGTTTTTCCCTCTTTGAGTCAATTTCCATGCACGTAAGAAGTATTTCCTGTCTCCAACCTCTTTACCCTTCCAGTGTATTGGTCTTCTCCCCATCTCCCAACCTTCACTTCTTTATGAAACATAAATTTACCCCATTTTGTCTCTTTTCTCATTTCTCTTAATATTATCCTTTTTTTACCTCTAGTTTCATACACACACACACACACACAAACACACACACATATATCTTGACATTTCATCCTACACAGTTTGTCACTGTTCCCTCTAAGTATACTTCTTCTAGCTATCCTGATGATAATAACAATCTTGAAGAGTTACCAATATCATCTTTTCTTATAGGAATACAAATCATTTGAACTTATTAGGCCCCTTAAAAAAAGTTTTGTTTTTTTGTTTTTTTTCCCCTCTCTTAATTACCTTTTGGTGATTCTCTTGAATTCTGTGTTTGGACATCAAATTTTCTGTTTAAGTCCAGTCTCTTCTTTATGAATGCTTGGAAGTCTTCTATTTTATTAAGTGACCATACTTCCCTCTGCAAGAATGTAGTCAGTTTTAACTGCTTGAACCCATGGGTTGATGGGTATATGATTTGGGATGTAGACTCTAAACAACCACCCCAGTAGTTCCATATCAGTAATATGGAAATAGGTCTAGATCAATGATACATATAAAACCCAGTGGAATTGTGCATTGGCTACAGGGAGAGTGAGAGGGTGAGGTTTAGGGGGGAGGGAAAGAATATGAATCATATAACCATGGAAAAATATTCTTTAAAAATTTATATATATATAGTATTTTAAAAATAAAAATAAATGGTAAAAAAAAGAATATAGTCAGTTTTGCTGGGTAGTTGATTCTTGGTTGTAGATCCAGTTCCCTTGCTTTCTGGAATATCATATTCGATGCCTTCCAGTCCTTCAGTATAGATTCAGCCAGATCCTGTGTTATCCTAACTGTGGTTCCATGATATCTGAATGACTTCTTCTTATCAGCTTGTAATATTTTTTCCTTGGTCTGGTAGTGCTTGAATTTGGCTATAACATTTCTGGGAGTTGTCAATTGGGAATTAAATGTAGGAGGTGACCTGTGGATTCTATCAATCTTCATTTTTCCCTCTTGTTCGAGAATGTCAGGGTAGTTTTCTTGGATAATTTCTTGTAGGATGATGTCCAGGCTTTTCCTTTTGTCATGATATTCCAGTAGTCCAATAATTCTTAAATTGTCTCTCCTTGATCTGTTTTCAAGATCTGAGGTTTTGTTAATGAGGTGTTTCATATTTTCTTCAATTTTTTTCAGTATTTTGATTTTGTTTTATAGATTCTTGCTGCCTTGTGAAGTCATTTGCTTCTCATTGTTGGATTCTAATTTTTAAGGACTGAATTTCATCCCTGGTTTTTTGGTCATCCTTCTCCTTCCAGTCTGATTTTCTTTGTAGATCATCTTTCACCTTCTTTGCTTCGTTTTCAAGCTGGTCAATCTTGGCTTTCAAGACACTATATTCTTGTTCGAGTTTATGTATTTTCTTTTCCCAATTATCTTCAGCATCTCTTAATTGTTTTTTGAGTTCTTGAGTTGATTGAATTTTGAGTTCTTCCAAAGCCTGTGTCCAATATGCTGGAGTTCCAGTGTTTTTTCTTGGTGTTCCTTCATCCTCCTCTGTTCCATTGGCTCTTTGTTCATTACCTGACTAGAAGCTTTTGATTGTAATTTCTTTTTTCTTTTTCTGTTGTTTAGTCATATTTTTTTCCTTCTTTCCCCTCTGTAATTGGCTATAATCTTGCTCCTCTGATTATTTTCTGTATCTGTGTGTTTGGGCTATTCTGTCCTGAAGGGGTTTCTTCTCTGCTCTGCTGATTGACTAGCTTAAGCTGATGGTTTTAATGAGCCCTGAGGTCAGATCTTCCCTAGCTGGCAGAAGAAACTGAAGGTGTAGGTGCTCACAGCTCTTTCAGTGCAATCTATGCGGGAGGGGTGATGGAGCTTCCTTGCCCTCTGAAGACTTTTTATCTGCCCTATTGATAAGATTAAGTCAGGGTGGAGTTGATCTGCAGAGCTGGATGTGCCTTGAGGCCAAAAACTTGAGAAGGGGGGGGGGCAAGATGGAGTGTTTTGGCTGCGACTAGGCTACCCTCTGCCCTTCTCTTCCACCTGCCTCCATGCCATCTGTGTTCAACATCCTGAGCCTGGCACAGCTGTGCCAGCAAAGCACTCCCTCTGGATGAGCACCTTTGCCTGCCCAGAGATTCCAGGAACTGCTGGAGACTCAGCACAGGGGAGGGGTCTTGGGATGTTCCTTCTTCCTTTCCCTGGAACCCAACAGTTCAAAAATTCAGGCTTTTTTTGGTGTACCTTTTAAGTTGAGTCCAGCAGAAGAGTCCTCCAGCTCTGTCCTATTGTTAGATTTGATTTTCTGTCCCCTCAAAGCACTTTGTTTTTGATTGGTGTGGAAGGATTTTCAGAGGTCTGGAGTTTTGCTGTGTCTAAGCAGCCATCTTCCCAGGCTCCCCAAGAGAAGTAATTTAGAGGGGCAGCTGGATGACTCAGTGGATTGAGAACCAGGCCTAGAGATGGAAGGTCCTGGATTCAAATCTGACCTCAGATACTTCCTAGCTGTGTGACCCTGGGCAAGCCACTTAACCCCCATTGCCTAGCCCTTACTCTTCTGCCTTGGAACCAAAATGCCGTACTGATTCTAAGACAGAAGGTAAGGGTTTTAAAAAGATATATATTACTGCTTTCCCACTGAGATTATCTCCAATCTATCCTGTATATAAATATCAATTGTACACAAGTGTTGGCATGTTGTCTCCCTCATTTGACTGTGTAATTCCTGAAGGAAGAGATTGTTTTTCCCCTTTCTTAGTATCCCAGCATTTAGGAGGTACATAAAAAATACTTGTTGACTTAACCTGACTGTAGCTAGCAGCATAGGGGAGTTAACAAAACAATATGCTTCTTGAAGGACAGGTCCAAGTTTTATTGTTCTGTGAAGCCAAAACTTCCAATGACTTTATCAAAAAGATGTTTTGGATATTCACAAATCCCTATTATTGTAGGCACATGAACAACACCTAGCATGATATCTACTAGGAGACATATAATAAATACTTTTCAATTAACTGGTTCAATATTTTCAAGTAATTTGCATATTATAAGAAGTTTAGAGTTCCTTTGGTCATTTGGGTCTGGACTCACTTTTTTTCAATATAACAGAGGAATAACAAGAGGAGGAATGTGATGGCTATATCTGTGAAAAAATAAGCTTAGCAAGATAGGGAAGAATAATCCAGCTGAGTAAAGAGAGGGAGCTAAAGTTTGGGTTGGCGGAGTCCTCAGTCACTGAGAGCCCAGGTAGCATGCCTTGAGAGTAATAGATCTCTCTTCATATTCTTACCCTGTTGTACTCAGGTAGAAAGACTTTCAGCTCTGAGGAGGAAAAAACTAGTTGCTGGAAAGACTTAGCTCTACAATATAAGCAGCAGGCAGAAAATACACAAGGGAAACAGGGTGAATTCCAAGAGGGAAGCCAAGAATATGAAGCTGAGGCAGAGACCCAGCTGCAACAAACTGAAACCAAGAATTGGGATCTTTTGTCAGAAAATAACTGCCTCCAAATGGAACTCAAAACAATTAAGAAAAGTTTGAAATGCAGTTTTCTGAAGGCTACCAACATATCTCTGCATTAGAAGATGACCTTGCACAGACTAAAGCAATTAAAGATCATATGTCAGGGAGATAGAACAAGCAAATATGACTTGGAAAGAGCAAAATGAGCTACTACTATGTCTTTCAAGACTTCAAGCAGGGGCTGAATCAGACCATTAAAAGAAATGCCTTTCTAGAGAGTGAACTTCATGAGGAAGACAATCTCCTTGAATCTGTTCAGCGATTGAAAGATGAAGCCAGAGACTTGAGACAGTAATTAGCAGTGTAACAGAAACGGGGGGAAACTCTGAAGTCCGATGTACTATTGATTGGAAGCAGAGAGGACTGACATAGCTGTTCAGGTCAGCATGTCTGTGTCATCCATACATGTAGCACACTGATGACCCAAAGCCAGTGTAAACACACCTGGATCATTCAGGAGAGGACTGGACAACACTTATGGGAGCACTCCTCTCATTCAAGCTGCCAGAATATCTGCACTGAAAGTTGTAGTCTTATTTTGGAAAGCTGGGGCCCTGTACCCCAAACTTGCATCCCTCTCGAAACTTTGTATAGGAACAGTCCCCAAACACAGCAAGTGTTGCATCCTCAGGAGTGAGGCCTCAGGACTAGAGATGGTGGTGACAAATGGCCAAGCAGTACCAGTGGGTCTTTGGGAGAGAAAGGATTAGGAAAACAACTGGAATTTGGAAAGCTTCCTTCAAGTATTCCATCACCATTACTGCTATCACTGCTTAAAGCAATAAAGATGCTGCTTTAAGAATCATAGGCATTGAAAATCCTGATGTTCTAGTTTTATCAATTCCTTTTAAAACTAATCTTTTAAAATTAGTTTAAATGACATAACAAGCAGGATAGTAGTTAACTCCATGTGTAAGTTTGGAGAGCTGACCTATAGGAAGCAGGTTTCTTACCAAATTTAGTTTGGTGTTGCCACTGTCTACAGTGTAAGGCTGAGTATTTACTGTCACTTGTATATTGCAGAAATGGCTCTAACTTAATTGTGACCAAATTCCTGGCCAACTCAGATGTTATAACTGGTTTTACAGCCAGGGGCATGGTTTACTTGTCATTGATTCCCTGTATATGTGTCTGCTGATCCTACTGGCCCGCCTCCATACTTTTAAGGGCCCCTTTTCAATTAAAATATACTACTCACAGTGACCTATTTTGTCCAGAATGGAATTTCCAATGCTGTACAGACTTATTAAGGGATGGTTTCATTTAAATTATTTCTAGGGATACAAGGTAGTATTCCTGTGGAATATCTGTTTTTAAAAAGGCATAAATGGTACAGGGCAGCCCTCTTAACCTAGCTGAAGCTTTTTAACCTATTACCGAGATATTTAGATATTTCATACTAAGATTTTTACTCCAGTTCCAAGCTAAATTTCATTTTGACCAAAAGTCAGTAAAAGTTGAATATTTTCTAAGTAAACTGGAACAACTGATTGTTTGAATCTACTTGCAGGTGCTGATTTCATTTTCAGGCTTCCTGAGACAAACTGAGGCAGGCTGCCTCCCACCAAGGCAATCTGTATAAAACAGGCTTCATTCAAAGGCAAATCTGAATTACTCCAGACTTCCTTTGTAAGGTTTCCTTTCCTCCAAAAAAAAGGTCTTGTAAGAATGCATAAGACAGAAAGGATTCTCAAAAAAAAATGACAGGAAAAGGAAATGGCAAACCATTCCTGTATCTTTGTCAAGGAAACTCCAAATGGGCTCATGAATTGTTGGATAATAATGAACACAACTGAATAACAAGGATGAGTGCTGAGCCAAAGCCACAAATAATCTAGCCTTTTTTTTGCAGAATTCCAAATTATTTTCCAAAACGGTTAGACTAATTAAAAGTTCTGTTAACGAGTTGTTGGGGACTTCCAGTTAAGATGGTGGCAGAGTAAGGACCAGCTGCTTGATCTCTCCTAACCGAAGCATACAGGACTCCTCAAGGGGACATAAAAACGAATCCAGACGAATGAAGGAACCCCACAACAGGGCGCAGCATGAAGGTATGCAGAATTGGGGCATTTCCACACTATAAAGGGGTGAAACAGCTCTCACTAAAACGTGAGAGGAAGACGCCCCCCCCCCCACACACACACACCACACACAGCGCCAAGGCCAACACACAAGAGTGAAAGCAGGATTGGGGCAACCAGTAGGTCGCTCATAGATCCAGGGCTTGTATCTGAGAGCTGTAAGAAGTAGGACCCCAAGTGACTAAGAAACGCGTGCGGACTTTCCTGAGCGTCTGTGCGGGTAAAGGCAGTGCCATAGGCGCGGACAAAGATCTCAAGCGCACAGACTTTCCCAAGCATCTGTGTGGGTGAAGACATTGCCATAGGCGTGGACAAAGATCTCGAGCGCATGGACTTTCCTGAGCATCTGCCTGGGTGAGGACATTGCCCTAGGCGCGGACAGAGATCTCGAGCGCACGGACTTTCCCAAGCGTCTGCGTGGGTGAAGGCAGTGCCCTAGGCTCAGACAAAGATCTCGAGTGCACGGACTTTCCTGAGCATCTGCGCGGGTGAAGGCAGTGCCCTAGGCGTGGACAAAGATCCCGAGCGCAGGCTTGGACCTCGAGTGGGGACCCGGTGCAGACGGGAGCACGGCTGTAGAAGCAGCCCCTGAGACTGCTGAAGGAGTCTCGGGCAGAGGGGCAGACTGGGGACAACCAGGAGGCTTGACCCCGAGGACAAGGAGACCAGAGCCCTCGGGAGCTTAGAAAGGGCAGGCAGACCCTGAGTGTGAGGACAAAGCTGAAAAGGGGCAGGGCTAACAATGGCAAGCCGAGAACCCCAGAAGAAAAAGATTATCAAGAAAAACTCCGGAACAATCGACAACTTTTACACAGAGAAAATCCAGACAACAGAGGAGGACAAACAAGAATCCCAACCTTCCCAAAAAAATGAAAACTGGTCACAAGCTATTTAAGAATTCAAAAATGAGATGTCGAGGAAGATGGAAGAGATATGGCAAGAAAATAAAAGTTTAAAAGGCAGAATTTCACAATTGGAAAGAGAGGCAAGTCAACTGAAGACCAGAAATGACCAGATTGAAAAGGAAAACCAGTCCCTAAAGGCTAGAATTGAGCAATTAGAAGCTAATGATCTCTCAAGACAACAAGAACAAATAAATCAAAGTCAAAAGACTGATAAAATAGAAGGAAACATGAAATATCTCAATGAGAAAGTGACAGACCAAGAAAACCAGTCTAGAAGAGACAATTTGAGAATCATTGGTCTTCCAGAAAAAGCAGAAATTAATAGAAACTTGGACTCCATACTTAAAGAAATTATTCAGCAAAATCGCCCTGAAGTCCTACAACAAGAGGGCAATATAGACATTGAAAGGATCCATAGATCACCCTCTACACTGGACCCAGAAAAGGCAACACCTAGGAATATAATAGCCAAATTCAAGAGCTTTCAAGTAAAAGAAAAAAATCTTACAAGAAGCCAGAAAAAGACAATTCAAATATCAAGGAGCACCAATCAGGATCACACAGGATCTGGCAGCCTCCACACTAAAAGACCGCAAGTCTTGGAATACGATATTCAGAAAGGCAAGAGAGCTGGGCCTTCAGCCATGGATCAACTACCCATCAAAACTGACTATATACTTCCAGGGGAAAGTATGGGCATTCAACGAAATCGAAGATTTCCAAGTTTTTCTACAAAAGAGACCAGGACTAAATGGAAAGTTTGATATCCAACCACAAAAATCAAGAGAAACATGAAAAGGTAAATAAGAAACAGAGGGAAAAGAAAGAAAACTCATAATTTTTTAAATTTGACTCTTTAAGGGCTTAAATAAGATCTAATTATCTGTATTACTATGTGGAGAAATGCTATGTATAATTCTCTGTAGTGAACTCTATTCACTATTATAATATTCACTATTATAGCAACCAGAAGAATAATTTATAGGGAGAGGACAGGATACTAAATGGTCTAAGATGACATGTGGGGTAGGAAAGGGGGTGGGAATAGTAGGGGACACCAAGAGAAATCTGAGTAAATAAGAAAAATAGGATATTCTATTACACACAAAGAGGGCATGGGAAGGGGAGGGGATAAATACTATTATAAGAAGGAGAGGAAGAGAGCATTAAGAGGGAATAATCAAACCTTACTCTCAGTGTAATTAACCCGGAGAGGGAAGAGTAGCTTTATTATCCATTGGAATAAAAAACTCTATCTAACCCTACTGAGAACGTCAGAAGGGATAAACCAAAAGTAGCAGGGGAGTGGGGAGGTCAAAAAAGGGAGGGGAGAAGAAGGGGGAGGGAATTCATTAGGCCTTTAAAAACAAAAAGAGGGGAATAACAAGGGAGGGGGGCAGAAAGGGAAGTCAATCAAGGGAGGGGATAAGGGATACTAGCTCAAAGCAAACCACTGATTTAAAAGAAAATAGTGTAAGAAGAAGGGGTGGGTCTAGGGGAGAATACAAAAATGTCAGTGAATGCACAACTGATAATTATAACTCTGAATGTGAATGTGATGAACTTGCTCATAAAACGGAAGCAAATAGCAGAGTGGATCAGAAACCAAAATCCTACCTTATGTTGTCTACAAGAAACACATATGAGGCGGGTAGACATATACAAGTTTAAGGTTAAGGGCTTGAGCAAAATCTTTTGGGCATCAAATGAGAAAAAGAAGGCAGGAGGAGTGGCTATTATGATTTCTGACAAAGCCAAAGTAAAAATACATATGATTAAAAAAGACAGGGAAGGTCATTACATCCTGATTAAAGGCAGTATAAACAATGAGGAAATAACACTGCTCAATATATATGCACCAAGTGGTATAG
>NC_058136.1:22715922-22788742 GCF_016433145.1 Gracilinanus agilis | reverse complement strand
GGTGGAGCTGTGAACTGATCCAGCCATTCTGGCTGGCAATTTGGAACTATGCTCAAAGGGCTAAAAGAATGCCTGCCCTTTGATCCAGCCATACCATTGTTGGGTTTGTACCCCAAGAGATCATAGATAAATAGACTTGTACAAAATATATATTATATATTTTATAGCTGCGCTTTTTGTGGTGGCAAAAAACTGGAAAAGGAGGGTATGCCCTTCAATTGGGGAATGGCTGAACAAATTGTGGTATATGCTGGTGATGGAATACTATTGTGCTAAAAGGAATAATAAACTAGAGGAGTTCCATGTGAACTGGAAAGACCTCTAGGAATTGATGCAGAGCGAAAGGAGCAGAGCCAGAAGAACACTATACACAGAGATTGATATACTGTGGTAAAATAGAATGTAATGGACTTCTGTACCAGCAGAAAGCAATGACACAAGACAGCTCTGAGGGATTTATGGTAAAGATGCTACCCACATTCAGAGGAAGAACTACAGGAGAGGAAATATATAAGAAAAACAAATGCTTGAATGCATGGGCTGAGGAGGATATGATTGGGGATGTGGACTCAAAACTACCACACCAANGGAATTGATGCAGAGTGAAAGGAGCAGAGCCAGAAGAACATTGTACACAGGAACCAATAAATACACTGTGGTAAAATAGAATGTAATGGACTTCTGTACTAGCAGCAATGTAATGACCCAGGACAATTCTGAGGCATTTACGGAAAAGAATGCTACCCACATTCAGAGGAAGAACTGCAGGAGTGGAAACACAGAAGAATAGCAACTGCTTGAACACATGGGTTGAGGCGGACATGATTGGGGATGTAGACTCGAAACTACCACACCAATGCAACTATCAACAATTTGGAAATAGTCTTGATCAATGACACATGTTAAAACCAGTGGAAATGCGCATCAGCTATGGAGGGGAAAGGTGGGGGGGGGGGGGTGAAGGGGAAAGTAAGAGCCTGAATCATGTAACCATGTTAACTTTTCTAAAAAATAAAAATTATTAAATGTTAAAAAAAGAATTTAAGCACATTTATTTATTTTAGACTATTTTTCCATGGTTACATGAATCATGTTCTTTTTCTCTTCTCCTCCCACCCCCCTCCCATAGTCAATGAGCAATTCCACTGGGTTTTACATGTGTCATTGATCAAGACCTATTTCCATATTATTAATATTTGCACTAAGGTGATCGTTTAGAGTCTACATCCCCAATCATATCCCCATCGAACCATGTGATCAAGCAGTTGTTTTTTTCTGTGTTTCTACTCCCACAGTTCTTTCTCTGCATGTGGGTAGTGTTTGTTCCCATAAGTCCCTCAGAATTGTCCTGGATCATTGCATTGCTGCTAGTAGAAAAGTCTATTACTTTTGATTGTGCCACAGTATATGAGTCTCTGTGTACAATGTTCTCCTGATTCTGATTCTTTCACTCTACTTCCTGGAGGTGGTTCCAGTTCATACGGAATTCCTCCAGTTCATTATTCCTTACAGCACAATAGTATTCCATCACTATCAGAGAGCACAATTTTTTCAGCCATTCCCCAATTGATAGACACCCCCTCATTTTCCAATTTTTTGCCACCACAAAGAGCACAGCTATAAATATTTTTGTACATGTCTTTTTCCCTATAATCTCTTTGGGGTACAAAAAAAGCAGTGGTATGGCTCGATCAAAGGGCAGGCAGTCTTTTAATACCTGTTAAGGGCAATATTAAAAAATTTAAAATTAATTAAACAGTCCCTGCTCTAGTTTCTAACCTTAACATAAATATAGCCTTTAAGTCACAAGATACAGGTTTAGAAGAAGAGAGCCAAAGGGACTACATATGTCCATCTGTTACTGTGAAATGTATGTTCTAGCTCCCATTTTCTCAGGGCTAGACAGGTTACATCACCCCTCAAGCATACTGAAGAACTACAGGGGATGTCTATTTTTCTACTACCATTGTCTCCCCGTAGCCGTATTATTTGTTGGAGGAGGTAGTAATTAGAACCCCCAATTCCATTTAACCACTTAACTTTTACATAGGAATATTTACTTTAAAAATATAATCAGAACAAACATACAAACATTTCCTCCCAATACCTCAGAACCATAACCCTCCCCTAAACCAACTGGGTTGGCCAGAGGAATGAATTAGGCTCATAAATCAGTTCCTACATAGCAATGGTCCCAACAAATTCATATCCCAAAAGTGTGAGATCACTGCAGGATGAGTTCTCTCAGTGAACTGAGGACCCAAAAGTCACTCTCATAGGTAGTACCTTGTTCCTTATAGTATAAAAGCTGTTGGCTGCCAAACCTAGCCTAGATTCTGACTCCTAGATCCCAGTAGCTTACACTCATGGTCTAGATCAGAGATTCCATGCTATGAACTTTGAAATAATGAATAAAAAAGCCAAGGAATCTTTGCTTCTCAAGGGTTATGAAATGGTTTCAGGGAGTAAACCATATTTTCTCACAGGAAGCTATGAGTAAAGAAGACACTTTGTTCCCTAAACATGAATGCAGCAAAAGACAGCCAGAGCTGAACCAGGCCCTCATGAAGATACCAAGAATTCCATCTCAACAGCCAATGGAAAAATGTTCCTCCTAATCTGGGGGAGCAGTTAGATGGTGCAGTAAATGAGTGTGGTGCCTGAAGTCAAGAAGACTCATCTTCCTGAGTTCAATTCTGACCTCAGACATTTGCTAGCTGTGTGACCTTTGGAAATGCCATCTATATGCCTCAGTTCCTCATCTTTAAAATGAACTGGAGAAAGAAAATGGCTAACCACTCCAATATCTTTGTCAAGAAAACCCCAAATGGGGACACAGTGTTGGATGTGATTGAAACAACTGAATCACAACAAGAACCATATGGCAAACCAACTAGAACCAGTTATAGAATGCTAATGCATGTTCCAGTCTCTCCAAAGCAGTTCTTTCACATGTCATCATAATTTTCCTAGAAGTAGCCACCTAGCATTTTCCTTGAGGAGACATCATCTTAAAAAGCTTATGAGGTTTGCAGATGGGATAAATCCCTATTGCATAACTAAAAGGAAGAAAATGACCATGACCTAAATACTAAATATCATGTCATATGATTCATGATCATTTGTGCATGACCACAAGAGGTTTAATATGTCTAAAACTATCATCTTCTCAACCTGCTCAATACCCAGAAAGTATACAAATAAAACTGTTGCAATGCATTTAAACATTCATAAGTTCTCAAGAATTAAAAAAAAACTTACAGGAAAGAATTTGTGCATGATCCACTCTTCTTTGTCTTTCTTTCTATGATGCTATTTTTGCACTTAAGAATAATGAAAGTTCACAGCAGAAATGTTCAATTAACTGTTAAACACCCTCATCAATTAAGAGATCATTTCCAAATCTGATGGATGAGTTCAAAATATCCAATTCATTCTAACCATCAGGCGGAAGAACAGTCCAACTCTTTGGGAGAACAGAGTAGATAAACATGTAAATGAACTCACAAATCTTTAGAAGTACTCTATATGAGAGCCATTGGAATATTAATGTTCTAAGTTTCCAAGTGTGGAAGAAATGTACATGATTAAAGTTGATGTTGAACAAGAAAAACATTCTATTTTGTAAGATATTTTTAAGCAACATATTCTAGAATATTGAGTAAGTAGGGGAATATGTCCTATGTTTTTCATGAATAAATTTTCAAGCCACATTATGTAGAATATAATTATGTTTAATTGGGGGTGGGGGAAGAAGGATACCAATGAAAATGTGTGATTATGTGACCAAATAAAAGATAATGATAGTAATGAATTTAAGGAGAAAAAGGAAGGAAAGCTTACCTACAAATGAAAGTACATCACAATGTAGGAAGACTTCAAGAGGTCATTTAGTCCATCACCCTATGATTGACATTGTAACCCAGCAGTACTACAGACAGTATGTGAGCTACTTAGCAAATAACTGCATTGCCTTTTTTCATATGCGGGAAGTATTTAACTGGGTTTTTTAAAGGGGGATAAAGCTGATACTATTAAAGATGGATTTAAGATAAGCAACAACTTTATTTTGTTTGGGCACATAAGGTTTATCAGTAAAGAAACTGACTTCAATAAGCTTCTAATAAACAAGAAATGGTACAGCTATAGCTGTGTAGGTACTTCCTGGGTGGGAATCTACCCTGTGTTTGGGCAACATGCTGATCCACAATGGAACAACTGTGGTATACTTGTACCTTTTATCAACCCTCCTCTTGTAAAGGGGAAAATTATGGTAGGACTGAATATTTAAGAGTTTTGGTTGCCAGGTATTGATTATACAATTCCATATGAAAGACTCAAGTCAGAATGATTTTTATGGTAGTTTATTTACAAATAGGAAGAGTGAAAGAAGGGAAAATGAGAGAGAGAGAGAGGATGAGTTTGAAAGCTATAGATAAAAGAAAGAAAACTTTTCAATTTGTTTAAAATCTCTATAGAATCATTCCAGTAACACTATCTCAGATAAACAAGAACATAAATCAAACAATATACCTTAAGCATTTAACATTTTCATCTTCATTTCAAAACCTACTTTATCAGAATTATTTAAAATAATTTGAAGTTTAAAGAATGGAATTCTGTTAAAATAGAATAGATAGGTGACTAAACAAAGTGGCAGAATAAACAGTCCAGCTGTCTACGACGATGATTCCACAGAGGTCTAGCAAGTACACCAATCCATAGATGGAAAAAAACTGAAAATTAAAGGGGGGGGGGAACTAGAAAAGAAATGAGAAGAGGGCAGCCAGGTGGTTCAGTAGATTTTGAGCCAGACCCAGAGACAGAAGGTACTGAGTTCAAATATGGCCTAAGGCACTTAAAAAAAGAAGGAAAGAAGTTGGAAATTGAAAAGTCAAAAAAGAAATTAATGAATCAATGACATAACAAAAATATTAAAATAGCATCAAAAGACTTGTAAAAATAGAAAAAAATTTAAGGTAACATAAAAAAAACTGATCTAGAAAAGAGATCAAAGATAGATAATTTAAGAGTCATAGGACTACCAGGAAAACATCATCAGACAATGAGCCTAAACATAGTATTTCAAGCAATTATAAAAGAAAATTTCCCAGATATTTTAGGATTAGAGAGAAAAGTAAAAAGAAATTATCCACTAGTAACCTTTTGGAAAAAATTCCAAACTAAAAACTCTCATTACCTAACTCTTATTACTCTTCTGCCTTGGAACAATAAGACATAAGGTAAGGATTTTATTTTATTTTTTCCATTTTTATTTTATTTTTAATTTTTTAGAAAATTTTTCCATGGTTACATGATTCATGTTCTTGCTCTCTCTCCGCCCACCACCTAACCCCCAGTAGCCAATGCACATTTCCACTGGTTTCTTCCTGAGTCATCAATCAAGATCCATTTCCATAATATTTTTTTATGATTTAAATATTTTATTTTTTTAGAAAAAATTTTCCATGGTTACATGATTCATGTTTTTACTTTCTCCTTCACCTACCCTTTAACCCTCCCCCCATATCCAAAACGCATTTCCACTGGTTTTAACATGTGTGATCAGTCAAGACTTATTTACATATTATTGATAGTTGCATTGGTGTGATCATTTAGTGTCTACATCCCCAACCATGTCCACATCAACCCATGCATTCAAGCGGTTGTTTTACTTCTGTGTTTCCATTCTTATAGTTCTTCCTCTGAATGTGGGTAGCGTTCTTTTCCATAAATCCCTCAGAATTGTCCTGAGTCATTGCATTGCTGCTAGTACAGAAGTCCATTACATTCGATTTTACCACAGTATATCAGTCTCTGTGTACAATGTTCTTCTGGCTCTGCTCCTTTCACTCTTGATCAATTCCTGGCGGTTTTTCCAGTTCACATGGAATTTCTCCAATTTATTATTCCTTTGAACATAGTAGTATTCCATCACCAGCATATACCACAATTTGTTCAGCCATTCCCCAATTAATGGGCATACCCTCATTTTCCAGTTTTTTGCCACCAAAAAGAGCACAGCTACAAATATTTTTGTACGTGTCTTTTCCCCTATGATCTCTTTGGGGTACAAAACAGCAATGGGATGGCTAAATCAAAGGGCAGGCATTCTTTTATAGCCCTTTGAGCATAGTTACAAATTGCCATCCAGAATAGTTGGCTCAATTCATAACTCCACCAGCAATGCATTAATNCTGACAGGTATACTATTATGTGTTCACTTAATTTATTTATAGTTTCCTTCTTTATATTCAAGTCATTCACTCATTCTGAATTTATCTTGGTGTACAGTGTGAGATGTTGATCTAAATCTAATCTCTCCCTCATTGTTTTACAATTTTCCCAGTAGTTTTTGTCAAATAGTGGATTTTTGTCCCAAAACTTGGGCTCTTTGGGTTTATCATAGACTGTGTTGCTGATGTCACTTACTCCAAGTCTATTCCACTGATCCTCCCTTCTCTCTCTTAGCCAGTACCATATTGTTTTGATGACCTCTGCTTCATAGTATAATTTAATATCTGGTACTGCTAGGCCACCTTCCTTCACATTTTTTTCATTATTTCTCTTGATATTCTTGATCTTTTGTTCTTCCAAATGAACTTTGTTATAGTTTTTTTTCTAATTTTGTAAAAAAGTTTCTTGGTAGTTTGATAGGTATGGCACTAAATAGGTAAATTAATTTGGGTAGAATGGTCATTTTTGTTATGTTAGCTCATCCTACCCATGAGGAATCAATGTTTTCCCATTTGTTTAGATCTACTTTTAATTATAGTTGTGTTCGTATAATTCCTGTGTTTGTTTTGGTAGATAGATTCCCAAGTATTTTATATTGTCTAGGGTGATTTTAAATGGTGTTTCTCTTTCTACCTCTTGCTGCTGTAATGAGTTGGAAATATATAGAAATGCTGATGATTTATGTGCATTTATTTTGTATCTTGCAACTTTGCTAAAGTTGTTGATTATTTCTACTAGCTTTTTAGTTGATTCTCTAGGATTTTTTAAGTAGACCATCATATCATCTGCAAAGAGTGATAGCTTAGTCTCCTCATTGCCTATTTCAATACCTTCAATTTCTTTTTCTTCTCTAATTGCTACTGCTAGTGTTTCTAGTACAATGGTAAATAATAGAGGTGATAATGGGCACCCTTGTTTCACGCCTGATCTTATTGGGAAGGCTTCTAATTTATCCCCATTGCAGATGGTGTTTATTGATGCTTTTAGATATATACTATTTCTTATTTTTCAGAAAGGTCCTTCTATTCCTATACTTTCTTGTGTTTTCAATAGGAATGGGTGTTGTATTTTGTCAAAGGCTTTTTCAGAATCTATTGAGATAATCATGTGGTTTTTGTTGGTTTGCTTGTTGATATGGTCAATTATGTGAATAGTTTTTCTTATGTTGAACCATCCTTGCATTCCTGGTATAAATCCCACCTGATCATAATGAATAACTCTCATGATCACTTGCTGGAGTCTTTTTGCTAGTATTCTGTTTAAGATTTTTGCATCTATGTTCATTAGGAAGATTGGTCTGTAGTTATCTTTCTCTGTTTTTGGTCTGCCTGGCTTTGGAATCAGTACCATATTTGTGTCATAAAAGGAATTTGGTAGGACTCCTTCTTTGTTTATTATGTCAAATAATTTGTATAGTATTGGGATTAGCTGTTCTTTGAATGTTTGATAGAATTCACTTGTAAATCCATTAGGCCCTGGGGATTTTTTTCTTATGGAGTTCTTTGATGGCTCATTCAATTTCTTTTTCTGATATGGGATTATTTAAGTATCCTATTTCTTATTCTGTTAATCTAGGTAATTTATATTTTTGTAAATATTCATCCATTTCACCTAGATTGTCAAATTTATTGCCATATAATTGGGCAAAATAGTTTTTAATGATTGCCTTAATTTCCTCTTCATTAGAGGTGAGGTCTCCCTTTTAATCTTTGATACTGTTAATTTGGTTTTCTTCTTTCCTTTTTTTATTAGATTGACCAGTACTTTGTCTATTTTATCTGTAAAATACCAGCTTCTAGTCTTATTTATTAATTCAATAGTTCTTTTACTTTCAATTTTATTAATTTCTCCTTTGATTTTTAGTATTTCTAATTTAGTTTTTATCTTGGAATTTTTAATTTGTTTATTTTCTAGTTTTTTAAGTTGCATGCCCAATTTGTTAATTTCTGCCCTCCCTAATTTGTTAATATATGCACTCAGTGATATAAATTTTCCCCTTAGAATTGCTTTTGCGGCATCCCATAGGTTTTGGTAAGAAGTCTCATCATTGTTATTGTCTTTAATGAAATTATTAATTGTTTCTATGATTTGTTTTTTCACTAACTTATTTTGGAGAATCATATTATTATTTTCCAATTAGTTTTTGGTTTGCCTCTCCAAGTATTCTTACTAATAACTATTTTTATTGCATTATGATCTGATAAAGTTGCATTTATTATTTCTGCTTTTTTGCATTTGTTTGTCATGTTTCTATGCCCTAGTACGTGGTCTGTCCTTGTGAATGTTCCATATGCTGCTGAAAAGAAGGTGTATTCCTTTTTGTCCCTATTTATTTTTCTCCATATCTATTAACTCTAATTTTTCTAGGATTTCATTCACCTCTCTTATCTCTTTCTTATTTCTTTTTTGGTTTGATTTATCTAGATCTGATAGGGGAAGGTTGAGGTCACCCACTAGTATAGTTTTGCTATCTATTTCATCCTTGAGCTCCACTAGCTTCTCCTTTAGAAATTTGGATGCTATACCATTTTGTGCACACATGTTGAGTACTGATATTTCTTCATTGTTCATACTGCCTTTTATTAGGATGCAATTACCTTCCCTATTTCTTTTAACCAGATCTATTTTTAATTTGGCTTTGTCAGAAATCATGATTGCAACTCCTGCCTTCTTTTTCTCAGTTGAAGCCCAATAGATTTTGCTCCATCCTTTCATTTTTATTCTATGTATGTCTGCCCGTCTCATGTGTGTTTCTTGTAGACAACATATGATAGGATTTTGGTTTCTAATCCACTCTGCTATTTGCTTCAGTTTTATGGGTGAGTTCATCCCATTCACATTCAGAGTTATAATTATCAGTTGTGTATTCCCAGACATTTTGATTCTCTCTCCTTGTCCTGCCCTTTCTTCTTTCACTATTTCCTTCTATACCAGTGTTTTGTTTTTAATCAGTTCCCCTAATCCCCTCCCTTATTTTACTTCCCTTTCTCCCCTCTCCCTTCTTAGTCCCCTCTTATTCTTCTTTAGGGTCTTTTTAAGCTACTCCTACCCCACCCTCTCCCTTCCTAGTGTTGCTTCCCTCTCAACCAGTCCTTTTGTTATCCTTCTACTTCTCTATAAGTTGTGAATCAGTCCTCTGCCCCAATGGATCTGATTGTTCTTCCCTCTTTATATTAATTTCAATGCACTTATGTATTAAATATTTCCTCTCTCCAACCTCTTTACCCTTCCAGGATCTTGTTATTCTTCCCTGTTTGCCCAACACGCTTCTTTATGGAATGTAAATTTACTCCATTTTGTTTGTTTTCCCAATTTTATTAATATTACCTTCTTTTTTCCCTTCTAATTTTTGTATATATTTACATATACATATATATGTTTATATGTATACATATCTTGACATTTCATCCTATACAGTTTTTCACTGTTCCCTCTATGTAAACTTTTTCTATTTATCCTGTTTATAATAACAATTTTTAATATTTGCCAATATCTTCTTTTCTTCTAGGGATACAAATTGGATCCCTTATTGGATCCCTTAAAGAAAAGAAAGATTCCCTCCCCCTCCTCTTAATTACCTTATGGTGATTCTCTTGAGTTCTATGTTTGGGCAGCAAACATTCTTTTTAAGTCCAGTTTTTTCTTTATGAATGCTTGGAAGTCCTCAATTTTATTGAATGACCATACTTTCCCCTGCAAAAATATAGTCAGTTTTGCTGGATAGTTGATTCTTGGTTGTAGACGCAGATCTCTTGCTTTCCAAAATTTTGTTCCATGCCTGCTGGTCCTTCAATGTAGATGCAGCCAGATCCTGTGTTATCCTAACTGTGGTTCCCTGATATTTGAATGACTTCTTTTTAGCAGTTTGTAATATTTTTTTCCTCGGTCTGGTAGTTTTTTAATTTGGCTGTAATATTCCTCGAAGTTGTCAGTTGTGGATTAAATGTAGGAGGTGATCTGTGGATTCTTTCAATTTCTACTTTTCTCTCTTGTTCGAAAATGTCAGGACACTTTTCTCTGATAATTTCTTGTAGGATGATGTCTAAACTTTTTCTTTTGTTATGATGTTCAGGTAAACCAATAATTCTTGAATTATCTCTTCTAGCTCTGTTCTCCAGATCTTTGTTTGAATCAATGATGTATTTCATATTCTCCTCAAGTTTTTAATTTTTTAAATTTTGTTTTATATATTCGTGAGTTCTATTTTATAAAGACTGAATTTCATCCCTGGCTTTCTGGTCATCCTTCCCCTTCTGGTCTGATTTTCTTTGTAGATCATCTTTTGCCTTCTTTGCTTCATTTTTCAAGCTGGTCAATTCTGGCTTTTAAGACTTTATTTTCTTGTTTTAGTTCATGTATTTCCTTTTTCTAATTGTCTTCAGCCTCTCTTGATTGATTTTTGAGTTCCTAAAGTTCGTGAGTTAATTGAATTTTGAGATCCTCCAAAGCCTATGTCAAATTCGCTGGAACTTCTTCCTCTTCTTCTATTTCATTTGCTCTCTTTTTACTTCCTTGAAAGAAGCTGTCAATTGTCATTTCTTTTCTCTTTTTCTGTTGTTTACTCATATTTTTTCCTTTTCTGTTTTGCTAGTTTAAGCTGATGGATTTAATGAGCTTTGATGAAAGATCTTCCCCCCAGCTGGCAATGGAGGTTTGTAGTTACTTTCTCTGCAGTCTCTGCAGGGGGAGGGGTGTTGGAGTTGCCCTACCCTCTGAAGACTTCTAGTCTGTCCAATTGATGGGATTAAGCCTGTATAGATTGGATTAGTCTGTATTGCTTAATGTGCCCTGAGGTTAAACCTCGAGAGGGGGAAAGAAGAATTGGGGGGACAAGATGGATTGTTTTTGCTGAGCTGTCCAGCAGTAGGGTCCCCCTGCTCTGTCCTGCTGTTTGACTTGGTTTTCTTTCCTCTTGAAGCCCTTTGTTCTCTATCTCAGTGTGATAAAGCCAGATGGTCTGAGGTTTGGCTCCATCTAAGCCACCATCTTCTGAGTGTTTTTGCTGTGTTTCTCTGGTTTTCTCCTCCAGCCACCACCCCGGTGCCTGTGTTTAACTCCCCAAGTCCAGTGCCAGCAAGGCCCTCTCTCAAGGCTGGTGTACCCACCTGTCTGGAGATTTCAGGGGCCTCTGGAGACTCCGCACAGCTCGTGGGGGAGGGGTCCTGGGATTCCCCTTCTATACCCACAGATCCGACAGTTCAAGAATTCAAGCCTTTTTCTTGGTGTACCTCTTTAGCTGTTCAGCAGTAGGGTCCCCCTGCTCTGTCCTGTTGTTAGATTTGGTCCTCTTTCTTCTTGAAGTGCATTGTTTTCTATCTCAGTGTGGAAGGGTGAGGAGGTTTTAAAATTTGCTCCGTCTAAGCTGCCATCTTCCCAAAATCCAAGTTAAGGATTTAAAAAAACTTGTTTAGCTAAAATTAGAGGAGATGTAGGTAAATAGGGAAAAAAGTTGCAGTAAATTTTTCATTTCTATTAAAGTCAAATATATGAGAATCAGAGCCATCCCATAATTGGTAAATAGTCCACAGATGTGAAAAGACAGTTTTCAAAAGAATAATTCAAAACAAAAAAGGAGCGAAGTGGGAAAAAATGCTCCATATTACTAGTAATTAGAGATATGTACATTAAGGCAACTCTGAGGTTCCACCTCACATCCACTAAACTGTCAAAATTAACAAAAAAGTAAAATTACAAATGCTGGAGGGTAGTCAGGAAATATATAAATTAATATACTGTTGGTGAAGCTGTGAACTGATCTAGTCATTTTGGAAAGCAATCTGGAACTATGTCCCAAAAGTTGCTAAATTTTGAATATTGTTTCACCCAGTTCTCCTTTCACCCAGAACTCCTACAAGTTCTATACTTCAGAGATCAAATAAAGAGGAAAAGGACCCATACATACAAAAATATTAATGGCAGCTCTTTATGTAGTGGCAAAGAAATGAGAACTAAGAGGATATTTGGGAATAAATTGGGGAATAAATTAATTGGGGAATAAATAAATAATGGTATAAGTAAATGACATTGTTTTAAGAAACAATGGACATAGTTTGAGAGAGATCTGAAAAGACTTGTATAAACTGATGCATAAAAAGTGGGTAAAACCAGGAGAACAATTTACACAACAATAACAATAGTGTAAAGACAATTATCTTTGAAGGACTTAAGAAATCTGATCAAAATAGTGACCAACTATGATCCAGAGAACTCATGATGAAGTATGATGCCCACCTCCTAATAGAGAGATGATAGAATCAGGATGAAGAACCCAGGATGGATACATACATACATACATATATGTTTTTTTCTTTTTCTTCAGGGGGATGTAGTCATTAAGAGAGTATTTGCTAGGTAGAGCCAAGATGGTGGAGTAAAGGCACAGAAAGCTCAAACCTCTCTGAGGATCCTCTCCAACCAACTTTAAAATAATGCTTCAGGGGGCAGCTGGGTAGCTCAGTGGATTGAGAGTCAGGCCTAGAGACGGGAAGCCCTAGGTTCAAATCCAGCCTCAGACACTTCCCAGCTGTGTGACCCTGGGCAAGTCACTTGACCCCCATTGCCTACCCTTATCACTCTTCCACCTATAAGTCAATACACAGAAGTTAAGGGTTTAAAATAAAAAAATAATGCTTCAAAACTAATACTGGAGGGAAATGATAAACAAAGAGGCAGATTGAAACAACTTGGGAGGTAGGCAGAGAGAGTCTGATTTACTGTGGTGTGAGAGATGGGAGTAAAGCATACAATAAGCACCTGCAGCAAGTCCACACTAAGGAGTACCAGTGTAAGACAACAGCAAGTCCCATCACGCCACTTCTATAGCTCGATGTTCTAAACCTGGGCCCAAGTCAACTTCAAGACCCCAAGACCTTGCCTAATCCAATAGTAGAGCATTTCATGCCCACCCTTTGAAGTGTGAAGCCTGCGGCCATGCCCCAAGCACTCACACAAGACAGTACACTGTGGCTGTCTCATACACAGTAAGACTCAGAGCCTCAAAGCAACCCTGAAGTGAGAACCTGAGACCCAGCACAAAGTAGCTTATAGTGTTCTAAGCTTTGTAAGCCATTAGAAGTCCCTGGGGAAGACTCTTTTAGTAATGAAAGTTGGCTTTTGGAGCTCACAGCCCACAGACCATCATATCACTTGGGAAGAAATGAAGCTAACAGAAATCCAGAACTAGAGCTGAGAGTAGCAGCAAGGAAAAATTGAAGTTTAAGAGAGTACCCTTTCTACCCTGAGGAAAGAGCTTATCTTTAAGATTAAAATAAAAGTTGAGAAAAAGCCTAGGAAAATGAACAAACATAAAAAAAACTAACCACAGAAAATAATTATGGAGATAAAGAAGAGGAAGGCACAGACTTAGAAGGGGACAGTGAGATCAAAGCAGCTACACACAAAACTTCAAAGAAAAATGGGAATTAGTTTCAGGCTCTGGAAGACCTCAAAGAGGAATTCAAAAATCATATGAGAGAGGCAGAGGAAAAATGGGGAAGAGAAATGAAAATAATGCAAGAAGAAAGTAACATTTTAAAAAGCAGAATTGACCAAATGGAAAAAGATGTACAAAAATCCAAGGAAGAAAATAATTTATTAAAAAGTAGAATTGGCCAATGGAAAAGGAGGTCCAAATGCTTATGGAAGAAAATAATTTCTTAAAAATTAAAACTGGGCAAGTAAAAGCTAATAACTACCTGAGACATCAAGAAACAACAAAACAAAATCAAAAGAATAAAACATTTTAAAAAATATGAAATATCTTATTGGAAATACAACTGATCTGGTAAACAGATCTAGGAGAGATGATTTAAGAATTATTAAATAACCTGAAAGCCATGATTTTTAAAAAAAGTCTAGAAATCATAACACACGGAATGATTAAAAAACTGCCCTGATATTCTTTTTTTTAAAATTTAAACCCTTACCTTCCATTTTAGAGTCAATACTGTGCATTGGCTCCAAGGCAGAATAGTAGTAAGGGCTAGGCAATGGAGGTTAAGTGACTTGCCTAAGGTCACACAGCTGGGAAGTGTCTGAGGCCAGATTTGAACCTAGGACCTCCCGTCTCTAGGCCTAGTTCTCAATCCACTGAGCTACCCAAGTGCCCCCTGATATTCTTGAACAAGAAGGTAAAACAGAAATGGAAAGAATCCACCAATCACCTCCTTAAATAAATTCCCAAATGACAACTCCCAGTAATATTAAATTCAAGAGCTCTCAGACCAAAGACCAAAATATTGCAAGCAGCCAGAAATTCAATTATTATGGAGTTGCAGTAAGGATTACATAGAACTACATTAAGAGATTGGAAAACTTGGAATATGATATTCTGGAATAAAAAGGAACTAGATTTACAACCAAGAATCACCTACCCAGCAAAACAGTATATTCTTTCAGGGGGAAAATGGTTATTTAGTAAAATAAAAGATTTCCAAGTACTCCTGGTGAAAAGATCAGACCTAAACAGAAAATTTGATGTCCAAATATATCAACTCCAAATACAACCAAATACTCAACTGAAGCATAAAAAGGTAAACAACAAAGAGAAAATGTAAGGGTTTCAATAAGGTCAAATGGTTTATATTTCTACAAAGAAAGATGATATTTGTAACTCCTTAAATTTTTATTGTTATTAGGGCAGTTAGGAGTGTACATAAACAAAAGGTATTTAAGTAAGTTAATTAAGATGGCATGATATGCAAAAAAAATCAACAGGTAAAAAAGGAGAATTGCACTGAAAGAAAAGGGAAGGGAGATGTGGAATGGTGTAAATTATCTCAACAAAAGGGGCACAAAAAACTATTACAGTGGATGGGAGGATGAGCGTGGTGATGGACAATGCTTAAACTTTATATTTAAACACTGGAATTTGCTAAGGGAGGGAATAACAATTATACTGTGGGGAGGGGAGCGATTAAAAGCAAAATACTTGTGAGAAGAGACAAAGAGAAAGACCAAGAATGCCCATTATCACCTCTATTGTTTAATATTGTACTAGAAAAGTTAGTGATAGCAATTAGAGAAGAAAAAGAAATTGAAGGGATTAAAGGAAGCAATGAGGAAACTAAACTACCACTCTTTGCAGATGATATGATAGTATACTTAAAGCATCCTAGAAAATCAACTAAAAGGCTGGTAGAAATAATTAACAACTTTAGCAAGGTTGCAGGGTACAGCATTTCTGTATATTTCCAACAAAACTCAGCAGCAGGAGTTAGAAAAAGAAACTCCATTTGAAATCACTCTACGTATTGTAAAATATTTAGGAATGTATCTGCCAAGACAAACAGAAATTATATGAACCCAACTACAAAATACTTTTTACACAATTAAAACTAGATCTAAATAATTGGAAAAACATTAATTGCTCATGGATAGGACAAGCTAATATAATAAAAATGATAATCCTACTCAAATTAATATACCTATTTAGTACCATACCTATCACACTACCATAAAACTTTTTTATAGAATTAGAAAAATTATAACAAAGTTCATCATCTGGAAGAAGAAGAGATCAAGAATATCAAGAGAAATGATGAAAAATGTGAAGGATGGGGGCCTAGCAGTACAGATCTTAAATTGCACTGTAAAGCAGTGATCATTAAATATGATACTGGCTAAGAGAATGAAGGGTAGATCAATGGAATAGACTAGGGGTAAATGACCTCAGCAAGCTAGTGTTCGATAAATCCAAAGACCCCAACTTTTGGGACAAGAAGTCACTATTTGACAAAAACTTCTGGAAAAATTGGAAAACAGTATGGAAAAAATTAGGTTTAGATCAACATCTTATACACTATTCCAAGAAATATTCAAAATAGGTAAATAACTTAAATATATAAAGAGTGAAATCATAAATAAAATAGGTGAACATAGAATAGTATACCTGTCAGATCTGAAGAAAAGGAAGGAATTTAAGACAAAGAAAGAAATAGAGAACATTTCAAAATGTAAAATGAATGATTTTGACTATATCAAATTAAAAAATTTTGGTACAAACAAAACCAATGCAACTAAAATTAGACGGAAAGCAACAAACTAGGGGGAAATTTATAACAAAACTCTTTGACAAAGATTTAATTTCCCAAATATATAAGGAACTAAGTCAAATTTACAAAAAATCAATCCACTCCCAAATCAACAAATGATCAAGGGACACAAATAGGTAGTTTTCACATTAAGCAATCAAAACTATCAATAAGCACATGAAAAAGCATTCTAAATCCCTCCTGATTAGAGAAATACAAACTAAAACAACTCCGAGGTACCACCTCACACCTAGAAAACTGGCCAATATGGCAGCAAAGGAAAGTGATAAATGGTGGAGGGGGTGTGGCAAAATTTGGACACTAATACATTGCTGTGTTATGAATTGGTCCAACCATTCTGGAGAGCAATTTGGAATTATGCCCAAAGGGTTTTAAAAGACTGCTTGCTCTTTGATCCAGTCATACCACCATTGGGTTTGTACCCCAGAGAGATAATAAGGAAAAATACTTACACAAGAATATTTATAGCTACCCTCTTTGTGGTGGCAAAAAATTGGAAAATGAGGGGGTGTCCATTGATTGGGGAATGGCTGAACAAATTGTGGTATCTGATGGTAATGGAATACTATTGTGCTGAAAGGGATAATGATCAGGAAGATTTCTATGTGAACTGGAAAGACCTCCAGGAATGTAAACTGAAAGGAGCAGAACCAGGAGAACATTGTTCACAGAGACAGATATACTGTGGCACAATCGAATGTAATAGACTTTTCCACTAGCAGCAATGCAATGATCCAGGACAAATCAGAGGAACTTTTGATAACAAACACTCTATGCACATCCAGAGAAAGAACTGTGGGAGTGGAAACACAGAAGAAAAACATAAAATAAATCACGTGGTCCCATATATCGATATAATTAGGGTTTTAATGTTAAAAGATCACTCTACAGCAAATATGAATAACATGGAAATAGGTTTTGAACAATGATACATGTACAATCCAATGGAATTTCTTGTCAGCCCTAGGAGAGGGGACAGAAGAGGGGTGGGAAAAATCATGAATCATGTAACCATAGAAAAATATTCTAAATTTAAAAAATTATAATAAAAAAATAAAGAGAAAGACCAGGATCAAAAGGGGGAAAAAGATGGAGGGGAATACACAGTTGATAATCATAACTGTGAATGTGAATGGGATGAACTTCCCCATAAAATGGAAGTCTATAGTGTAGTGGATTAAAAATCAGAATCCTATGATCAGTTGTTTACAAGAAATACATTTGAGGCAGAGAGACACACATGGAGTAAAGGTAAGGGGATAGAACAGAATTTTTTGTGTTTCACCTAAAGTAAAAAAAAAACAGGAGCAGCAATCATGATCTCAGGTAAATCTAAGCAAAAATAGATCTAATTAAAAAATATGGGAAAAAATTACATCTTGATAAAAGGTATTGTAGACAATGAAGTAATATCAATACCAAACATACATAGCTTCCAAATTTTTAAAGAAGAAATTAAATGAGCTTTAGGAGTAAATATACAGTAAAACTATACTAGTAGGGGAACTCAACTTCTCCCTCTCAGATCTAGATAAATTGAATCAAAAAATAAACAAGAAAGAAGTGAAGGAAGTGAATGAAATTTTAGAAAACTTAGAATTAATAGATCTCTGGAGAAAACTGGGTGGGAAAAGAAAGGAATATACCTTCTTTTTAGCAGTACATGGCACCTATACAACAACTGACATGTATTAGGGCATAAAACCTTCGTAATCAAATGCAGAAAGGTAGAAATAATAAGTGCATGCTTTTCAGATCATAACGCAATAAAAATTATAATCAATAAGGATCCATGGGAAGACAAAAAATGAACAGGAAAACTGAATAATCCAGTTATATGAAAGGGGTGGATCAAAGAACAAACTATAGAAACAATCAATAAAGTCATTAAGGTGAATGACAATGAGGAGACAGCATATTAAAATTTATGGGATAAAGCCAAAGCAGCACTTAGGGGAAATTTATACCTCTAAATGCTTATATCAGAAAAAGCAGGTCAATTAACTAGGCCTGAAATTTAAAAAAAAATAGAAAAAGAACATATTAAAAATTCCCAATTAAAGACTAAACTGGAAATCCTAAAAATCAAAGGAAAAATCAATAAAATTAAAGTAAGAGAACCATTGAACTAATAAATAAGACTAGGAGTTGGTTTTATAAAAAATAGATAGAATAGAGAATTTATTAACAAGATTTAAGAAAGGAAAGAAAATCAAATAACCAGTAGCAAAAATGAAAAGGGTAAATTTACCACCAATGAAGAGCAAACTAAAGCAATCATTAGGAGCTATTTTGCCCAATTTTAAAACAATATATCTGACAATCTAAGTGAAATGGATGAAAATTTACAAAATAAATTGCCTAGATTAAGGCAATGTAATACTTATATAATTCCATCTCAGAAAAAGAAAATGAACAAGTTATAACTGAAGTCCCTAAGAAAAAATCCCCAGGACCAGATGGATTCACAAATGAAAGGGGCAGCAGGGTAGCTCAGTAGATTGAGAACCAGGTCTAGAGATGGGAGGTCCCAGGTTCAAATGTGACCTCAGGCACTTGCCACCTATGTGACCCTTGGCAAGTCACTTGACCCCCATTGCCTACCCTTACCATTCTTCTGCCTTGGAACCAATATACAGTATTGACTCCAAGACGGAAGGTAAGGGTTTAAAAAAACTCAATGAATTCTATGAAGCATTTAAAAAATAATTAATTCTAACACTAAGCAGGCAAATAAAGAGTTCTACCAAATTCTTTTTATGACACGAATATGGTGCTGATAACCTAAGCCAGGAAGAACAAAAACAAAGAAAATTATATGCCAATTTCTTTAATAAATATAGATGCAAAAATTTTAAATAAAATACTAGCAAGAAGGCTATAGCAACATATCACAAGGACCATTCACCTTGATCAGGATTATACCAAGAATGCAGGATTGGTTAAATATTAGGAAAACTATCAACATAACTGACCATATCAATAACAAAACTAACAGAAATCACATGTGTATCTCAATAGATGCAGAAAAAGCCTTTGACAAACTACAACACATTCCTATTAAAAGCACTAGAGAGTACAGGAATAAATGGGCCTTTCCTTAAAATGATAAATTGTATCTATATAAAACCATCAGCAGGTATTATCTACAATAGGGATAAATGACAGCTTTAACAATAAGAGAAGAAAAAGAAATTGAAAAAATTAAAGTAGGCAATAAGGAAACTAAACTATCGCTCTTTGCAGATAATATGATGGAATACTTAGAGAATCAAGAGAATCAACTAAAAGAACTAGTTGAAATAATGAATACCTTAAACTGTAGGATACAAAATAAACCCTCACACATCATCAGCATTTCTATATATTACTAACAAAGTTCAGCAACAAGAGACAGAAAGAGAAATTCCATTTAAAATAACTCTATAGACAATATAAAATACCTAGAAATTATAAGGGTAAATTGAAACAATTAATAAGAATTTTTATAGCAAATCTCTCTGATAAAGATATATTTTCTTAAATATATAGAAGACCAAGTCAAATTTATAAGAATACAAACCATTCCCCAATTGACACATGGTCAGAGGATATGAACAAGCACTTTTCAGATGAAGGAATCAAAGCTATCAATAAGCAAATGGAAAAATGTTCTAAATGACTCTTAGAGAAATGCAAATTAAAACAACTGAGGTCCCACCCCACACCTATCAGATTGGCCAATCTGACAGTAAAGGAAAGTGATAAATGTTGGAGGGGATGTGGCAAAATTGGGACACTAATGCATAGCTGAAGGGAGTTGTGAACAGACCCAACCATTCTGAAGGGTAATTTGGAATTACGCCCTAAGGCGTAATTTTTTTGGTGAAGTCGTGGTACTGGTGCAAAGGCACTGGTGCTGGCACTCCAGGAACTTGCTCCTTTCCCCTTCTTCCCAGCACTGGAGGGCATTTTTTTGCATGCCCCACTTCTCTGTCCAGCTGCCCAAAGCAAACACCTTCCTCAGCTCTCTGGGGTAATGCGGGGTGGCTCACAGACAACTTAAATTTGCCCCTCTGGCCACTCGAACTCAGAAAAGGTTCGCCATGGAGGCAAGTGCTATAAAAATGTGCATACCCTTTAATCCTATAATACCACTACTAGGTCTATATTCTAAAGAGATTTTTTAAAAAAGGCAGAAATGCACAATGCAGATCAAAACATACTATTTTTCACCTTAGTTTATTTGTGTTTTTATTTTGGGGTTTTGGTTTTATGAGTATTCTTTAACAACAATGACCAATGTGGAAGTATGTTTTGCATGATAATACATGTATAACCCTAATCAAACTGTTTACCATCTCTGAGAGGGGGAAGGGAAAGGTGACAATTTGGACCCTAAAATATCAGAAAGTGTATGATCAAAGTTGTTATTATATATAATTAGAAAAATAAAACGTTTTTAAAAGAAAGATTATTTGCTCTACTCTAAATAATGTGTTGCAAGGGTTTTGTTTTTCTTTCTTGTTTTTTAAGGGTAGGAGAGGTAGGAGGGACAGAAGATGTATTTTCATTCATTAAAAAAATTACATGAAATAGATCTATGTATATAATTTTTCTACAAAGTCTACATATAACTTATTTTAATTACACACTCATGTATACATATGGGGAGTGTGACAGAAAAATATTCTAATTTTCCTATGTTATTCAAGTTCATTAACAAAATTCCAAAATAGCCAGGTTTTAAGTTGTAATTGTAACATATCTTAGACTTCTTGGTTCAAAAAGGTTACCTCAATCATTTCTGCAACAAATGCTGCTTCTGTTAATTTTAAAGCTAGTTTTCTAGTGTCTGTGCCTTTTTTTCTTTAAATAAAAGCAGCGTCTACAGTACATCATCCCAAATGATAGGAAAATGAAAAAACTAAGGTACTCAGATCACAGATTTACATCTAGAAGAGACCTCAGACACTGTATAGTCTAAACCCTCTCATAGATAGAAAAACTGAGTCCCAGAGAGGGGGAAGGACTTGTCCAAAGTCACAGACATAATGGGTATCAAAGCCAGGCCCAGGAACACCAATTCCAAATCTAATATTCTTTTTACTATACTAAAAACTCTCATTCTTTTTCTTGTATACTAATATTGTGACAATTTAAAGGTATCTTATTAATAGATATGCTAATTAATTGAAATTATTAAATCAAATTTTACATCATTATTATGATGTAAAGATATTAGGGAGGGATTTCTGCGTTAAGATGGTGGCAGAGTAGAAGCAGCTGCTTAACCTCTCCTAACACACACATATAGGACTACTCAAGAGGACATAAAAACAAATCCAGATGAACGAAGGGAACCCACAACAGGGTGTAGCATTGAAGGTACATGGGAGAGGGGCATTTCCATGCTATAAGGGGGTGAAATAGCTCTCACTAAAATGTGAGCTAAGCAACCCCCTACAACCCACACCACCTACAGTGCCAAAGCCAGCCCACAAAGGTTAGAGCAAGTTTGGGGCATTCATTAAGTTCTTGGCAGCTACCTGGGATCACGAGGGCCTGCTGCTGAGAGCAGCAAGACTTAAGACCCCAAGAGGCTAAAGAACGAGACTTTGAACACAGACCTTGAGTACAGGTGCAGACCTTGAGCATAGGCACAGACCTTGGGTGGGACCCAGTGCAGAGTGGTGCATGACTGCGGAAGCAGCACCCCGAGACTGTTAAAGGAGCTTCAGGCAGAGGAGCAAGCAAGGGGACCACCAGGTGGCTTGACCCTGAGATCAACTAGACTTGAGACCTTAGGAGCCTAAAGAGCCCAGACCAACCTTGGCCATTGAGGACAAAGCTGAGAGGGTGCACAGTGCTGTGATAGGATAGGCAGAGACCCTGTCTGCCTCACCCAGACTTCTGACTGAGAAAGAAATAACAATAATGGCAAGCTGGGCACAAGAACCTCAAAAGAGAAAGATCAAGAAAAAAATCTTTAAAACTCGACAACTTTTACACAGAAAAAATCCAGACAATAGAGCAAACAGCAGAGGAGAACAAACAAGTAATCACATCCAAACCTTCCCCAAAAAATGAAAATTGGTCACAAGCTCTTAAAGAGTTCAAGTCTGAGATCATGAGAAAGATGGAAGAGATTTGGCTAGAGAAGTGGGAAATAGCTCCAAAGGAAATTAACAGGTTAAAAGACAGAAACTCCCAATAGGAGAAAGAAGCCCCAAAATAAAACAAAATGATAAGCAAATTGAAGGAAACCATGAAAAACAGAATAGACCAAATCGAAAAGGAAAATCAAAAGATTATAGCAGAAAACCAGTCTCTAAAGACCAGAAATGGGCAAGCATTAATCTCTCATGACAGAAAGAACAAAAAAAAAAGCAATGTCAAAAGACTGATAAATTAGAAGAAAACATGAAATATCTCACTGAGAAACTGACAGATCAAGAAAACAGGTCAAGAAGAAACAACTTGAGAATCATTGGTCTTCCTGAAAAAGCAGAAATTAATAAAAATTTGGACTCCATACTATAAGAAATTATCCAACAAAACTGCCCTGAAGTTCTTCAACAAGAGGGCAATATAGACATTGAACAGATACATAGATCACCCTCTGCACTAAACTCTGAAAAGACAATCCCCAGGAATATAATAGCCAAATTCAAGAGCTTCCAAGTAAAAGAAAAAATTTTACAAGAAGCCAGAAAGAGACAATTCAGATATCAGGATCACACAGGATCTGGCAGCCTCCACACTAAAAGACTGCAGGGCTTAGAATATGATATTCAGAAAGGCAAGAGAACTGAGTCTATAACCAAGGACCCATCAAAACTGACTATATACTTCCAGGGACATTCAACAAGATAGAAGATTTCCAAGTATTTGCAGAGAAAAGACAAGGACTAAATGGAAATTTCGATATCCAACCACAAACATCAAGAGAAACATGAAAAGGTAAATAAGAAACAGATGGGAAAGAAAGAAAATTCTTATTTTTAAATTTGCCTCTTTAAGGGCTTCAATAAGATCAAATTATTTGTATTCCTATATGGAGAAATGTTATGTGTAGTTATCAAATACTGTATTCACTATTATAGTAATTAGAAGAATTATTCATAGAGAAAGGTTGGAGTACTAAATGGTCTAAGATGATACGGGGTGGGGGGAAAGAAGGGGAGTGAATAGTAGATGGCACCAAGAGAAACTTGAATGAATAAGAAAAATAGGATATTCTATACCACACAAAGAGGGCATGGGAAGGGGAGGGGATGAACACTATTATAAGAAGGAGAGGAAAAGAGCATTAAAGGGTAATATTTAAACCTTACTCTCAGCAGAATTAACCCTGAGAGGGAAGAGTAGCTATATCCATTGAGATATAGAATTCTATCTAACCTTACAGAGAAAGTCAGAAGGGATAAACCAAGGGGAACAGGGGAGTGGGGATATCAAAAAAGGGAGGGGAGGAGAGGGGGGGAAATTCATTAGGCCTTAAAAAATAAAAAGAGGGGGAATAATAAGGGAGGAGGTAGAAAGGGAAGTAAATCAAGGGAAAGGACAAGGGGGACTGATTTAAAACAAACTACTGGTTTAAAAGGAAATAGCATAAGAAGGAGTAGAACTAGGAGACGATACCAAAATGTTGGGGAAAACACAACTGATCATTATAACTCTGAATGTGAATGGGATGAACTTGCCCATAAAATGAAAGCAAATAGCAGAGTGGATTGGAAACCAAAATCCTACCATATGTTGTCTACAAGAAGCACATATGAGGGGGGTGGACATACACAGGTTAAGGTCAAGGGCTGGAGCAAAATCTTTTGGGCTTCAACTGAGAAAAAGAAGGCAGATGTGGTGATCGTGATTTCTGACAAAGCCAAGGTATGAATAGATATGATTTAAAAAGACAGGGAATGTAATTACATCCTGATAAAAGACAGTATAGACAATGAGGAAATAACAGTGCTCAATATGTATGCACCAAATGGTATAGCATCTAAATTCCAAAAGGAGAAACTGGCAGAGCTCAAGAAGGAAATAGATAGTAAAACTATACTACTGGGAGATCTAAATATTCCTCTTTCAGATCTAGATAAATCAAAACAAAAAATAAACAAGAAAGAGATAAGAGAGGTGAATGAAAGCCTAGAAAAATTAGATTTAATAGATATGTGGAGAAAAATAAATAGGGACAAAAAGGAATGAACCTTCTTTTCAGCTGCACATGGTACATTCACAAAGATTAGCCATGTAATAGGGCATAGAAACATTGCAAACAAATGCAAAAGAGCAGAAATAATAAATGTAACCTTTTCAGATCATAATGCAATAAAATAATAATTAGTAAGGGCACCTGGACAGGCAAATCAAAAACTAATTGGAAATGAAACAATATGATTCTCCAAAACCAGTTACTTAAAGAAGAAATCATAGAAACAATCAATTTCATTGAAGAGAATGACAATGATGAGACATCCTACCAAATTCTGTGGGATGCAACTAAGGCAGTACTCAGGGGGAAATTTATATCCTTGAGTACATGTATTAACAAATTAGAGAGGACAAAGATCAATGAACTGGGCATGCAAGTTAAAAAACTAGAAAGCGAGCAAATTAAAAATCCCCAGCTAAAGACCAAATTAGAGATTATAAAAATTAAAGGAGAAGTCAATAAAATTGAAATAAAGAACTATTAAATTAATTAATAAGACTAGAAGTTGGTACTTAAAAAAACCAAATTGACAAAGTAACGGTCAATCTAATTTAAAAAAGGAAAGAAGAAAACCAAATCATCAGTATCAAAGATGAAAAGGGAGACCTCACCTCTAATGAAGTGGCAATTGAGGCAAACATTAAAAATTATTTTGCCCAATTATATGTGTGTAAATAGAATTAGCCAGATCCCATTAATAGTCAAAAAATCTACTCAACCCAGGCGTGCTAATGATGTCACTCCCACCTCCCTTAGTGGGGAGGGGAGACAAGTTACCCACACGTGACAATAAGTAACAAATCAAGAATAAGGGACTGCCCAAAGGGCAGTCCAAATCAATGTAGAAACTGCCATTTGTCCATTTGAATTAGAGGTGGACCACAGGAAGTGATGAAAGACATGATCTCTTTAAGTAAGTGAGTGAACTTCCTGTGGGGGCAGTTGCCGTCTGGAACTGGAGGAAGAAGCATCTCCTGAGACCACAGACAGCTTATACTCTGTATTGTCATGTGGGTAAGTTAGGCTGGCTTCCTTGGCCTAGCTGGGCCAATTCTAAACTCTGCCTATCTGGCTGTTGGGCCTTGTGGCTTACAGCTTCATTTATTTAGCCTTCTAACCTCCCTCTTCTCCTTATCCCTACTTTACCTTCCTGATTGTAAATAAACTCCTCAACCCAATGCTGACTTGGGTCTGATTTAATTACGGAATCAACCTGAATTGTTGATTCCTGGCGGCCACATATTTTTAATATATAGCTATAATAACAAAATTTTAATTCTTACATATGGCAATAAATATAGAAACTTAGGTGAGATGGAAGAATATTTTCAAAATTATAAATTGCCTAGATTAACAGTAGAATAAATAGAATACTTAAATAATCCCAAATCAGAAAAAGAAATTCAACAAGCCATCAAAGAACTCCCTATGAAAAAAACCCCAGGACCAGATGGATTCACAAGTGAATTCTATCAAAACTTCAAAGAACAACTAATCCCAATACTATACAAACTATTTGACATAATAAGCAAAGAAGTTCTACCAAACTCCTTTTATGATACAAATATGGTACTGATTCCAAAGCCAGGTAGATCAAAAATAGAGAAAGAAAACTACAGACCAATCTCCTTAATGAACACAGATGCAAAAATCTGAAATAGAAATAGAATACTAGCAAAAAGACTCCAGCAAGTGATCACGAAGGTTATTCATTATGATCAGGTGGGATTTATACCAGGAATGCAAGGATGGTTCAACATAAGGAAAACCATTCACATAACTGACCATATCAACAAACAAACCAACAAAACCCACATAATTATCTCAATAGATGCTGAAAAAGCCTTTGACAAAATACAATACCCATTTCTATTGGAAACACTAGAAAGTATAGGAATAGAAGGACCTTTCTAAAAATAATAAACAGTATATATCTAAAACCATCAAAAAGAATCATATGCAATGGGGATAAATTAGAAGCCTTCCCAATAATGCCCATTATCACCTCTATTATTTAACATTGTACTAGGAACACTAGAAGTAGCAATTAGAGAAGAAAAAGAAATTGAAGGTATTAAAATAGGCAATGAAGAGGCTAAGCTATCACTCTTTGTAGATGATATGATGATCTACTTAAAAATCCTAGAGAATCAACTAAAAAGCTAGTAGAAATAATCAACAACTTTAGCAAAGTTGCAGGATACAAAATAAATGCACATAAATCATCAGCATTTCTATATATTTCCAACACATCACAGCAGCAAGAGGTAGAAAGAAAAACACCATTTAAAATCACCCTAGACAATATAAAATACTTAGGAATCTATTTACCAAAACAAACACAGGAATTATATGAACACAACTACAAAACACTTTCCAAACAATTAAAACTGGATCTAAACAAATGGGAAAGCACTGATTGCTCATGGGTAGGATGAGCTAACATAATAAAAATGAGCATTCTACCCAAATTAACTTACCTATTTAGTGCCATACCTATCAAACTACCAAGAAACTTTTTTACAGACTTAGAAAAAACGATAACAAAGTTCATTTGGAAGAACAAAAGATCAAGAATATCAAGGGAAATAATGAAAAAAAAACGTGAAAGGAGGCGGCCTACCAGTACCAGATATTAAAATATACTACAAATCAGCAGTCATCAAAACAATATAGTACTGGCTAAGAGACAGAAGGGAGGATCAGTGGAATAGACTTGGGGTAAGTGATGTCAGCAAGACAGTCCATGATAAACCCAAGAGCTAAACTTTTGGGACAAAAATCCACTATTTGACAAAAACTGTTGGAAAAATTGGAAAACAATATGGGAGAGATTAGGTTTAGATCAACATCTCACACCCTACACCAAGATAAATTCAGAGTGGGTGAATGACTTGAATATAAAGAAGAAAACTATAAGAAAATTAGGCAAACACAGAATATTATACTTGTCAGATCTATGGGAAAGGGAACATTTTTAAACCAAGCAAGAGTTAGAAAAAATTACAAAATGTAAAATAAATAATTTTGATTATTTTAAATTAAAAATTGTTTGTACAAACAGAAACAATGCAACCAAAATCTGAAGGGAAACCACAAACTGGTAAAAAATCTTCATAACAAAAAACTTTATTCAATTATATAAAAAATCAAGCAGTTCCCCAATTGATAAATGGGCAAGGGACATGAATAGGCAATTTTCTGATAAAGAAATCAAAACTATGAGTAAACACGTGAGAAAGTGTTCTAAATCTCTAATAATTAGAGAAATACAAATCAAAAGAACTCTGAGGTACCACCTCACACCTAGCAGATTGACTAAAATGATAGCAGGGGAGAATAAAGAATGTTGGAGGGGATCTGGCAAAATTGGGACATTAATACCTTACTGGTGGAGTTGTGAACTGATCCAACCATTCTGGATGGCAATTTGGAACTATGCCCAAAGAGCTCTAAAAGACTGCCTGCCCTTTGATCCAGCCATACCATTGCTGGGTTTGTACCCCAAAGAGATCATAGATAAAAAGACTTGTACAAAAATATTCATAGCCTTGCTTTTTGTGGTGGCAAAAAACTGGAAAAGGAGGGTATATCCTTCAATTGGGGAATGGCTGAACAAATTGTGGTAAATGCTGGTGATGGAATACTATTGTGCTCAAAGGTATAATAAACTGGCGGAATTCCATGTGAACTGGAATGACCTCCAGGAATTGATGCAGAGTGAAAGGAGCAGAGCCAGAAGAACATTGTTCACAGAGACTGATACACTGTGGTAAAATTGAATGTAATGAATTTCTGTACTAGCAGTAATGCAATGACCCAGGACAATCCTGAGGGATTTATGGAAAAGAACGCTACCCACATTCAGAGGAAGAACTACAGGAGTGGAAACACAGAAGAAAAACAACCACTTGAACACATGGGTTGATGCAGACATGATTGGGGATGTAGACTGGAAACGACCACACCAATCCAACTATCAATAATATGTAAATAAGTCTTGGTAGATGACATATGTTAAAACCAGTGGAAATGTGTGTTGGATATGGGGAGGGGGTGAAGGGGAAAGTAAAAACAAGAATCATGTAAACATGGAAAATTTTTTAAAAAAATAAAATATTTAAATCTTTAAAAAAAGATATTAGGTATCACAAATTCAGAATAATAGTCTTGCTTTGAAATTATATGAACAAAGACCTCATTTATTTTAAGACAATGCTTTTCATATTCTATGCATCTACACTTTCCTCTCTGCAAAAAAAATCACACCTAGTTTTCAAAAAACAATCTACAGACATAATTTTCTTAGCTTTTAAAAATTCAAATCAAACAAAAATATTATTATAAATCTTTAAAAACAAAAATCTTAAATATATAAGAAAATATTGTATGTGTTATAGAAAAACAATATATGGATTTTAAAAAATAATCTTTATTGCTAAAATCCTTCTTAATTTTTTAATTCTAAACATAACAACCTTAATATTATTATGGGGAGAGGTGGGCTTATTTTTCAGCACAAAGTTTCTCCCAATAGTGGAGTCACTCATAATATTGCTACTCATAATTCTTTTGCAACCACTAATCATCAATATTTTATCTTTGTAATGGAAACTATGAAGGGCATTTTCAGGATTGACCTTTGATGCCTTCTGGTCCACCACATATGAGTATGTCAACATTAAGGGTCTTAGTACTTTCTGGATAACAAACTGGTTGCTTCTTGTCAACCAAGTGTGAATCAGCACTCTTGTGCTTTTTAAGAAGGCTAAGTCTCTCCTTATCAACCACTGAGAAGGAAGAGCCAATGACTCAGTGGACCTTTAAAAAAGGAAATGAACCACACAAATGGAATCAAGTAATGCTGCAACTTTTTATGGGATTAAAGGGAGAACTGATCCATCTCTATTCCAGAAGAAATGGATAAATGATCAGAAGATATAAAAGAACAGTTCTGACAAAATTTTTGAACTCTTAACATCAATATAAATAATTTCTCCAAATAATTAATAATCAGGGAAATTAAAATCAAAACATCTTAGAAGTTTCATCTCACACAGCAACTTAGCAAAGATGACAAAACACAGAAACAGTTGGTTTTGGAAGATTGTGGAAAGATAGGCATACTAATACACAGTCAGCACAACTGTGATTGATCCAATTGTTCCACAAAACAATTTGGAACTATGCCTCAAAAGTCACCTAACAGTGAATAGCCTTTGACCCATCAATACCACTACTAAGATTATATCTTCAATGAAATCAAAGAAAAAGAGAAAAAAAAACAGATACACAATATTTATAGCAGCACCTTTTGTTTTAGCAAAAAACTTAAGAGACAGAGTGCCCAACAATTGGAGGACAGGTGAATAAATTACAGTATACAAATATAATGGAATATCATCATATAATAAAAATAACAGAAAGGACAGAATAAGAAAAACCTTAGCATATGTAAACTGTTAGAGAGTGAAGAAAAAGAACAATTTATACAAGGGCTACAACATTATAAAGGGAAAAAAACTGAAAGACTTACAAACTAATCGATACTTCAGAAGATTGATGATAAATCATGCCTCCCCAATCTTGGCACAAGAAATAATGGATTAGAGGTGGAAAATGATGCACATTTTTATCAAGAGCCAAAAATGTAGACTTGTTCTGCTCCACTCCACTTGTTAAAAGGTGGGGCTTTTGAAGGTGGAAGAGAGCAGAGAAGGGAAAGATTAGTGACATCAAAAAATACAAAATAAAATATTGCCAACTAAACATTTAAAAAATACAGAGTATAAAGTAGAACAAGTTCAGAAAAAGACAAAGCCAAAGTAGTGTTGAAACTACTGAGCTTAACACACTTTAAAAAACCCAAGATGTATAGAATAAAGATTTATAATTTCAAACAGTCTTCTTTTTTATTCTATTTGGTGTAATGTATTTATCAAGTAAATTTCATATTTTTAAATTTGTATTTGTAAATAAATAAATTGTATTTATCAAATAAATAATAATAATAATAGATAAAAGTCAAGTCAAATAAATGCACATTTATTAAGAACCTACCAGGCACTTTGCTAAGAAAGAAGATAATTAAGAATTATTCCACAAAAATGACTAAAATTAATATTCTAAGAGGAAACAGCAAACACAGATCTACCAGAACACGACAAATTACACTGTGCTAAGCAATGGCAATACAAACACAAACAGAAAAGACAATCAGGGCCCTCTTGGAGCTTATATTCTAATGGGGTAAGATAATACAAAAAGGAACTGAAAAGGGGGAAGAGAAGGTACTCTCCTGAGCAAGAGCATAGTGAGAACCTGGAGTACTACTTGAGGAAGAAAAAAGACAAGGTAGACCTAGGAAGCACCAGCTATGAGACTACTGGTATGGAAATTTTTAGTTACTGCCTCACACAGTTGTTTTGCTAGTTATTTATGATCAACTGCTTTTTTCCCCTTCTATCGTCTTCTTTATTATGAATAAAGACCACTCTTTTGGGTGGGGAAAGGAGCATACTTGGAAATTAAGGTGATTGAAAAACAAGATACCAGTATAATTTTAAAGGAATTGCTAGTAGAGAAGATTTGTTACTTTGCAAATCTATCAAGGGCAATTTGGCATCGAAACAAAATTTCAGTATACTTTACAGACTAAAAATGATATCTTGCAGGAAAGTTGTATTTAAGTCTCTAACAAAAGAGCTCAATCAATGCCAGTTTGAAACACACCTCTACAAACAGCACTAGTGGCAAATGTGGCCCTTTGCTTAGCCTAGTCACAATGCACGCTTCACAAATCACCACTTATCCTAGGGAAGATAAGAGAGGAACTACATTCCCTTTTTCAAGTTGTTGTAAGAATACTCAACTTTATTAAAAGTCTATGAAAAGGATGGCATTTTAAATGTTAACAAACTGCATGCTGGCAACAGAGCTTTATTGAGTCTTTCTTATACCAAAGTACTTCAATAGGTATTTGAACTAAAAGAATAAAATGTCTTTTTTCTCAGTAATGATAAGAATGGAGCAAAATCATTTTGTAAAAAAAAATCCTCATGAATCCTACATGTTTGTAAAAAGAAAAAACAAGTGTTCTAAATAAATGAAAATAAAATCTTTAAATTCATTACTTGACAAAGATATGAATGAAAACATCAGTCATTTAGTCCAACTCCTCCTTTGGAGGAGGAGAAAACAGGACCCAGAGAAGTTAAATGATTTGCCCCAGGTCATACAGGTGGAAAACAGTAGAGCTGGTCATGGAGCCCATTTCTTTGGACTCCAAATGCTATGTTCTTGCCACTACTTCATTGCCTCTAAAAAAATCACTCTATGATTGTCACCTACAATCTGTAAAATGAAGATTGAGTTACATGTTTGGGAACTAAAGTATTGTATAAATATTAGCAGTCATTTTTCAGTTCTAAAATGGTATCACTTTGTGTCCAAATGCCTAACTTGTATAGATTACAAAGTAGATGGAGCCTTTGTGAAATAAATATATTAAGGAAATCGCTATTTTACAGAGTTTTCTTTTCTTTCTTTCTTTTTACATTTTCTTTCTTCATTTTATTTTAATAACAACAGATTTCCACATAAGTTTTCCAAAGTTACATGATCTATGATGTCTTCCTCCTTTCTTCCCTTCCCCCTCCCAGAGTTGACAAGCACTTCAGTCTGGGTATTATCAAGCAAAACACATTTCCTTATAACTAATTTTTGTAAGTGAATAATCTTATAAAACCAAAATGCCAAGTCATTATATAGGGTGGGGCCAGTCCCTAACCTTATATCAATTTTGGAAAAATGCCCACTTTGCAAATGAAATATTCAAAAGTAAACACATCGATTTTACACATGAGGAAAATGATGCATGGTGATGTTAAGTAGCTTGCTCAGGATCATCAGATTAAAGGTCAGAGGCAAAATGTGTACCTGGGTCCTTTTGATTCCAAGCAATTTCAAATTAAAGCCCCCTGTTCAGCTTGATCCATACTATAAGCCCCAAAATCAACACTTGTATTCAACTACTATGCTTAATACTGCCTATGACAAAGGAAATGAAATAATACCTAAATGAATGGGAAATAACCCAATTATAAGTCCAAGAAAGAAATCTGAGTTATAAGTCATATGTTAAAATCACCTTAACCTGAGTTTATTTCTTACCTATTTCAATACCATGTAGAGAAATAAGCAGGCAAAAGCAGACCCGGTTTGAGTTGAAAATTACCAACTTTCGTTTCCACTGCACTGAGACTAAGATTTCTTTTCCATACAAAAGCCCACCTTTTAGGATCTACATTACTCACTAAATTCTTGCCTACAAATATCCCAGTTTTGTAGTCTTCTTAACATCCATCCAGCTTTCTTTATAGATTCCTTATTAACACTCACATGGGGAGAGTCTAGTGTTACTGAAAAAGGAAACCAAAATAATCATCTGTATACCATTAATTCTTGTCCTACTACTACCCTCCACAGGACAATTGCCCAGTTAGTCTACTTAATTCATTGCCATTTATCATAATCTGCCTGTATCTGTGGCCACTCCAAGAGGTAAAATTACATTGATAGAACGCTACAAACTTGGTCTCACTTTTCCTAGCCATAAATTTCAATTTAGCATAAAACTTTAATTATGCCATAAAGTATTATAGAAGGTCCCACCTCCCCTATAGTAATGATTTAGTCAGGGAATTTCAGAACTCATAAGACTATGCAGCATAATAGAGATAAAGTAAGAGCTAAAAATGTTTTTCACTAGCTCAGAGGGAGGGAGCTATTTTAAGGATGAAAATATTAGTTTCTTAATAGGTAACAGAAACAGAAGCTAGAGGCAAATGTTTTTTTTTCAGCATAGTCAAAAATATTTTAGAAAATCAAATCTAAATCCAAAGTACTCACTGAAGAATATCACTTTTAGCAAAAACATCTAATTTAACAATTTAATGCAATCAACATTATTTTGGAGCACATACTTTGTGAAAGTTTTAATCTGTTGAATAAAAAACAAATATTCCTGTGAATGAAGATGTCTAGCATTCTTTTCTTGTAGCAGTCCAACAATTCCCTGTTACACTCACAACTGTTAGAACTGGATAAAACTTTAGAGATCATCTAATTCACCTTGATTTTATAGACGAGAAACTGAGATTCAAGCAAGTAACTTGTCTAAGGATACAGAGCTCATAAGTGTCTGAGCAGAAACTCAAACACAGGGCTCTTGAACCCAGAATAAGAATTCTTTCTACTCTACCATACTCTATCATGCCTCCTCTCAAAGGCAGAACTGAGAAAGACTGAAAAGCATGCCTTGCAGTATGCAAACATAAAAATAAATTTTTCTACTAGTTTGTGTTTACTAGACATTTAAATTAATGTTCAAATATTTACAAAGTCAGCTGAAACCACTCTTAATTTAGGCACTAAAAATGTTCCTGAAAGAAAAAGACAATCCAGCAAAAACATTTTGTGTTCACAGGAATAATCCTGTGATTCAGAAGTTCTATTCTTTTAATTCAGGATTCAGAAGTTCTATTCTTTTAATGTCTTATTTCTCATCTTAGATGTCTTTGGGTATCATATGTACATGGAAACAATATTTACACAGAGACAAGGGTCCAGGGAGTTTGTCTTCACTATCTTCTGTTTTCTCTCATCCCTGAGCCTGCTTTTCATCTCCCAATCCACACTATAAAATCTCTGAACTTTGAAAAACAAAATATATTCATCAAATTTTCAAGAGCAAAGAGATGCATTGGGGAAATCCTTTAAAATAAACAAATTAAAAGTCCAGGAATAGAAATCCAGAGCTTTAAATTTGAATTAGCTTAACTACTTTTGACACGTTTACACATGAAAGACATCAAGATTGGATGTAGTACTTGCTGGCTTTAAGAAGTTTCATTCTGGCTAGCTATATAAGAAGTTTCAGCCAACACTAGACAAATGCCCACTTTTTTTTTTGAACCCTGCTTTCAGCCTGACTTTCTCCCAATTGAAATTCAAGGCTCAATGGCTGGTTTTTCTTGGTTCTAAATGTAGATAAAAAAGGATTTTCTCCACTCCCTCAATCTGATGTGACAGGCTCCTGACATGAATAATGGAAGCGTTTCTTTCACAGGCAAATCAACTTAACTTAGCATGCCTTTATACTCTCAGTGGGCAAGCCCCAGTCTTGCAAGATTCCACTGGAGCCTTGAAGGTGGAAGAAATCTTTAGAAATCACAGAAAACGCTGGAAAGTAAACAGTACTTATTTGGTCACAATACGCGAATAAGTCTGATGCCAGAGTCCCCGATGAATATATCACTTCCTAATCAGATCATGATTTACAAGCAATTTGGGATGAGCCCTGCCCCTCCGCGCGCCCCTCCCCCACAGTCCAGGGACAATGCCGCCTACTATGAAGGACTGGGGCACCAGCGAGGGCTGATCCAGGGGTGGTTGGCAGGGTCGCCACATTTGGAGTAGGAGCTTGGGCACACTGCCCCTAGAGGCAGTGACGGGTAGGAGGAGGAACCTGGAGCCAGTTAAAGCTCCTGATTCAAATGTCGCCTCCGACACTAACCTCCCATGTGACTGGGCAAAGCCCTCGACCTCTCGGAGCCTCCGTTCCTTCCCTCCTAGGTCCTAATCTTTAAACCAACTTCCTTGTTCAGTCATGTGCTCTTCTGGGAGGGGACACAGTGGTCCCAACCTAGGAAACGGAGCATTCCCCTCCTCCCACCTCTCTGGCATCCTGTCTGTGACACCAAGCTGAGTTGGGGGAAGGGTAGGGAAGTGCCAATGAGACACGTGGTAGGGTGGGGTAGGGCAAAGCTCGCGAGACCTGGTGACTTTCACACCACTACCCGCGTGTGGCTCCGCTGCAAAAGGACGAAAAAGGTAAAATTCTTAGGTGAGGTGTTGGGGAGATAGGGTGAGGGACCAGAACTTGGGTCAACCCCTCTACTCGGCGGCCTTCCCAGCTCTTCAGAGGGCCCGGAAAGGTTTTCAGGGACCTTATAAGGAAGGGCCTGCAATATCCGTAGCCGCAGAGCCCGTCTCTGCAGCCATCTTGGGGCCGTTATACACCTGCCTCCCGCTGTTGCACTAACCCTCTGAGAAAAGACTGAGGTAGAGAGAGGTCGGGAGTGAGGAGACTCGGTGGTGCTGAAGTGCAAGGAGAAAGGATTTCCTAGTTAGAGGTCCTGGATGGGATTTTTGACCCTTATCCAAGTTTAGCTCTCTGCCTAGTTTCTTCCTGTCTAAAATAAAAGTGAGGGAGGGGAGATGAATGATTATGAGGAATACAGCAGCCTTCCCTGCCAACTACCAGATGGAGCCCTAGTAAGCTCAAAAAATGACGACTACAACAACAAACCCTAAGTCTTCCTGTCAGATTAATACCTGGACCAACCCCCTTTTCCTGCACCAGCAGGGAGTATGAATGTCACCTAGCCACTAATTTCCCCCCTTTTCCCCCAGCATGAGTCTTCCCTAACCCTGAACCTTGACCCTAGGTCCAAGCTGACCAAGCCCAGTCCTGCTTGCTCTTAAAAAGAACCTGTAGGGGACACCTGGGTGGCTCAGTGGGTTGAGAGCCAGGCCTAGAGACAGGAGGTCCTAGGTTCAAATCGGCCCTTAGACACTTCCTAGCCATGTGACCCTGGACAAGTCATTTAACCCCCATTACTTAGCCCTTACCACTCATCTGCCTTGGAATCAATACACAGTATTGATTCTGTGAGGGAAAGTAAGGGTTAAAAAAAAAGAACCTATAAAAACCCATCTTCTTTTCCTCACATTAGGAACCTGACTATCCAGAACTCCAGAGGACTTCCTCACTTGTCCACACAACCTTAATCTGACCATCCCCTCTGACCATTGCCATACTGTGTGAGTATCTTCCCCCAATAAAATTTACTTTCTGAACTTTCTCTCTTGCATGCCCATTTCTGCTGACTTTTGAGTTGCTTTGGCAGTGCTATGCTTCCAAGACTCATAGTTTTCTTAGAAACATGAGCCATAGCTCAAGAATGTGACTAGAAATTGATAACCACACTTTAAATTCAAGTCTTTGATTTATGGAATAGAAAGAACAAGGACTAAATTGCGAACTATGTATCTCAACAGCAGAGCCCCTCAGCTTTTTGACATCAAGGCTGCTACTAGACACTCCTAACTGTGTGCCACTGGGTTTTTAAACTTGCAACACAAGTGGCAGATAATGTCTACAAATTCTGTTAAAACAGTGATTGGACCTTCCCTGGACAAGTCATTTAACCCACATTGTCTAGCCCTTACCACTCATCTGCCTTGGAATCAATATACAGTATTGATTCTATGAGGGAAAGTAAGGGTTTAAAAAAAAGAACCTATAAAAACCCATCTTCTTTTCCTCACATTAGGAACCTGACTATCCAGAACTCCAGAGGACTTCCTCACTTGTCCACACAACCTTAATCTGACCATCCCCTCTGACCATTGCCATACTGTGTGAGTATCTTCCCCCAATAAAATTTACTTTCTGAACTTTCTCTCTTGCATGCTCATTTCTGCTGACTTTTGAGTTGCTTTGGCAGTGCTATGCTTCCAAGACTCATAGTTTTCTTAGAAACATGAGCCATAGCTCAAGAATGTGACTAGAAATTGATAACCACACTTTAAATTCAAGTCTTTGATTTATGGAATAGAAAGAACAAGGACTAAATTGCGAACCATGTATCTCAACAGCAGAGCCCCTCAGCTTTTTGACATCAAGGCTGCTACTAGCCATTCCTAACTATGTGCAACTGGGTTTTTTAAACTTGCAACACAAGTGGCATGTAATGCCTACAATTTCTGTTAAAACAGTGACTGGGCCTTCCAGTTCAGATCTTATGAATCTAGGCCAGCTTATTCAAGTGAAAATAGGCTTTTTGGGATTGTGAATAGAGGAGCTTCCCACCAAAAAGCACTTCCAGTAGACTTGATGCTGCCTACAAGAGATGCAGTGTGAAGTAATGGGATTCAGTCTGTGGCATTGAGTTAAACAAGACTTAGATTTAAAACCTTGACTCTCACATTGTACACACAAACCAGCTGTGTGACACTTGGTAACTGGTTTCTCTCTAAGCCCCAGTTGATTCGTTTATCAAAATAATCAAAGGCAAGATTGTTAAAGACCCAATAAAATGTATTTAAAGCACTTTATGGAGAAAATGTATATCTCTAAATGCTTACATCAACAAAACAGAGAAACGGCAGATGAGTTGAGTTGAATGAATTGAGTATACAACTAAAAAAAACTAGAAAAAGAACAAATTAAATCACCCCAATGAAGCGCCAAATTAGAAATCCTTAAAATCAAAGGAGAGATTAATAAAACTGAAAGTAAGAAAATTATTGAACTAATAAATAAAACAAGGAATTGCTTTTATGAAAAAAAAACAAATAAAATAAACTAGTGGTTAATTAGATTAAAAAAAGAAAACCAAATTACCAGTATTAAAAATGAAAAGGACAAAATTATAATCAATGAAGAGGAAATTAAAGCAATTATTAGAAATTATTTTGCTCAATTATATGCCTACAGATCTGATAATCTAAGTGAAATAGTTATTTAAAGAAATAGAAACTGCCCAGATTGACAGAAGAGGAAAGAGAATATTTAAACAATCCCAACCCAGAAAAAAAAAATGAACAAGCCATCAATGAATTCACTAAGAAAAACGCCTCAGGGCCAGATGGATTCATAAATGAATTTTACCAAATATTTAAAAAGCAATTAATTACAATACTGTATAAACTATTTGGAAAAATAGTTGAGAAAGAAATTCTACCAAATACCTTTTATGACACAAATATGGTATTGATGCGTAAACCAGGAAGAACAAAAACAGGAAGAGAAAACTATAGGCCCATGGTGGCAAACCTATGGCATGGGTGTCACAGATGGCACGCAGAGACTTTTCTGTGGCACACCTGTCTGCTGTTGCTGCAGCACAGAGTTTGCCAGAGTTCGTTACTTGAAAGCCAGAGGGAGGCAAGGCCAGGCTGCTCCCCTCCTTCTCGCCATGTGTACCTGAGGCCATCACCCTCCCTACTGCCCAGCAACCCAATGGGAGCACTTCCTTCCTCCCCTGTCTGGGGCAAAGGGGGGACACGGACCTCAATCTCTAAGAGAGGGGATGGCACAGCACTTGATCTCTTGGGGAGGGGTGGCATGGCACTCTGTCTCTAAAAGGTTCACCATAATTGCTATAGACCAATATCTCTAATGAATATTGATGCAAAAATCTTAAACAAAATACTAGCAAGGAGATTATGACATTACATCACAAGGATCACACACAATGACCAGGTGTCAATTTATCCCAGGACTATGGAGGTGGTTCAATCTTATGAGAACTATCAGCATAATTGACCCTATCAATAATAAAATCAAGAGAAACCATATGATTACTTCAATATATGAAGAAATAGTAAAAAATTGTATTTTGATCAAATACAATATCCATTCCTATAAAAATGCTGGAGAACATTGGAATAAATGGATCATTCCTCAAAATGATAAATAACATCTATCTAAAAACATCAGCAAGAATAAAATAAATTAAAAAATAGAGTCATCAGCAAACATTATCTATAATGGGGATAAACTAGTAGCATTCCCATAAAGATCAGGAAAGAGACAAAGATGTCCATTATCACCACCACTATTCAGTATTACACTAGAAATGCTAGCTATCCCAATAAAAGAAGAAATTGAAGGAATTAAAATAGGCATTGAGGAAATAAAGCTATCACTCTGTACAGATAATATGAGAGAATCATCCAAAAAACTAATCAAAGCAATGAACAACTTTAGCTAAGTTGCAGGATATAAAATAAAACCATATCAATCAGCATTTCTGTGTATTACCAATAAGCCCAACAGCAAGAGACTGAAAGAAATGCCATTTAAAATAAATGTAGAGAATATAAAATACCTGAGAATCTTCCTGCCAAGACAAACCCAGAAGTTAATCACAACTACAAAACACTTTTCACACAAATAAAATCAGATCTAAACAAATGGAAAAACATTAATTGCTAGTGAGTAGGCCAAGCCAGTGTAACAAAAATGAAGATCCCACCTAATTTATATATTCTGTGCCCTACAAATCAAACTACTCAAAAATTATTTCATAGCGCTAAATTACTTTGTAACTCTCAAAGTTTTGTATGAACTTGAATGACTTTTTATTGGAAGGGCCTTGTGGTTTGTGTTTTCTAGATGTCAAGTGAGGGTGATGTCAGTGTTACAGCAGCCCTGGGTCCCCTGGATGTTCTCACTTTAGGTCCTTGACAGGGTCAGGGTGCCACTATTTTGACTCCTCAAAGTAGAGTGCTGCTGGTCTAGAGCCACCCACCAGGGACAGGCATCTTGCCTGCTTTTTTCCCCAAGAGGTGACTTCGAATCCCCTTTTTCTCCTTTCCTTTCAGTCCTGTTCTGCCGGCCAGATTTGCCAGGCATCTGGCACAATGTTTGTTAACGGAGCCTCTGAGCATGTTGCTGAATACATCCCAGAAAAAGTGAAGAAAGCAGAAAAGAAACTAGAAGACAATTCATATGACCTTACCGCTTGGAGCATTCTGATTAGAGAGGCACAGAGTCAATCTATAGAAAAAGCACGAAAGACACATGAACGCCTTGTTGCTCAGTTCCCCAGTTCTGGCAGATTCTGGAAACTGTACATTGAAGCAGAGATTAAAACTAAAAATTTTGACAAGGCTGAAAAGTTATTTCAGAGATGCCTTATAAAAGTTTTACATATTGACTTGTGGAAGTGTTACCTGACATATATCAGAGAAACCAAGGCTAGACTCCCCAGTTTCAAAGAAAAAATGGCACAAGCATATGACTTTGCTTTGGATAAAATTGGAATGGAGATTATGTCTCATCAAATTTGGATGGATTACATCAATTTCTTGAAAGGGGTGGAAGCTATTGGATCTTATGCAGAAAACCAAAGAATAACAGCTGTTCGAAGAGTTTATCAACGTGGTTGTGTTAATCCAATGATCAATATTGAGCAACTTTGGAGGGACTATAATAAATATGAAGAGGGCATCAACGTACATCTAGCTAAAAAAATGATTGATGATAGAAGCAGAGATTACATGAATGCAAGACGTGTGGCAAAGGAGTATGAAACAGTCTTGAAAGGTTTAGACCGCAATGCTCCTTCAGTACCTCCACAGAATACTCCCCAAGAAGCTCAGCAAGTAGACATGTGGAAGAAATACATCCAGTGGGAAAAGAACAATCCACTCCGAACAGAAGATCATACACTCATAACAAAAAGGGTGATATTTGCATATGAGCAGTGCCTGCTAGTGCTGGGTCATCACCCAGATATTTGGCACGAAGCTGCCCAGTACCTGGAGCAGTCCAGTAAGCTGTTGGCTGAGAAAGGGGACATGAACAATGCCAAATTATTTAGCAATGAAGCTGCTAATATATACGAAAGAGCTATCAGCTCTTTACTGAAGAAAAATATGCTACTTCATTTTGCATATGCAGATTATGAAGAAAGCCGAATGAAATACGAGAAGGTACATAGCATATACAATCGACTTCTGGTTATTGAAGATATTGATCCTACTCTGGTTTATATCCAGTATATGAAATTTGCAAGGCGAGCAGAAGGCATCAAAGCTGGAAGAATGGTATTTAAAAGAGCAAGAGGAGACACTAGAGCACGCTACCATATCTATGTTTCTGCAGCATTAACGGAGTACTACTGTAGTAAAGATAAAATAGTGGCCTTTAAGATTTTTGAGCTGGGGTTAAAAAAATATGGGAACATTCCAGATTATGTATTAGCCTATATTGACTACCTCTCTCACCTTAATGAGGACAATAATACACGAGTTTTGTTTGAACGAGTATTGACATCTGGAGTCCTTCCACCTGACAAATCTGGAGAAATCTGGGCCAGATATCTAGCTTTTGAAAGTAGCTATGGTGATCTAGTCAGTATCCTGAAAGTGGAGAAGAGACTGTTCACAGCGTTCAAGGAAGAATATGAATGCAAGGAAACAGCCTTACTGGTTGATAGATACAAGTTCCTGGATTTGTATCCCTGCTGTACAAGTGAACTAAAGGCTTTTGGCTATAAAGATGTTTCTCGGACCAAGCTAAGGACCATCATTCCTGACCCCATGGTAACTCCTTCTGTAGGGTCTGTTCTTAAAAATGAAGAGGATAGAAAACCTAAATACCCCAGGCCAGACGTCCGGCAGATGATACCCTTTCAGCCAAGGCACGTCGCACCCCCAGGCTTACACCCTGTGTCTGGTGGAGTGTTTCCAGTGCCACCTGCTGCTGTACTTTTAATGAAACTCCTCCCTCCTCCAGTCTGTTTCCAGGGTCCTTTTGTGCAAGTAGATGAATTGATGGAAATTTTCCGAAGATGTGAGATCCCAAGCACTCTTGATGAAGCTGTGAGGATCATTACTGGAAGAGAACCGTACCGGGCCAGGGACCGGAACAATTTTCTGGAAAGCAGTGACACACTGAAAAGAGTAGCCAAACGACCCAATGAAGACATGAATGAGGAAGAAAGAAAACACAAAGCAAGGCCACCCGTCCACGACATCTACAGAGCCCGGCAACAGAAGAGAATCCGGTGAGATAAAAGCAGAATTCTGCTGCTAAAGACAGACTTGTATCCAGAGGTCCTTTTTGCCTCTTCAATCCTTTGTTTAAAACAGACTGTACATTGTCACAATCATCTTGACAACAGTTATGTTGTCACTGGTGCCTCCTTCTATCAAATGGTTCTCAGTGAAAAACTTAAACGCCAACCAGAAGAGTGGGTCTTAAAAATCTTGGGAAGATTTGTGCTTTGAGCAAAATTAGATTTTAAAAAATGGGAAAATAGTTTAAAATGTTTGAACATTTTGTTCCTTCTTCAGGTGCATCTAGGTAACTCAGTTGAAGTTTTGTTGGTCTTCAATGGTTTTATTTTAAAAATTGGATTGGGAGGTGGGGCTGGTAAAGCTAAGTGGTTCAGTGCATTGAGAGCCAGGCTTAGAAATGGGAGGTCCTGGGTTCAAAAGTGGCCTTAGATACTAACTAGCTGTGTGACCTTGGACAAGTCATTTAACACCCATTGCTTAGCCCTTATAACTGTTCTGCCTTGGAACCAATCCGTAGTAGTAATTCTAAGACAGAACTTAAGGGTCTTAAAAAAGTGGAAAGCCTAGCTTATGATTGTTTAAGATTTTAACTCATTTCTTCTGGAAGTTTCCCTCTTTGCTCACATAAAGTTCTGCCTATTGCTTTTTTATTTATGACAAAATGTACAGAATTTGTTTTGTGGTTTTAAACTAAAAAAAACAGTTCTTTTAACAATAAAAGGGATGGAAGAAAAAAAGGAGGGAGGCGACTAGGTAGTACAATGGATAAAGTACCAGGTCTAGAGATGGGAGGTCCTGATTTCAAATATGGCCTCAGACACTTCCTAGCTGTGTGACCTTGGACAAGACACTTTACCCTCATTGCCCACCACTCTTCTGCCTTGAAATAGTACACAGTACTGATTCTAAAACAGAATGTAAGGTTTTTTTAATTGGATGTCTTAAGATTGTGAAACATTCTAATTCACTTGTTCTGGAAGTTCCCCTCTGGTCATATAAAGTTCTGCCTTATTGCTTTTTTTATTCATGACAGAATATACAGAATCTGTTTTGTGGTTTTAAAATGAGAAAAAGAAAAGCAAAAAAGCAAAAAAAAAAAGATGGGGCAGTGAAGTAGCATAATGGATAAAGTGTCAGGCCTGGAGTTGGAAGAACCTGGGTTCAAATGTAGCCCCAGATACTTCCTAGCTGTGTGACCCTGGGCAAGTCACTTTACCCTCACTGCCTACCACTCTTCTGCCTTGAAATAGTACACAGTACTGATTCTAAGACAGAATATAAAGAGTTTTTTTTAATTGGATGTCTTAAGATTGTGAAACATTCTAATTCACTTGTTCTGGAAGTTGCCCTCTGGCCATATAAAGTTATGCCTTATTGCTTGTTTTTATTCATGACATAATGTACAAAATCTGTTTTGTGGTTTTAAAATGAAAAAGAGAAAAGAAAAAAGAAAAAAAATGATGGGGCAGCTAGGTAGCATAATGGATAAAGTGCCAGGCCTGGAGTTGGAAGGACCTGGGTTCAAATGTAGCCCTAGATACTTCCTAGCTGTGTGACCCTGGGCAAGTCACTTAACCTCCATTGCTTAGCCCTTCAGCTCTTCTGTCTTAAAACCAACACACAGTGTTGATTCTTAGGCAGAATGCAAGGGTTAAAAAAAAGCAAAAAAAGAATCTCCACCAAAAAAAGAAGTATTTTGTGCCATAGATTGTCTCCTAAGTGAAGGGTAAAACATTCTTAACTTTTCCTGTGTGCTGTTGGTTTAGAAGCTCAACCTTGAGGACTTTGTCTAGCAAGCTTTGAGCCATTTCCTCTTTAACCTGATCCAGAGGGCTGGGTGTTAGCATTTACAAAAGGGAAAAGAAACTAATTGTAAGCTCTTGGGGACAGGTACCATGCTTTTTTGTTTTGGATTCTCTCTTCTTATTATCCACGTCTGGAAACCCTTCCAGAATAATGAAGTGAGGAGAATCTTGCCTGAATATGTTTAGTGTCTAGAATTTTAACTAACTTTTCAAAAGAAAATACAGTAATAGTAATTCCAGGGCAATAAATATACTTCCAGTAAAGCACACTACTGTGTTTTACTATTTGGAAATCCAACTACAAGTCACTGGAAAGAAAAGAGAATTAGCTCACTTAATATTGTACTTCTTACTTCATACCTCAAACTCCACTTGGATTTTAAGACTGTGGAATGATTAAGATGGAAAAATCTGTTCTCTTGAGATCTAATGCACTATATTGTAGATACCAAAGCCGTTGAATAGAGAGTTATTTGTGTGTATCATTTCATTAAAAAGAACAAAAAGAAAAGATCTCACATCCCTCATAAATTTATCTTTAATAACTAATCAGCCAGTGAGGGCACCTTACAATTACACATAGCAAAAGAGAAAAGAAGGGGAAAAGGGGAATCAGTATCAAATCCTTTTGATTAGAAAGGCTCCTAACATGAGCCCTACAAAATTGTGCTCTACCTTGACCAATTTGCTATTCCAAGGGCCCATCTTCCTTCCCTGTTAAGTTGTCAGATTGGTTAATTGACTTCTTAAAGACACTACAGCATTTTATTAACTGACAGTTCAAGGTGTGTGTATGTATAAGTGTGTTCCTCAACTGGTGATATTAATTCAGTTATCTAGAGAGAAGAAAGAATTGTATGAATTTTAAGGTTCATTATATGACTATTTTAGTGCTTCAATGCTCCAATAAAATTTGAATCTCTTTGAAATACTTTGCTCTCAAGTGGAAATTATTTATTCTTCCATCCAGGAAAAAGTACATTTCAGTTATAAATGTCACAACCCAGTTATGTGAGACAAACTGTCTTCAAAAACTGTTAACCTTTTTTTCCCATCCATATTAAGTGACAGTAGGTACAGTTCTACCCAATCATAAGTCCTGATGAAATCAGATAATGTCTCGATCACCATGACACATATAAATCTTTTCTCTACATCCCTAAGACTTTCTTTTGGCTTAAATGAAGATACTTTATCAAATAAAGGCTGTATTTTCCCAAACACCAAGTATGGCTTTTATGAAACTAGAGTTCAGGCTATAATGTAATTTTCCCATTACAACCCTTTCCTCTCTGTCTCTCTCTGTCTTTCTCTATCTATCTCTCTGTCTCTCTCTCTGTCTCACTCTCCCCCTCCTTGTTTTTGCATCCCATTCAGAGATGCCCTATATTATGAGTTATTATAAATATATTATGAATTATACCTCAGTTTGATGGTAGCACATATTCAGAGCAATATTGGTATATCTAAGGCCTTTTTCTGGGACTGTCAAATGCTATTTAGGAACCCAGAGGTTTGAGAGGCAGAGAGGGGAAAGAACTGCAGCTATATGACCAATTTATTTTTACTACCCAATGGACCTATATCAGTTCACATTTACTTAAATGCTTATATTCTTTGCTCGCTGGCATGCCTTCCAAGAAAGCCAAGTGCCATATCACAAGTTCTGGTCTACACGAAAAATTCCAATGAAAATTGAATGTCTTGGTCGTAACAAATCTTGCTCTTTTTTAAGATTTAAGTATTTGATTTTTTAAGAAAAATTTTCCATGGTTACATCATTCATGTTTTTACTTTCCCCTTCACCCCCCCTTCAAACTCCCCCCATAGCCAACACATTTCCATTGGTTTTAACATATGTCATCAAGCAAGACTTATTTACATATTATTGATAGTTGCGTTGGTGTGGTCCTTTCGAGTCTACATCCCCAATCATGTCCGCATCAACCCATGTGTTCAAGCAGTTGTTTTTCTTCTGTGTTTCCACTCCTGTAGTTCTTCCTCTGAATGTGGGTAGCATTCCTTTCCATAAATCCCTCAGAATTGTCCTAGTTGCTGCTAGTACAGAAGTCCATTACATTGGATGTTACCACAGTGTATTGGTTCCTTTGTACAATGTTCTTCTGGCTCTGCTCCTTTCACTCTGCATCAATTCCTGGAGGTCTTTCCAGTTCACATGGAATTCCTCTGGTTTATTATTCCTTTGAACGCAATAGTATTCCATCACTAGCATATACCACAATTTGTTCAGCCTTTCCCCAATTTAAGGGTACACCCTCATTTTCCATTTTTTTGCCACCACAAAAAGTGTGGCTATAAATATTTTTGTACAAGTCTTTTTATCTATGATCCCTTTGGGGTACAAACCAAGCAATGGTATGGCTGGATGGAAGGGTAGGCATTCTTTTAGGGCTCTTTGGGCATAGTTCCAAATTACCATCCAGAATGGTTGGATCAGTTCACAACTCCACCAGCAATGCATTAATGTCCCCATTTTGCCACATCCCCTCCAACATTCATTACTCTCCCCTTCTTTCATTTTAGCCAATCTGCTAGGTGTGAGGTGGTACCTCAGAGTTGTTTTGATTTGCATTTCTCTAATTATTAGAGATTTAGAACACTTTCTCATGTGTTTACAGATAGTCTTTATTTCTTTATCAGAAAATTGCCTATTCATGTCCCTTGCCCATTCATCAATTGGAGAATGGCTTGATTTTTTTATGCAATTGAATAAGCTCCTTGTATATTTGAGTAATTAGACCTCTGTCAGAGTTTTTTGTTTTAAAGATGTTTCCCCAGTTTGTTGTTTCCCTTCTGATTTTGATCACATTGTTTTTGTTTGTACAAAACCTTTTTAATTTAATATAATCAAAATTATTTATTTTACATTTTGTAATTTTTTCTAACTCTTGCTTGGTTTTAAATTTTTTCCTTTCCCATAGATCTGACAAGTATACTATTCTGTGTTCACTTAATTTACTTATAGTTTCTTTCTTTATATTCAAATCATTCACCCATTTTGAATTTATCTTGGTGTATTTTGTGAGATGTTAATCTAAACCTAATCTCTCCCTTATTATTTTCCAATTTTCCCAGCAGTTTTTGTGGAATAGTGGATTTTTGTCCCAAAAGTTGGGCTCTTTGGGTTTATCATAGACTGTCTTGCTGACGTCACTTACCCCAAGTCTATTCCACTGATCCTCCCTTCTCTCTCTTAGCCAGTACCATATTGTTTTGATGACCTCTGCTTTATAGTATAATTTAATATCTGGTACTGGTAGGCCACCTTCCTTCACGTTTTTTCCCATTATTTCACTTGATATTCTTGATCTTTTGTTCTTCCAAGTGAACTTTGTTATAGTTTTTTTCTAATTTTGTAAAAAAGTTTCTTGGTAGTTTGATAGGTATTGGCACTAAATCGGTAAATTAATTTGGGTAGAATGGTCATTTTTATTATGTTAGTTCATCCTACCCATGAACAAATAATGTTTTCCCATTTGTTTAGATCTAGTTTTATTTGTTTGGAAAGTGTTTTGTAGTTGTGTTCTTATAATTCCTGTGTTTCCTTTGGTAGATAGATTCCTAAGTATTTTATATCATCTAGCGTGATTTTAAATGGTATTTCTCTTTCTACTTCTTGCTGCTATGATGTGTTGGAAATATATAGAAATGCTGATGATTTATGTGCATTTATTTTGTATCCTGCAACTTTGCTAAAGTTGTTGATTATTTCTACTAGCTTTTTAGTTGATTCTCTAGGATTTTTTAAGTAGACCATCATATCATCTGCAAAGAGTGATAGCTTAGTCTCCTCATTGCCTATTTTAATAGCTTCAATTTCTTTTTCTTCTCTAATTGCTACTTCTAGTGTTTCTAGTACAATGTTAAATAATAGAGGTGATAATGGGCATCCTTGTTTCACACCTGATCTTATTTGGAAGGCTTCTACTTTATCCCCATTGCAGATGGTGCTTATCTATGCTTTTAGATATATACTGTTTATTATTTTTCAGAAAGGTCCTTCTATTCCTATACTTTCTTGTGTTTTCAATAGGAATGGATGCTGTATTTTGTCAAAGGCTTTTTCAGCATCTATTGAGATAATTATGTGATTTTTGTTTGTTAGCTTGTTGAAATAGTCAATTATGTGAATAGTTTTCCTTATGTTGAACCATCCTTGCATTCCTGGTATAAATCCCACCTGATCATAATGAATAACCCTCATGATCACTTGCTGGAGTCTTTTTGCTAGTATTCTGTTTAAGATTTTTGCATCTATGTTCATTAGAAAGATTGGTCTGTAGTTATCTTTCTCTGTTTTTGGTCTGCCTGGCTTTGGAATCAGTACCATATTTGTGTCATAAAAGGAATTTGGTATAACTCCTTCTTTGCTTATTATGTCAAATAGTTTGTATAGTATTCGAATTAATTGTTCTTTTAAGGTTTGATAGAATTCACTTGTGAATCCATCTGGTTCTGGGGATTTTTTCTTAGGGAGTGCTTTGATGGCTTGTTGAATTTCTTTTTCTGATATGGGATTATTTAAGTATCCTATTTCTTCTTCTGTTAATCTAGGTAATTTATATTTTTTTAACTATTCATCCATCACACCTAAATTGCTATATTTAATGCCATATAATTGGGCAAAATAGTTTTTAATGATTGCCTTGATTTCCTCTTCATTAGAGGTGAGGTCTTCCTTTTCATCTTTGATACTGATGATTTGGTTTTCTTCTTTCCTTTTTTAAATTAGATTGACCGTTACTTTGTCAATTTTGTTGTTTTTTTTTAAACCCTTGTACTTCGGTGTATTGTCTCATAGGTGGAAGATTGGTAAGGGTGGGCAATGGGGGTCAAGTGACTTGCCCAGGGTCACACAGCTGGGAAGTGGCTGAGACCGGGTTTGAACCTAGGACCTCCTGTCTCTAGGCCTGACTCTCACTCCACTGAGCTACCCAGCTGCGCCCAATTTTGTTTGTTTTTTCAAAGTACCAGCTTCTAGTCTTATTTATTAATTCAATAGTTATTTTACTTTCGATTTTATTGATTTCTCCTTTAATTTTTATAATCTTTAATTTGGTCTTTAGCTGGGGATTTTTAATTTGCTCGCTTTCTAGTTTTTTAAGTTGCATGCCCAGTTCATTGATCTTTGCCCTCTCTAATTTGTTAATACATGCACTCAAGGATATAAATTTCCCCCTGAGTACTGCCTTAGCTGCATCCCACAGAGTTTGGTAGGATGTCTCATCATTGTCATTCTCTTCAATGAAATTATTGATTGTTTCTATGATTTCTTCTTTAAGTAACTGGTTTTGGAGAATCATATTGTTTCATTTCCAATTAGTTTTTGATTTGCCTGTCCATGTGCCCTTACTAATTATTATTTTATTGCATTATGATCTGAAAAGGTTACATTTATTATTTCTGCTCTTTTGCATTTGTTTGCAATGTTTCTATGCCCTATTACATGGTCAACCTTTGTGAATGAACAATGTGCAGCTGAAAAGAAGGTGTATTCCTTTTTGTCCCTATTTATTTTTCTCCACATATCTATTAAATCTAATTTTTCTAGGCTTTCATTCACCTCTCTTATCTTTTTCTTGTTTATTTTTTGTTTTGACTTATCTAGATCTGAAAGACAAATATTTAGATCTCCCACTAGTATGGTTTTACTATCTATTTCCTTCTTGAGCTCTGCCAGTTTCTCCTTTAGGAGTTTGGATGCTATACCATTTGGTGCATACATATGTGTTTCTTGTAGACAACATATGGTAGGATTTTTATTTTGATTTCTAATCCTTTTTATGGGTGAGTTCATCCCATTCACATTCAGAGTTATAATGATCAGTTGTGTTTTCCCCAACATTTTGGTATCCTCTCCTACTTCTACTCCTTCTTCTTACGCTATTTTCTTTTAAACCAGTGGTTTGTTTTAAACCAGTCCCCCTTGTCCTCTCCCTTGATTTACTTCCCTTTCTACCTCCTCCCTTATTATTCCCTCTTTTTATTTTTTAAGGCCTAATGAGTTCATTCCCCCCTCTCCTTCGCTCCCTTTTTTGACATCCCCACTCCCCTGCTCCCCTTTTCCCTTCTGACTTTCTTAGTAGGGTTAGATAGAATTCTATATTCCAATGGATATAGCTACTCTTCCCTCTCAGGGTTAATTCTGCTGAGAGTAAGGTTTAAATATTACCCTTTAATGCTCTCTTCCTCTCCTTCTTATAATAGTGTTCATCCCCTCCCCTTCCCATGCCCTCTTTGTGTGGTATAGAATATCCTATTTTTCTTATTCATTCAAGTTTCTCTTGGTGCTATCTACTATTCACTCCCCCTGTCCCCCCCATCATCTTAGACCATTTAGTACTCCAACCTTTCTCTATGAATAATTCTTCTAATTACTATAATAGTGAATACAGTTTTTGATAACTACACATAACATTTCTCCATATAGGAATACAAATAATTTGATCTTATTGAAGCCCTTAAAGAGGCAAATTTAAAAATAAGAATTTTCTTTCTTTCCCGTCTGTTTCTTATTTACCTTTTCATGTTTCTCTTGATGTTTGTGGTGGGATATCGAAATTTCCATTTAGTCTTTGTCTTTTCTCTGCAAATACTTGGAAATCTTCTATCTTGTTGAATGTCCATACTTTCCCCTGGAAGTATATAGTCAGTTTTGATGGGTAGGTTGTCCTTGGTTGTAGACCCAGTTCTCTTGCCTTTCTAAATATCATATTCCAAGCCTTGCAGTCTTTTAGTGTGGAGGCTGCCAGATCCTGTGTGATCCTGATATCTGAATTGTATCTTTCTGGCTTCTTGTAAAATTTTTTTCTTTACTTGGAAGCTCTTGAATTTGGCTATTATATTCCTGGGAATTGTCTTTTCAGAGTTTAGTGTAGAGGGTGATCTATGTATCTTTTCAATGTCTATATTGCCCTCTTGTTGAAGAACTTCAGGGCAGTTTTGTTGGATAATTTCTTGTAGTATGGAGTCCAAATTTCTGTTAATATCTGCTTTTTTAGGAAAACCAATGATTCTCAAGTTGTCTCTTTTAGACCTGTTTTCTTGATCTGTCAATTTCTCAGTGAGATATTTCATGTTTCCTTCTAATTTATCAGTCTTTTGACTTTACTTTCTTTGTTCTTGCTGTCTTGAGAGATTATTGGCTTCTACTTGCCCAATTCTGGTCTTTAGAGACTGGTTTTCCACTATAATCTTTTGATTTTCCTTTTCAATAAGGTCTATTCTGTTTTTCTTGGTTTCCTCCAATTTGAGTTTCATTTCGTTTTATTTTGGGGCATCTTTCTCCAATTGGGAGTTTCTGTCTTTTAACCTATTAATTTCCTTTTGAGCTATTTCCCACTTCTCTAGCCAAATCTCTTCCATCTTTCTCATGATCTCAGATTTGAACTCTTCAAGAGCTTGTGACCAATTTTCATTTTTTGGGGAAGGTTTGGATGTGATTACTTTTTTGTTCTCCTCTGCTGTTTGCTCTATTGTCTCCATCTTTTCCATGTAAAAGTTATCGTGTTAAAGATTTCTTCTTGATCTTTCTCTTTTGAGGTTCTTGTGCCCAGCTTGCCATTATTGTTATTTCTTTCTCAGTCAGAAGTCTGGGTGAGGCAGACAGGGTCTCTGCCTATCCTGTCACAGCACTGTGCACCCTCTCAGCTTTGTCCTCATGGCCAGGGTTGGTCTGGGCTCTTTAGGCTCCTGAGGTTTCAAATCTAGTTGTTCTCAGGGTCAAGCCACCTGGTGGTCCCCTTTCTTGCTCCTCTGCCTGAAGCTCCTTTAACAGTCTCAGGGAGCTGTTTCCACAGTCATGCACTACTCTGCACTGGGTCCCCACCCAAGGTCCGCACCTGTACTCGAGGTCTGTGTTCAAAGTCTCGTTCTTTAGCCTCTTGGGGTCTTAACTCTTGCTGCTCTCAGCAGCAGGCCCTGGTGATCCCAGGTAGCTGCCAAGAACTTAATGAAGGCCCCAAACTTGCTCTAACCTTTGTGGGCTGGCTTTGGCACTGTAGGTGGTGTGGGTTGTAGGGGGTTGCTCAGCTTTCATTTTAGTTTAGTGAGAGCTATTTCACCCCCTAATAGAATGGAAATGCCCTGATCCCACATTCCTTCAATGCTACACCCTGTTGTGGGTTCCATTCATTTGTCTGGATTTGGTTTTTATGTCCTCTTGAGTAGTCCTATATGTGTGGGTTAGGAAAGGTTAAGCAGCTGCTTCTACTCTGCTTCCATTTTAACCCCGAAGCTCCCTTCACTTCCAACAAATCTTGCACTTATCCTAGATTAACTACTCATTTATTTAAGTTTCATCCAATCCATTGGCATCTGAGTGGCAAAATAACAAAATAACAAAAGAAATTCACCTCTTCCAATTTCCTGGTTTCTAGCTGACAGTTTCATTATTGGATCTAGTTACTCCAAAGTTGCATTTTTTAAAAATTCAAATTTAAACCTGAAAGATTTCTATTGATTTTTACCAACAAGTGGGTTGTGTGGTGGTTAGAGCAGAAAGATCACCTCACCTCCTTGACCCCTTTTTTACAGTTGGGGGTGAGGGAATGGAAACAACAAGCCGAGAGTGTTCTATTAGTTTGCCTAGTCACACAGTGGCAGAACCAAAATCAGAACCCAAGTACATGCCACTCACAAGCCTCTGTTTTTATTGAAACTTAAATACAAAACAGGGCTCGAAGTGGTATGGGAGAGGTTAGACCATCATCTGTTTTTCAAGGCTGCTAGAATTTATCCTATTTTATGAAAGCTGAATTGCTAGCTTCTGTTTTATTATCACCTACGTTTCTAAATGTATCCCTCCTTCTACCCAGTGAGACATCCTGTGTAACATAGAATAAAAGATAGGAGAGGCAAGGGAAGCAATTCAGCAAAATTCAAGTCATCCCCTGAGCCTACTGCATATGCAGTTGTTCTACACCCATAGTTTCCCACCTCTTAATAAAAGAGGGAAGAAGGAGAAATAATAATAACAGCTAGTATTTATACAGTGCTTTAAGTTTTTCAAAATGGTTCACAAATAATATCTCATTTGATTTTTCATAACAACCCTGGGAGGTAGGTGCTATTATTTTTCTTATCCTACAGGTAGACAGAAGCTAAATGACATGCCCAGGATCACACTACTAGGCAGATGTTTTCATAGGATTTGAACTCAGTTCTTCAAGATTCTAAGTTCCAGGCATGCTCCACTGCACCATCCAGATGCCAATAAGATACATTTTCTAATCTCCTTAAGGTCCAAGCTTAGTTATTTAAGTTACACAGTTATTAGTGTTAGACTTTTTCCCCCTTCCACTTACATTTTTGTCATTGGATTTTTTTGGGGTTCTGCTCTTCACTTTGCAACAGTTCATACATATCCTTTTAAAAATTAATTAATTTGTTGTTTACATTAAAATTCTCTGGTATTCCTCCCCTTCATTCACTAGAGAAGGCATCAGTTGATTTAGATAGATAGATATGTACATATATATGTATGTATATATAAACTGTGTCTCATGTTTCTGTTGATCAATCAGTTCTTTCTCTGGAAGTGGACATTCAGAAGTTATTCTTCAAATGATAATTCTGTAGATGTACATAAAATTCTCTTGGTTCTACTCATTTTTCTTTTCATAATTTCATGTAGGTCTTTCCATGTTTTTTAATTAACTTGCTCATTATTTATTACAGTGCAACAGCTATCATAATCATATACCACAACTCATTCAGCCGTTCCCCACTTGATTGGGCATCTCTTCAATATCTAGTTCTTTGTCACCACAAAGAAAGCTACTATTAATCTTTTAGAACATATAAGTTATTTTCCTTTTTCTGTGATCATCTTGGGATACAGATGGAATTGCTGGGTCTAAGGGTGTACACAGTTTTATAACTCTCTGGGTATAATTCTGGATGGCTCAACATGATGGTTGGATCAGTTCACAGTTTCACCAACAGTATATTAATGCCCCCATTTCCCACATCAGTTCATACAAATTTTTCAACAGTTCTCTGTATTCTTCATATTCATAATTTCACAGTAATATCACACTGATGTACTCTGGTTTGTTTAGCCATTCCTCACAGACTAGCATCTATTTTGTTTACAGTTCTTTGCTAATACAAAAAGTGCTTCTATTAGGATTTTGTTGTCTTGGGGAATGACTGAACAGTGAGCTCTTTGAGTCAATGGATATGAACATTTTAGTCACATGCTTAACAAAATCCTATTATTTGTTAGTGTACCAGTTTAATGAGCATAAACCATCCTCCTTGATTATTTCCCCAAAAGAAAATATAAACATATCATCTCTGCTACCTTTTCTCTCATGTTTCAAAACTCAACTAAATGGTCTTTAAAATGAGATTCCTAATTTTCAGTCAGTCTTTGAAAGTAACCTTGTAGTATGCTCAAAATTTATTCATAGCCCTCTATGGTGGAAGTATTCCCCTTTTTAAAACTTTGCAGAAAAATTCTGAGGATACCAGTCTTGGAGTGATTATAGAAGATTTGAAATAGGATAAAAAAGTGCTTACAACCTACAGATGCAAGAACAGAAACTCCCTACAAATATTTATCCTGTGATAACACCTCTAAGTCCCTCTTCTGCCACTGGCTGAGTAACTTTGGGTAAGTCATTTAGCCTCACCAAGCCTCAGTTTCCTTATCTGTAAAATGGAGTAAACAATATTGTTAGAATCCATGAACACCCCAGGATGCTTCTGAGAATCATATATTAATATATAGAAAGTGTTTTGTAATAATAAAGCACTTTGTAGTTGTGTTTTACTCATTTACTAAATATATGAATGAAAATCACATAAAGTATTATTTTTTAACTTAAATATATTTTATATTTTTGTTTACATCTGCACATATTTATATTATATGTATTTATAGTAAATGCATGTATAAGCTCATTTTGATTATGGATTTTTTCATTCTTTATATATTTGTGTTCCTAGGGCCTAGAATAGTAGTAGGTGTTTAAATGTTTGTTGACTGATGATAGGTGAACTTCAGACTGATTGCCTGACCCAGACCAAAGAACAGTGATTAATAGATCAAAGTAAGCTTGGCAAGAAGTTCAAGTATAATGTCCCAGGAATTCATCTTTGTCCCTGTTCTGTTATTAAGGATTTGTATAAGTGTGTAAAGGTTTATCAAATTTTCAGATAACTTTGAGCTGGTAGAAATAGTTATTGCACTGTATGACAGAATTAGGACCCCAAAACCAATTCACAGGTCAGAAACAATGGCTATAGCAGTAGGAACAGTCCCTGGCTCTCATAAGAATCACTGTCTCGCTTATCTACTTTCCAAAGCTCAAAAATATGATTACATTTTCTAAGAATAATCACATAAGGCAGCATTGGAGAAGATGTGGCACACGTGCAGAGCCAGCACTCAGGGAGCTGCTCTGTTTCCCCTCTTCCCAGTGGGTGAGGACATTTTTGCATGCCCCACCCTTCTTTTCAGCCACCCAAAGCAAGCACTTTCTCCCTTAATTCTCTCCAGTAATGGGAGTGGGGGGAGGCTCAAGGACAGCTTGACTTTGCCCTCTGGCCACTTGAACTCAGAAAAGGTTCCCCAGCTAGGAATCATAAAGTATTAACAGTCATTTACTCTAATTCCTCCTTTGGACAATGAGGAAACAGGACCTAGAGAGGTTAAATGATTTGCCCTGGGTCATACAGGTGGACAATAGCAGAGCTGGTCATGGAGCCCAGGTCTTTGGACTCCAAATGCTATGTTCTTGCCACTACTTCTTTGCTTCTAAGAAATCGCTCTGCCCTTGTCACCTACAATCTGTAAATTGAAAAGGTTGGGCTAGATGTTTGGGAACCAGTGGTGTAGAAATATCAGTTGTCATTTTTCTATTCTAAAATTGTATCATTTTGAGTCCAAATGCAGATAAATATATTTAGGGAAATCACAATTATATAGCATTACCAGTCAGTAATAAATGCTTTTAATATACTTTTTCCCCTGAATTTTCCCAGTTATCTGTTGATTATTTTGCCTTTAGAAACATATGTTAACATAACTGGAGAAAAGGAATAACATTGATTTTGATGTTACAGGTCAATGGTTAATGTAGCCTCAGTTATATTTTTTCCCATTAAAAGTGCTCACTTGGCTCATCTAGTTATGTATCAGATGGTAATAAGATCCTCAGCAAGGATTGTGACCCATGCCAGTAGGTTTTGTTGTTTCTAAGATTTTCTTATTAATTGGTTGCATTGGGTATCAGATCTGGTTCTCATACATCTTCTTCAGGAAGCCATTTTGTAAGAAATAAAATTAATATAGAATGATAAAATTAAAAATATCATGGTTTCAAAGGGTTTATTGAAAGCCATTTAGAAAAATGAAGCCACATGCCTATTGAGTTATTTTAAAGGGACCCGCCATTACCTGTTCCTCCCATCCTCACTCCTGCTCCACAATCACAAAAAAAAAAAAGAGCAAGTACCAACCCAGGCACTTATTATTTAACCTTCTGTTTACGTTATTAGGTACTTGCCTATGTCACTTACGTAAGCCAGGAATCATAGAAATTTAGTTTGAGCCCTAAATGTCCACAGGAAGTTTAGATCAGGTACCTCAAAATTAGTTCAAGGACTCCCAAGTTTCCAATATCATAACTGAGAGAGAGAAGGAGAGAAAGTGCAAAAACAACCCAGAGGGAAAATATCTTTTGGGCAGAGCAACAATTTTTATTCTTCTAGGTTGAAAAAATAACATCATATTCATTTGAAAGATGCTATATATCAAAACTATGTGTTTTATGAAGAAAATGCCCAAAATATTTAATTCAAAATAAGAGTGAATTTAGTCTGTAGAGCACATATTTCTGAAACTTGAAAGTAGACTTCAAATGTTTTAATTAGCCTTGCTAATTCAGAGATCTTCTCTACACTAATGGAACTATGCAAAAATGTAAGTTTTTCTATACTGTTGTAACAATTATAGTTAGGTTGAGCTTTCATAAATAGATTCTACTGAATCACCCTCAGGGAGTCCTCTTTTAAAGAGAAGTAGTGAAATGAATAGTTACTGAATATTGTTATCTATTTTGTAAAGGCTGTATTGGGGGATATCAGATTTTCTGAAAGCAGTACTCACTTAACAGGAATTTTTCTAGAATACTACAGTCACAGGACAAAGAAAACCAATTTTATTGAGAATCCAGTAACAAGGGGCCAACTAGGTGGCTCAGTAGATTATGAGCTAGGCCTAAAGATGGGAGATCTTGGTTTTGAATCTGGCCTCAGATACTTCCAAGGTGTATGACCTTGGGCAAGTCACTTGGGTTAACCTAGCCCTTACAGCTCTTCTGCATTAGAAACAAAACACAGTATTAATTCCAAGACAGAAGGTAAGGGTAACAAAAAAGAATCCAGTGACAAGATCCCTACTCTTGAAATGAAGGAAAAGAAGGAGTCATGTCATCTTAGAATTGTCGTAGTCATGCTACCAGAGCCTGGGATTCTTTTTTTTTTTAATAATTTTTTTTTATTTTAAACTCTTAACTTCTGTGTATTGACTTATAGGTGGAAGAGTGGTAAGGGTAGACAATGGGGGTCAAGTGACTTGCCCAGGGTCACACAGCTGGGAAGTGTCTGAGGCCAGATTTGAACCCAGGACCTCTCATCTCTAGGCCTGGCTCTCAATCCACTGAGCTACCCAGCTGCCCCCTAGCTTGGGATTCTTGCTGATGAGGTCAACAGAGGATCTGGTATAGCAATTTCACTCCATGCAGACTTGGGTTAAGAAGGATCACTTTCGCATGTGTATAACCTATATCAAATTGCTTACTATTTTAGGGAGGGAGAAAACTGGAGATTTCAAAATTTTCTAAATGACTATTAAAATTTGTTTTTACATGTAATTAGAGAAAAAGCCAAAATATTACTGAAAAAAAGAGGACTCTCTTAGCTCCCTTAAAATCCCAAAATATATCTATGGGATTAATGATAGCATTTTTAAAACTCTTTTGACCCCCTAGATATTTTTAGCCTCTATGACATCTTGGAATAACAGGTGTCATATATTTGTTGTGCAAAAAAATATCCTTTTACTTGCCTTTAAAGCACCTCCTTTAAGTTTCAAATAGTGCTTCTTTTTCTTTCCTGGAACTTGACAAACAAGTATATAATGCAACATTGGACTGCATGTATATTCCTCAGAAAAAAATGAACAAGTTAGTCACCAGCAATGGAATCTCATTCCTATCCCTGGCATGATGGAGCCAGTGATGCCATCATTATGGCAGAAATTCCTAACCCAAACTTGACTGTTAAAGCTATGCTATGAAACCCCTCAAGAAAGGTCAGCACTGAGAAGCTGTCTGTATTACAAGCAGACAGCCCAATTGGAGGTAATCTAGAATTGTCAGAAAGTGCATTTACTCTTCCTCAGCATTCTGTAAGTCATTTGACTTTTATCACTGCACAGAATTTAGATATTGAAAGAAGTGAAAGTGGAAATTCCAGATACCATGCTCCAAACAATCTCCACATTGATGGGTAGCATAAAGCATGATTTTTTGATTAGTAGGAAGACAACAAAGTCTTGTCCCAAAGCTTGAATGCAGAGGAAAAAACCCCTTAATATTCAAAACACTTCAGAAAGCTTAAGGATAGAAGTACTGGTCCAAGTCTGTTAAAGCATAAGGAAGATTTAGAAAATTCTGAGGAAAAAATGTGTATATCATTAAGAGAAATCATCCTCTTAGTTTCTAAATTACAAAGCCCAGGTATTTGCTATATTTAAGTAGTCAGCATGCAATGACTGGTTGAAAGTTTTTTGCTAAGAAGCACACTAATGCACTGTTAGTGGGAATGTTAATTGGTCTAACTGTTATGGAAAACAATTGGAAATTATGTGTCCAGAGTCATTATATTGTGCATACATACCCTTTGGCCTAGCAATAGCACTTACTAGGCATATATCCTAAAAAGAGATAAAAAAACAAGAAAAGACCCATACGTACAGAAATATTTAGAGCAGTTCTTTCCATAGTAGCAAAAAATTGTAAATTAAGGGACTGCCCACCTATTGGTAATTCCTAAACAAATTATGTTAATATGAAGATTCCCTTCATATTGGAACATTGTTGGACCATAAGACAAATGAGTGGTTTCACTGAAAACTTAGGAAGACCTACATAATATGATGAAGAACAAAGTGAAGAGAACCAGGAGAAATATTTATACCAGCATTATATATTATTTTTGGGACAAAACCCCACTATTTGAAAAAAACTGCTGGGAAAATTGGAAATTAGTATGGAAGAGATTAGGCTTAGATCAACATCTCACACCCTACACCAAGATAAATTCAGAATGGATGAATGACTTAAATATAAAGAAGGAAACTATAAGTAAGTTAGCTGAACATAGAATAGTTTTACCTGTCAGATTTATGGGAAAGGAAAGAATTTAAGACCAAGCAAGAGACATAAAATATTACAAAATGAAAAATAATTTTCATTACATTAAATTGAAAAGGTTTTGTACAAATAAAACCAGTACAACAAAAATTAGAAAGGAGGCCACAAATTGGGGAAAAACATTTATAACAAAAACCTCTGACAAAGGTCTAATTTCTCAAATTTATAAGGAGCTAAATCAAATGTACAAAAAAATCAAGCCATTCCCCAACTGATAAATGGGCAAGGGACATGAACAGGCAACTTTCAGATAAAGAAATCAAAACTATCAATAAGCACATGAAAAAGGCTTCTAAATATCTTATAATAGAAAAATACAAATCAAAACAACTCTGAGGTACCATCTCACACCTAACAGATTGGCCAATATGACAGCAGAGTAAAGTAATAAATGTTGGAGGGGATGTGGCAACATTGGGACCTTACTGGTGGAGTTTTGAATTGATCCCACCATTCTGGAAGCCAGTTTGGAACTATTCCCAAAGGGCTTTAAAAGACTGTCTGCCCTTTGATCCAGCCATACCACTGCTGGGTTTATACCCCAAAGAGATAATAAGGAAAAAGATTTGTACAAAAATATTTGTAGCTGTGCTCTTTGTGGTGGCAAAAAATTGGAAAATGAGGAGATGCCCTTCGATTGGGGAATGGCTGAACAAAATGTTGGTGATGAAATACTATTGTGCTAAAAGGAATAATGAACTGGAGGAATTCCATGTGAACTGGAACGACCTCCAGGAATTGATACAGAGTGAAAGGAGCAGAACCAGGAGAACATTGTACACAGAGACTGATACACTGTTGCACAATCGATTGTAATGGACTTCTCTACTAGCAGCAATGCCATGATCCAGGACAATTCTGAGGGACTTAGGAGAAAGAACCTATCTACATCCAGAGAAAGAACTGTGGTAGTAGAAACACAGAAGAAAAACAACTGCTTGATCACATGGTTTGATGGGGAGAGAATGGAGATATAGACTCTAAATGATCACTCTAATGCAAATATTAATAATATGGAAATAGGTCTTGATCAATGGCATATGTAAAACCCAGTGGAATTGCTCGTTGGCTATGGGAGGGGGGAGGGAGGAAGCAAGGGAAAGCACATGAATCATGTAACTATGGAAAAACAGAATTAATTATTAAAAAAAAGAAAAACAACTTTGAAAGTCTTGAGAACTCTGATCAGTACACTAGACAGTAATGATTCCAGAAGCCCACAGATGAGGCATGCTACTACCAGAGGGGATCAAATAAGACAGACATCTTTGGACATGGCCAATGAAGGAATTTGTTTTGCCTGATTATGCATATTTGTTATGAGGGTTCTTTTTTCATGTTCATTGGGGTGGGGGTGCAAAAGGTAGTGGGAAGGAGAGAAAATTAATGTTAGTTATTGGAAAGGATAATAAAATTGTTTTTTAAAAAAGAGAAAAAGCTTGAAGGAAATACAAATATGTAAGACTGCTTTAAAAGTTCAAAGGGAAAGTAAGCTGTGCATAATTGAGATTCACAGGTTCATGTATAACTCTCTTTTTCTGCTCTACTTTTTATGTAATGCTTGTTATCTTCTGCCCTCATACTAGGGAACTTCAGGATGTATACTACTACTCCCTCAAATACTCTCCTTTTTTAGTCTCCCATTTTACTCATTTCCTCCTTCACCCCACCTTAGCCACATGCAGAGATGTTCATACCCTTGATCTTGCCATCACCAGCAAAGGAACCATTTCAATGGTTATGAACTCTGAAATGTTTTTAATCGGTCATCTGACTATTTGCAAAGAGTTACCACCTCTTCACTTCATCTCCTGTCACTCAGATGTTTTCTATCACTTTTGCTTCACCCTTGTCTCATTAGAAGAGCTAGCCCTCTTTTCAAAGGCAAACCACTCTGCATGTACAAGTCCCCATTCCATCCCATCTTCTCTAGCAGATTTTTTGCTCTTTCATCCCCACTCCCACTAATCTCCAATAGCTTCCTGTTTCCTGGATGCTTCCCTGTGGTTTACAAACACACCTAAGTCTCCCCCATCTTTGAAAACTCTCAATTCATTTTTTTTCCTTTTTTAAACCATTACTTTATGTTCAGTGGACAGAGTACCAGACCTGGAGTCAGCAAGACCTGCCTGAGTTCAAATCTGGCCTCAGACACTTAATGACTGGTGACCTCAGACAAGTCACTTAACCCTATTTGCCTCAGTTTCTTCCTCTATAAAGTGATATGGAGAAGGAAGAGGCAAACTACTCTTTGCCAAGAAAACTCCAAACAGGGTCACAAAACACCAGATATCACTGAAACAAGCAAACAGTAATAAAAACTTCTGACCTCTGGTTTCCAAATGCCTATTAGACATCTTGAACTGGATAATTTATAGACATCTTTTATTTAACATGACAAAAACTAGATTCTTCTTTCCCAAAAACATCTCCTGCTTCCTAGCTTCCCTATAACTATGGTGGCTACCACCATCTTCCCAGTAAACCAAACTCAAAACCTTGGTATCATCCTTACCTCCTTACTCTTTCTCATCCCCATAGTCAGTCGGTGGTTAAGTCTTGACATTTCTATGTCTGTAATATCTATCACTAACATATGCCCTCCTCTCCTCTGATACTTGCTACCACCCTGATAAAGGCCTTTATCACCTTTCACCTGGACTATTGCAGTAGCCTGCTATTGGATTTCATGCCTCAAATCTCCCCACATTCCAGTCCATCTTCCACGCAGCTGTCAAAATAATATTTCTAAAGTTCAAGTCTGACTGTGTCACTGCCCTCATTCAGTCAACTCCAGAGGCTCCCTGTTGCCTTGAGAATAAAGTCCTCCATTTGCCTTTTAAAACCTTCCATGACAGGTCTCTTTCTATCTTCTTTTTGTACTTTCCATCCCTCCACATACTCTTTGATTCAGTGACACACGCTTCCTTGCCATTTCTCATTCAGGACACTCCATCTCCTGACACACTGTTTTCAGTGGCTGTCCCCCATTCGTGGAACTCTCCTTCTTTATCTCTACCTCCTATTTTATTTTATTTATTTATTTTTTAAAATCCTAGGGGGGCAGCTGGGTGGCTCGGTGGATTGAGAGCTGGACCCAGAGACGGTAGGTCCTGGGTTCAAATCTGGCCTCAGATACTTCCTAGCTGTGTGACTCTGAGCAAGTCACTTAACACGCCCCACCCCAATTGCCTAGCCCTTTCTGTTCTTCTGCCTTGGAACCAATACATGGTATTGATTCTAAGACGGAAGGTAAGGGAACCAAGGCAGAAGAGCGGGAAGGGCTAGGCAATGAGGGGTCAAGTGACTTGCCCAGGGTCGCACAGCTAGGAATTATCTGAGACCAGATTTGAACCCAAGACCTCCTGTCTCTGGACCCAGCTCTCAATCCAGTGAGCCATGCAGATGTCCCCTCTACCTCCTATTTTCACTGGCTTCCTTCAAGTCCCAGGTGAAGTGTCACCAGCTTTAAGAAGCCTTTTCTCGTCCTTAATCTTAGCATCGTTCCTTAGCACCTGGATATTGTCTTCCATTTACCATAGAGAGAGCTAGGTGGTAGTCCCTTAACTTCTATTTGCCTCAGTTTCCTCAACTATAAAAATGAAGATAATAATAGCACCTATGTTCCAGAGTTGTTAGGATCAAATGAGATATTTGTAAAGCACTTTGCAAACCTTGAAGTGATATACAAATTTGTTGTTGTTGTTCAGGAATTTCAGTTGTATCTGACTCTTCATGGCCTCATTCTGTGTTTTCTTGACTAAGATACTAGAGTGGTTTGCCATTTCCTTCTCCAGCTTATTTTACAGATGAGGAAACTGAGGCAAACAAGATGAAGCGACTTGCCCAGGGCCATACAGTTAATAAGCGTCTGAGGTCATATTTGAACTCAGATCTTGCTGACTCCAGATCTGATGTTCTATCTACTGTGTCACCTAGCTATTATTATTACCCTGTATATAACCTGTTTGCATTTTGCCTTTCCCCACCTAGACTGTGTTCTTTCTGAGAAGAAAACCTGTCTTTCCCCCTTATCCCCAGCACTTAACACAGTCTTTGGAACATAGAAAGCATTTCAGAAATGCTAATTGATTGGCCGACTGTTTTGGGGGCTCTGTGCAATTAATGTAATATCAGGAAAATTTAGTAGGTTTACCATTAATGGGAAATCTTTCTTGTCTTTGGACCTTATTCATAAAATCTTCCATGACTAATAAGTGTTTTTGACTTATACATAAAGAGGAACCTATATGTTTATATTCTGAAAATTACATTTGTAGAGAAAACCAAATTGTTTTCCAAGGAGATTTCTAGAATCTTCTCTGTGTTAAAAGAGCATTATTCTTATAAAAAGGACCTTTTATACTGCTGTTTTATTTCTAGCATGGCCTTGTAGCATAAAATTCAATGGTAGCATTGCTTTGAGGCTCTGGTATATTTCACATACCTGTCCTCTTTCATTATATTTTCCCGTGATGATCTAGGTTCCATATGGAACCAAGAATCATGAAGAAAACCTTGGTTTGGAAGTCAGAAGACCCAGGTTCTATTCCTTATTCTGCAATGGATTTGTTTTGCGAGCTTGGGCAGATAAATCAGTTTTCTTATTTAAATGGACCTCATCTTCTTCAACCGCAAAAAGTCAGGGTGTTGGAATAGATGATCTCTAAGCTTTCAACTTTGCAATCCCATATAATAAGTGTAAGTACCAGTCAATGTCTGGATTTTTTAAAGTACAAGAAATTTTAAGAACTCTTTTTGTCCTATAGGAAATGTAAGTGCTGAAATGAAAATAATATTCAAAAACAAAAAGACAAAGGTAAAGTCCACACACAATCAGAATAAGTGACTAGTCCAGTTAATTTATCAATTAATGGCACTTATCCTTAAAAATTATTTACTACAGGAATTTAGCACTAGAAAACAAGATAAATTTGGTGGACTTTCTCACTTTTTAGCTTGGTTATGTTGGCATCATGACAGTAAACACTGACATGATTACCCCTGCCCTGCTACTGTTACCTAAATGAGGTAAAAATCATTTCAAATTATTGAAAATTTGAAATAGTCAGCCCAACTCATTAGCCTCTTCTTAAGTTTGTACAATATTTAAGCTGCTCTTCAGTTGAATGGTTTTTAAAATGCTATCCAGATCTGTTGATGTCTTTTCCTTTTCTTCATTATCAAGTCCTTATGAGATGAGATTGCAGTGTAGCCATGGCGCTTCTAGTTCAAATCCTTGTTCGTGCTGTTTGCTAAGTACTTGTTCCTTGTGACAGCTTTCAGCCAAACAGAGCCCACTGAATGGCACATTCCAAACTCCTTGGTCCTGCTGGGCTCTGAGTGAAACAAGCCCTTCAAACTCCATCATGTGAACTGTTCACAAGGAACAATTTCCTTCAGACAATTCCTTTCAGAGATACTATCCGTGAAACGGGGACTCAGGGAAGAGGTGACATCACTGGCTTCCTCCTCCAGCAAAGGTCATGACCACCAAAGTTGTATTTGTTAAGAAGCTTACACGTGCTTTGGCACATGATTTTCTTAATAATGCTTTCCTCAAATCATCCATAACCTTTTAGTGGATAATTTCCCTACTTAAAGATGCATAGTAAAATCTTGACACCTGGAAAACATGAAGTTTCAAGAAGTCAAAAATGAAAATATTTCTCATAGGAGCTCTCGTCAATTTAAAGATTTTCTGTGAATTATTTTGGGATTCTTGGAGAGGAAGGAGATAAAGATTGCAATTTGTATTGTGAATGCTTACACAAACATATCCTATGCATCTGGGGGTAATGAAAATGTAAAAATTGCTGCAAACAATTTATCTATCAAAGGTTTCAGAATTATAAGGAAAAAATAGGAATCATAGCCTTGTAAAAGATCAAAATTAGAAGCTAAGAAATTATCTTGTCCAATATGTATCTTGCAGGTGAGGAAGGTAAGGGCCAAAGAAATAAAGCAGTTGGCTCAAGATTACACAGCTCCTTAGCATCAGAACCAGTTCTCCTGGTGGCAAATACTGTGGGCTTTCTGATGCATTATGTTTAATGAATGCTTTGGTTTTGTTTCTCAGTGCCCAAGGAAAGTATGGAGAAAGCCTTTGGAATAGGGGGAGGGAGTGTCACACGGGAAAAAGGTAACCACCTGCCTTTACTGGACTGGTACAGTGAATAGAATGAGCAGCCAGCAGCAAATTCAACTAAAGTCTGCTCTCCAAAAGAGCTACCCAGAAGTAACTGGGGAACAAGACAGAATCATTCTGGAGATGCTGAACATTTGGATTCATTTACCCAGTATATTTTAGTTGCTGTTGGCCTGGAGTTGAGGATTATGGACTAGGGTTTAAGATCTATGTTTTAGTGAGCATGTAAACTTATCTCAATGAGTATATTACATGCAAACACTTCAGCATTACACTTTTTAGTTGTTCTAAGTACTCAGAATTCATTGTTTGCTTTTCTACACACCTACTAATGAAAATGAAACCCACGGTAAATTAAACTTACATAAGATCCCATATTACATGTAATCATGATGTGCCACTTCTCACTTCTTGACTGACATTTTAAAAGCTGGAATTGTGTCCACATGACATTCTTTCTTTCATTCTTTGTTTTTTATCATTAACTCAAATAAATGTGATTGACAGCATATCAATTGTTTAGGGGATGATATACTCTAGTTATTGCCACATCAAATACATTTTCCAATGGCATAAGAAGCCTAGGGTCCCTTCAATTCTCATTTATTTGGTTTCCAAGATCCTTCAACTATTTGAGGACTGTAGGGATAAAAACCCTAAGGGACCTTCCCTAACTCCTGTTAGAGTACTACTTGTACTAATCACCATTGAAATCCTTTCCAACTTTGAGATTCTGTGAAGTCTTAAAGGAAGATTTTGTGTGGAAATTTGGGAAATCTCTTAAGACTCTGGATATCAACTATATACTCATCTTCTGTTCTTGTACTAAGAAACCTTCACCCTACAAAGAGGCAAAAGGCATCCTCCTGTTCCTTGCTCCCCACTGCCACTTTCTTTTTTTTAATTATGTTAAAATATCTGTCCACGTTTACATGATTCATTTTCTTTCCCTCTCCTCTTCTCTCTCCTCTCCCAGAGCTGACAAGCAATTCCACTGGTTTATACAAATGTTATCACTTGATAACCATTTCCATATTATTCATTTTTGCAATAGAGCTATCTTTTAAAACCAAAACTCCAAATCATATACCCATATAAACAAATAAGTCATATGTTTTTCTTCTGCGGTTCTACTCCCACGATTCTTTCTCTGGATGTGGATAGCATTATTTCTCATAAGTCCCTTGGGATTATCCTGGATCATTGCATTGATACTAATAGTAAAGTCCATTACAGTGGATCATTCCACAGTGTTTCACTTTCTGTGTATGATGTTCTCTTGGTCCTGCTCATTTCACTCTGCATCAGTTCATGGAGGTTCTTCCAGTTCATGTAGAAATCCTCCAGTTCATCATTCCTTATAGCACAATAGTATTCCATCACCATCATATACCACATATTTGTTCTGCCATTCCCCAATTGAGGGACACACCCTTATTTTCCATTTTTTTGCCACCACAAAGAGTGTGGAATATTTTTGTACAACTCTTCTTTATTATCTTTTTGGGGTACAAACCTAGTAACCACTGCCACTTTCAAATGATCCCTTCAGCAATACCTCCTTTGAAGTTCATGCCAATTGATAATTTGTCTAGATCCTTTTTAATGTCATCTTCTGGTTTACAGAGAGGTCACTGTGCATTTCATTTCAGTATTTTCAGCAACTGGCTCAATCTATCATCCTAGCTCCTTCATGATTTCAGAATTCACTTTCCATTCTCTGGTTTCCCAATTCATCAACCTCAGGAGTTTCCAGGGCATATGTTTCTTCTGCCTTAGTTACCCACTGGGAATAGTCACACCTAATTGTTCCATGCAAAATACCCCTTTTTGATCACGACCTATTTTCTTTTCACCTCCCTCACTGCCTTACTCTTCTTGAACATGTTCTTTATCCTCACGTGGCCACAGTTCTCTCAGTCTGTTGTTACCTCTGTTCTGGCATCCCTTGCCTCCCTTGCCAATCTCTACCCTGTTTTAACTAGCAGAACAAAGCATTGTCTTCCACCTTTGCATTCTTTGTCCCCTTGTCCTTAAGTTTACATTCTGCTAATTATCAACCAAAGGTGTAGCCCTACTATTCCTCTTCTCTTCTTCTCCCAAACTTCTAAGCACTACTGATAGAAGGCACAAGACCAGGTGGACTGGGTCTGTTATAAATTTATCATTCCTAATCCCAATTGGGTGCTCATTGCAGCAAGACGGTCCTTTTATTCATCTCTGCTTGACTTTCTATCACTTTACCAATACTTGTTCCAAGGCATCTTTTTTTCTGAGCAAATGACCTCCCCAGTTATTTCACTGAGACGATTGAAGTAATTACTTCTGACCTCATTTCCCTTTAGCCATACCCAGAATCAATGTATACCTTCATTCATCCTTTTCTCCTTTATTTCAACTTCAAGATGGTTAAGCCATTAATTGCTCAATATAGAATTTTTTAATCTTCATCTTTCTTTTCCTTGCTGTGGAATTTTATGCTGTTGACCACCTCTTTCTGAAAAAAAAGTTTTCCCCCAGAAATCTGTGACACAGCTACCACATACCTCCCATGTATCTTACCACTTCTTGGTCTCATTTAGGAGTTTGTTTTTTTCTTCTTTCAGCCCCTAAGTGTGGGAAGCCCCTATAAGGCTCTCCTTGGGTTCTTTTCTCTTTCAGTATTCTCTCCTTTCATGATGTCAGGTACTACTGTGGGTGCAATGATCCCCTCCAGTCAGTTTCCTCCCAAATCTATATCTCTAGTTCTGATCTCAACCCTGACATTTCAATTTGCCTGCTAGATGCCTCCACTTGAATGCCCTTCTAGTAACTCAAACACAGCATGTCCAAAATGGAAATCCTCCCCCCAACTATGTCTTTTCCCAACTTTGTCTTTCTACTGATGATAACACCTTTTTTGACCCATGCTCAAAATTTTAGGTGTTAACTGGTTTTTCTCTCAACCCCCAACTCATAATTTTTTGTCAAATTGTATGAATTCTGTCACATTGTGTTCTTTCATATTTTCACCTTCTTTTATCATACTCTCTATCTCACTGAAAGGTTGTAATAGCCCTATAACTGGTAGCACTCTCTTGAATCTAACCCAGCTCATAGATTAGGTGCAGAGAATTCCAGGCTTGGCAGATAGCCAGATAATATGCCCAGATCTGAGAGATGGAATGTCTTGTTCATGGAACAGCCATGAGGCCAATGTTATTGGACTGAAGAGGACATGTAAGTGAGTAAGGTATAAGCAGCCTGGAAAGGTAGATGGGTCCTAGGTTGTGAAAGGCTTTGTATTCCAAACAGAGCATTGTATATCTGATCTTAGAGACAATATAGAGCCATTGGAGTTAGTTGAGTAGGAGGTGACATGATAAGACTTTCATTTTAGGAAAATCACTTTAGTGACTAAATGGAGGAAAGAATGGAGAGCAGAGACACTTGAGGCAAGCAGACTCACCAGCAGCTATTGTAGTAATCCAAGAGTAAAATGATGAGGGTCTCTACTAGATTGGTAGCAGTTCAGGAGGAGAGAGAAAGGGGCATATTTGAGAGATGCTGCTAAGGGAAAATTGGCAGGCCTTGGCAATAGCTTGGATATGGGGAATGAAGGATAACGAGGAATCCAAAATGACCCCTAGATATAGAGCCTAAGAGATTGAGAAGCTGGTGTTGCCTTCTATAGCAATTGGGAAGGTAGGAGGGTGGGGAAGGCTTAGGGGGAAAGATAATGAGTTATGTTTTGGGACATAATGAGTTTAAGATGTTTATTGGACAATCCAGTTGTAGAAGTCTGAAATGGAGCTCATATCTCCAACTGGAGGTCAACAGGGAGACGGGCAAGAAAGGTAGATTTGGGAATCAGCAGCAGATAGATGGTAATTAAATCCATGGGAGTTGATGTCACCAAGTAAAGCAATTTTGAAAAAGAAGTGAGAGCCCAGGCCAGAACTTTGAGGACACCTACAGTTAGTGCATGATCTGGAGGAGAATCCAGCAAAGGAGATAGAGGAGTAGTCAGAGTGGTAGGAGGAAGACTAGGAGAGAGTGGTGTCTCAAAAACCTAGAGAAAAGAGAGGATCAATGAGGAGAGAGCGATAAATAGTGTCAAAGGCTGCAGAGAGATTGAGGAGAATGAGTATTAAGAAAAGTGATAGTATGTGAAGAAGAGGGGAAAGACAAGAGTTCATGATGAATGGCCTCCATTTTTCCTATAAAATATGAGCCAAGGTTCTCAGCTGAGAGAGTGTGGGGAGAGGGAGCCATGAAAGGTTTAAGGAGGAGTGACAAGACTTAAGAAGAGCTCTGCTATGGAGAGGGGAATAGTAAGTTGATAGTAGACATATGGTAGGATAACCTCGCAGCAGTGAGATCCTAGTTGAGGTTATATAACATAAATTTGAAGTTGCCTTAGTCAGAATTGTGTAATGTTCTCTACTGGAGTTCCTGCTCAAAACACTGGGGATACAAAGAAAGCCCTTGCTTTCAAGGAACTCTCATGCTAATGGAGTAGACAGCTTGCAAATAACTGTACATGCAAGATACAGATAGTGTAATTGGAAAGACACTAGCAATGAGAGGAATCAATAAGGCCTCTTGTAGAAAGTGGGATTTAAACTAAGCCTTGAATGAGTCAAGGAGGCAGACATGTAGAACATCCCATGCATGGAGGACAGCCAAGGTCAGAGTTAGGAGTTGGGAAACAAAATATCATTTATGTAGTGGAACAAGAAGGCCAATGCCACTAGACCTCAGAATATTTGGAAAGAAGCATAAGAAGACTGGAAAGACATGAAGCGGCTAGGTGAAGGATTTCAAAAGCCAGAGGATTGTATTTTTGATCCTGGACATAATAAAGAGATATTGAAGGTGTGTGTGTGTGTGTGTGTGTGTGTGTGTGTGTGTGTGTGTGTGGTGGGTTAACATGCTCAAACTATCCTTAAGGAAAATCATTTTGGCAGTTGAGTAGAAGTTGAATGGGAGTAAGGGGAGACTTCAGGCTTGAAAATCAAGCAGAAGGCTATTGCAGTAATCTAGAGATGGTGGCTAACACTAGGGTGGTGGCAATTTTTTCCCCAAGATATCATTAAGCTTTATTTTTTTATTTGTTTTAAGATCTTTATTTTATTAATTAATTTAGAACATTTTCCCATGGTTATAGGATTCATGTTCTATCCCTCCTCTCCTTCCACCCCCTCCCATAGCCAACACACAATTGTTTTACATGTGTCATTGATCAAGACCTATTTCCATATTATTGATATTTGCACTAGGATGCTCATTTTGAGTCAATATCCCTAATTATATCCCCATCCTCCTATATGATCAGGCAGTTGTTTTTCTTCTGTGTTCCTACTCCCACAGTTCTTCCTCTGAATGTGAGTTTTGAAGGAGAGAAAAAGTATATAGGAAATATGATACAAAGGTAGAAATGGTAGGACTTGGGTACATGGGATGAGTGTGAGTGAAAATTCAAGAATGACACCATGGTTTCCAGACTCAGTGACTGGGAGGATGATGATGCTCTCAATGTTAATAAGGAAATTAGGAAAAGAGGAGGAAGGTTTGGCAGAAAAATAATGAATTCTCTTTTGGTCATATTGAGTTTAAGAGAGCTATGGGACATCCATGATGAAATGTTATAGAAGATGAGAGTCCAGAAGGCAGGTAAGGACTAAAGAAATAGTGTGATAGTCATCTGAATAGATAACTGAATCCATGAAAGTTGATTAGATCTCCAAGTGGAATAGTATATAGGGAGGAGAGAAGAGAGCAGAGGACAGAGCCATTGAAGGATGTGTGCATAATCTGAGTAAAAACAAGTCAAGGAGGCAGGTAGGTGGCTCAGTGGATTGAGAGGCAGGCCTGGAGATGAGAGGTCTGAGGTTCAAATTTGGCCTCAGGCACTTCCTAGCTTCATGACTCAGGACCAGTCACTCAACTCCCATTGCCTAGCCCTCTCCTGCCTTGGAACCAATACACAGGATTGATTATAAGATGGAAGGTGAGGCTTTTAAAAATAATAATAAGTGTTTATAAATTAAGTAGAGGGATTTTGACTTTTTTTGTTTCTTGGTTATACTATATTTCTGAACATTTTAAATAGGCTTGCTGTAAGGGACCTATCTTATAGATAGGGACTGGCTAGGTGACATAGTAGATAGAACTCTGGGGCTAAGTAGAAATCCAGCCTTACATATAGATTAGCTTTGGGCACTTCACTTCACCAGTTTCTCTCTGTTTTATCAACTGTAAAATGGGAATAATAATAGCACCTACCTCCCAGGATTGTTGTGAGGATTAAATGAGGTAATATCTGTAAAGTGCTTTGTAAACCTTAAAGCACTTTAGAAATGCTAGCTATTGTTGTTATTATTATTAGCTTACAGCTATATGTGGGTAGAAGATAAAGGATGCTGTGGAAGACCCTTAACCTTTCCAGGACTCAGGTTTCTCACCTATAAAGTGAGAGGATTTGACTGGCCGACTTCTTAGGTCCCTTCTCACTGTTAATCTATAATCTTCTGGATCCTTTCAGGTAACACTACACAAAAGTGGAGCCTGAGGGTGGGGGAAGGCTGTGCCAAGAAGAGTGCAGCATTTGAGTGTGGCTTAGACCTTGAATGTGGGTTAGACTAATTGACATCTTGGCAAAACTTGGCCCTGAGCTTACTTGTCACCCAGATGCTGAAAGCTAGATTCTGTCCCTCAGAAAAATAGTTGGTGATGTGCTTGGTCACATAGGAATTGAGGTTTAAAATCACATCCACGTTGAGGGAATGGACCTCGGAAAGGATCTAGCTCAATTCATATCTGAGCAGGAATCCCCTTTGTGACATCACCAAAAGGCAATCATATACTTTCCACTTGAAGATTTTTAAGGATGAGAAGTTTCCTCTCTCCTTAGGCAACATATTCTGTTGGGAAACAGCTCTTACTGGTATGTTTCTCTTCGTATAAATAAGAAATCTCCTCTGAAATGTCTCACCATTAATACTAGTTCTTTTTTCCATGACTCTCTTCCATGTGGCAAACTCTCATACATCTGAAGATAGAAATCACAACCCCAATGCTAGGTTAAACACTGTCTGCAGTCCTTCCTCTAAATGTGGGTAGCATCTTTACCATAAATCCCTCGGAATTGTCCTGGGTCATTGTATTGCTGCTGGTACAGAGGTCCATTACATTCAATTTTACCACAGTATATCAGTCTCTGTGTATAGAGTTCTTCTGGCTCTGCTCCTTTCGCTCTGCATCAGTTC